>NC_030384.2:9572067-9888656 GCF_001625215.2 Daucus carota subsp. sativus | reverse complement strand
TTAAGAATTACACTAAAGCCCTCCCCATACCTAAATCATGCATTGTCCTCAATGTATGCAAAAGAGAGAATTAAAATGAGAGAGTAAAGAGAAAAATACCTGAAATGGATATGAAGGGGATTTTTATTTACGAATGAACACTTACACTACTCACACATTTCCTTCCCCATACTTGAATTTTACGGGGGAAGGTTCTGAGACGGAAGCGAATCAGCCAATTCCGGAAGGAAAGATGGGAGGAAGCTTCGAGAAGGAGTCAAAATGTGTGCGAAAATTTTTAGGCACAAAGACTTTCTCTAGCATGTGACAATCGTTCATCCCTATAGGACAAATGTCACTAATGTTCTTCCTAAACCAACTTAATGCTTCTTTGTTATCAAGCAAATTAGAGATTATGCGATTTTGGTCATAGGATAAATCACTAGGAACGATGTAAGAAACGACGTCATCCTTCCCTAAGGAGCTATGCGAATGATGGAACAACGAGTCAAATGTCGGTGATTCACCTACATGACTCTCTAAATCGGGCCTAGGGTCAACACGCACAATCTCGGGCGGAGTTTCCCATTTCGAACAAATGTCGTTCAATTCTCCTAACAACTCCTCCGAGGTCAAATCTTTCAACGACTCATGATATTCCCTATTGTTCTCGTTGTTGACTTTGAAATCCTCGTTGAGAAGAGACTCAATCTCACTATCCTCAAAACTAGACCATGTGACAAACTTGTTGACCACATTAACCCCTATAGGTTGCTCATAAAGCTCATTGGGTTCTTTTCCTACATTGAAAATGTTTAAGTCTATGGTCATGCTTCCAAAAGTGAGCTTCATTGAACCATTCCTACAATTAATTAAGGCATTGGATGTAGCAAGAAAAGGCCGTCCTAAAATGATAGGAATTTGGTTCTTAGGATTCGTGACGGGTTGAGTCTCAAGAACAACAAAGTCAACGGGAAAGATAAAGTCACCGATTTTGATCAAAACATCCTCAATAATCCCCTTTGGCATTTTAATAGAACGATCAACAAGTTGAAGGGTCATATTGGTGGTCTTGAGATCCCCTAAACCTAGGGCTTGGTAGACCGAGAAAGGAAGAAGATTCACACTCGCTCCTAAATCAAGTAAAGCTTTATCCACAAAAGTATTGCCTATGACACAAGAAATTGTAGAACAACCGGGGTCCTTATATTTCACGGGAATTTGATTCGAGAGAATCGAGCTTACTTGAGAGGTCAAAAAGGCTTTCTTTGGGACATGAATGGTTCTCTTGTGGGTACACAAATCTTTTAGACACTTGGCATAGGAAGGAACTTGTTGAATGGCATCTAAAAGAGGTATGTTGACCTTGAATTGTTTGAAAACCTCTAAAATTTGTTCCATTTGGGCCGATTGTTTAGGAGGAATGAGTCTTTGTGGGTAAGGAACCCTTGGTTTGTAAACTTCTTCGTTGAGATTTTTAGAAATGGGCCCAGGACTAGGTTCATTCATGGACTCGCGGATTCTAGAACATTCGGGTTTGTCATAAATAGTGCTAGACAAAGAAGGGTTTGATTTAGGAATCGACTCTTCATTTTCATTAACGTTCTCACCAACTTTGTTATCCACTTGGTTTCCCGACCTTAGAGAAATAATTGCATTAACATTCTCGGGAGGTCTTTGATTGAGAGGAAACTTAGGATTGACCTCGGGTTGACTTGGCAACTTGTTCTTCTCTCGCTCACACAACGCGCTAGCTAATTGACTCAATGGGGCCTCTAACTTAGACACGGCTTGCACATTAGAATGCAAAATTTGCCTATCTTGGGTTAGGGTTGTCATGAAAGTTTGTTGAGATTGGGTCAAATTAGTTTGCGATTTCATTAAGGCTTCCAAACTCTTTTCTAAGGAATTGAGGCGTTTATCCGAATCATTGAAACCGGGACGATTCAAAGGAGTTTGAATTGGGTTCTGACATGAATTTGGACCTTGATTTGGGTAAGAGTTTGGTTGGGCCTTTGTTGAAAATTTTGTTGAGGAGTTGAAAAAGAATTTGGCCCTTGATTCATTTGAAAATTGGGTTGAGGGACTTGACAATTTTGACCTTGGGTCCATGAGAAATTTGGGTGATTTCTCCACCCGGGATTATAAGTGGGTGCAAACGCATCATTCCTAGAATTTTGGAACATCGCATTTACTTGTTCAAGTTCGTGCAAAGGTTGGATTCCGGGATTAGGAAAATTGTAATTGGGGAGCATCGACATTTGTGGGGGAGATTTACTAGTTTCCAAAATTTCAAGTCTCCTAGTTAGGGTGGCTAGTTTGGCATCGGTTGCCACATTATTTCCTATCGAATGCAAGCCCCTAGCGCTAGACGACTGAATTGACTTTTTAGGTTCCCTAGTTGACTCCCACATCATAGTCTTTTCCGCTAAATCCTCGAAAAATTCCCACCCTTGGTCCTCATCTTTTTCCATGAATTTACCTTGGCACATAGACTCTAATAACGCAGTGGTTTGACTATCTAAGGCCTCGTAAACTATCTTGCAAAGTCTCCATTTTTCTATTCCGTGGTGGGGGCATTGTGAAAGAAGATTTTTGAAGCGGTCAAAGAAAATCCAAAAAGACTCATTTTCCTTTTGATGAAATTGATTTATTTCATTTGTAATTCGAGTAGTCTTATGATTTGGAAAATACTTTTTAAGAAACACCACAACGAACCCCTCCCACGTGGAGATAGAATTAACGGGAAGACTATATAGCCATTTTTTAGCATTCTCCTTAAGCGCAAAATTGATGAGCCTAAGTCTAATTGAATCCTCCGTTAATTGGTGGAGTTTTTGCAAACCGCAAACCTCCTCAAATTCTTGAATGAAAAGATAGGGATCCTCACCTTCACTCCCTAAAAACTTAGGCAACATGCTAATGTGATGTGCCTTAATCTCGAAATTGTTCCCATTAACGGGAGGAAGGGTGATGCACGATGGTTGAGCAGAACGGGACGGGTAACAACGGTCTTTAAGAGACAACGCCATGCTAACTATCGGTTTGGGAACTTCTAGGGTTTCGGAATTCGAAGAGGACGAGGGAATCTCGATTATCGGTCTTACTAATCTAGATGCTTCGTTCCTAACCCAAGTAGTTCGCATAAACAAGATAGTAAACACGTAGCAAATAAGTGCTAAAAATTAAAACACACAAAAGAAAGGGTGTAAAATTGAAAGAAAAACCTAGTTCTAGGGTTCCCTAATAAAAATGAACTAGACCTTGCTCCTAACGTTAAGGACCATCAAAAACTCGATAAATCCAAAATTATTCGGACCGGTTTGGCCAGTTTGGAGCAGGCATTGCCAAGAGGCCAATCTCCGCGCTTAGACACCAAAACTTAATCGGCCAGGTAAGCTTTCGCTTGCCTTAGACACCGAAGAGTCGGAATAATTAAAGATTACCTCGTCTTTTAGGTACCTTCCTAATTGAGCGCGAAATCCTAGGGGCTAACGTCTAATTCAATTTTATTAAAAGGCTAAGGAATGCAAAATGAAGAATTAAATTGTTGTGGGCCAAGGAAAGAGTGATTAAATCCCTTCCCTTATCTTATGAGTGGTTTTGCCCTTAAGATTTATTTAAAATGATGCACCACACAACGAGATAATAAAAGCGGTAAACAAATATGGATGCTTCTACACTACGTGATTTAATCTAAAGAAAGGAAGAAATTAACGTACCTTAGGATCCTCCAGCGATCACCACAAATAGGTACGAAAATTTAAAAACAAAAATTAAAATCTAGATAATGTGCCCTAAGTGATTAAATGCATGATGCAACACATATGTAATTCTATCTAAAATTTTTGGATTTTAAAATTTTTAATTTGTTTGTGGTTTTTTTTTAATTTTCAATTTTTTTGTGGTTTTCTAAATAAAATAAATTGAAATAGGAGAGAGATACAAGTTACCCAAGCAAGCTTCCAATACTCCAAGAATATTCTCCACTTATTCCAAGCTAGCTCATATTCCTCCAATTTCCTAAAATTCAAACAAAAAGGAAATGAGAGAATATAAAAAAAAGTAATCCGAAAAATTAAAAATTAAGGCGCGAAAATTAAATTTAGTCCCCGGCAGCGGCGCCAAAAACTTGATGTGCTAAAAATATGATTTTAATCGCAAGTGCACGATCCCGTTTTAATAATATAAGATTCGATCCACAAGAACTAAAATTATTTTCGCGAAAACCTTAGTTTCTAATTTAGGCGAATTAGACCATTTAATTTTGAGATGTTTTTTTTTTATAAATCTAACTTAACAATTAATATTTAATAATCCTAAATCTAAATTAACAATTACACTAATTAAACTATCGAAATTATGTTACACGACGCATTTAACAAGGAAAGTAAAAATGAAAATGAAAATAAAGTGGCAGATATTAAAAAAACAATAAACATATAAACATGTTAACTTAATAGAAACCACGTGAATTGGAATGGTCGAGCAGGTGAAATAATATAAAAGTCATGTGATCAGTAGAGGTGGCCATTCGGGCGGTTTGGCTCGGCACGAACCGGACCGAACCACCATTTAGCCCGTATTTTAACGTGCCGGGTTCGAACCGGCACGAACCGGCACGAACCGTGGTTGCTGACGAACCGGTTACGGTTCCTGGATCTTCGATTCGCAAACCGCCACGAACCGGCACGTCAAACCGAGCAAACCCGCGTTGAACCGCGAACCGCGCAAGCCCGCGGTAAACCGCGAACCGCACAGCCCGCGGTTCCTCCAGCCCGCATAATCCGTGTTTTGTTTACTTCCATCAGGAAATGCTAATCAAAAGTCTGTAGTCAATAAAATATAGGAATACATTATGGGCGTATAGCCTTATTGATAGTTTGACTTTATTATAAATAACTTACAAGTCATCTTAGCATAAAACTAATTTATAATTTCTGAATTGTAATTAACTTAGAAATCCAGCCAAACAAGAATAAATGTATTTATTTCGTTATGTATTTATTTATTTAGTTTGTACAAGCGGTTTGTATTGTTGAATTTTTTAGAGAGGAGTCCTCTCACATTATTTGTAAAATCTATTTTCAATATATAAAATTGTTATTATTTATTACTAAAAAATTGTTTATTAGTTTACAATTTATTAAAAATGGGTTAATTATCTAGTTGGTCACTGAAGTGGGCTTAATGTATCAAGTTGGTCACTGAACTCAAAACGGTATCAAAATGGTTATTGAAGTGGCCATAAATATCAAACAAGTACCTTGAAATATGAGTTCAAGGAGTAAAAATATTATTTATAAAGTTGTACACATTATTTTTGAATGTTACCAAAACCAAGTAAAAGGTTATGACTTCTAATATTTATGATAATATATTTAGATTTTATCAAGTTTATTTATTATTCATTTTTAATTAAAACAAAGAAATAACTATATAATAAATAAACTTGATAAAATATAAATATATTATTTTAAATACTAGAAGTCATAACCTTTTAGTCGGTTATGGTAACATTTAAAAATAATGTGTAAAACTTTATAAATAATATTTTTACTGCTTGAACTCATATTTCAAGTTACTTGTTTGATATTTATAGTGACTTTAGTGACCATCTTGATAGCATTTTGAGTTCATTGACCAACTTGATACATTAAGTCCACTTCAGTGACTAACTTGATAATTAACCCTATTAAAAATTAGTCATATAAAACTTTATTATCGATTTTTAAAATATAAGAATTATTAAAATTTAAACATGTAATTATAAAACAAAATAAACTAAAAAAAGAAAAAAAAATAAAACAAAATAAACTAGAAAAAGAAAAAGAAAAACGCACGCACGCATAGTCTATTCTGTACTTTTGTTACAGTGCTATAGGCTATAGCCTATATGCTATGTTCACATCACATACCACAACTAAAGTGACAGGACACGATTGAACCGCAGTCAGCCGAACGCCAACCCACCGAACCGCTTAAACCGTTTAAACCGGAGAAACCGGAGAACCGTTTGAACCGTATTTCACGGTTACGGTTTCCAAATTATCAGCCCGGCCCGGCCCGGACCGGACCGCCAGTATTGGCGTGCCGGTTACGGTTCCACCGGTGACGGTTCCAAAACCGCCTGAACCGGCCCGAACCGCCCCGGCCCGCCCGAATGGCCCCTAAACTACCCATTTTTGACTCAAACAAGACTCAAATTAAACCATATCAACTCCAAACTAAACCAAATTTCAAATCTAGCCTAAACATAATATTTCTAACATAAACCCACTAACCTCATTTCGAAATCACAAACTAAAACTTACACCAAAAAGCCCCTAAAAATACCAAAACCAAGAACAAGAACAATACCAAATCCTACCAAACTAACTCCAAATCAAATAAAACTTCAAAACTAGCCTATCTACCATGTATCTAACAAAACCCCATCAAACTACAAGCTAAAATCAAAATCTAGAATACTAAACCATTGAACCCACTAATAATATTGAGAATTAAAAGGGGTTCAATCTAAATACCAAAAAATGCAAGCTTAAAACATATACTTAGGCTCCTTTCAATCCACAAGTAATTTTGAGTCTCATGTGGTTAGAGAAAGATTTCATAGCCTAGAAGTAAAAGTAAAGAGCAAGATTTAAGAACAAAAATGAATACTTGTATTGATATAATAAAAGTGTTTACAAATTTAGAGTGCTACTACTAGATCAACTACATAAAAGAGAGGCTACTAAAAAGAGAAAATCCTAGGTTGGTTGAAACATGATGGGGAGGTGTGTATTTATAGGGGAAAATTAGGGTAGAGGGGGGTGTAGGTGTCCCATCTAGATGCTTCCTTGAGAATATTCCCCTATGATCCCTTTCCTTCCCATCTTTTCCTCCTTTTTGCTTTATTCTTTTATTTCTTCTAGCTTTTGCAATTTTCCTAAAAAAAAGACAAATAAACAAATAAATAAGTGAGAACAGGCAATAATTAGGCATTTAAAATATACAAAAATATGCACTTATCAGATGTATATAAATAAATATTATGAATTTTGATTTTCTTTTAAAAATAAAACATTTTTCACTCAAAATCAAAATTCTACTACATACAATATGTTATAAATTACACAAATATTTTGTAAAATTCAACTTTAATTAAATATAAATATTTATGAATTTAACTTTAATTCAAGAAAAAATGAATTAACTTAAAAACTTCCAGACGTACTCTTTCGATCAATCCTGCAACCTGCATAATCAGAATCCGTATAGCCGGTTAAGTCAAAACCAGTATTCTTAGGATACCAAATACCTAAACCAGGTGTACCTTTAAGATATCTAAAGATTCTTTTGACGGCTATAAGATGTGATTCTTTAGGATCAGCTTGAAACCTAGCACACAAACATGTTGCAAACATGATATCTGGTCTACTTGCAGTAAGATAAAGTAAAGAGCCAATCATACCTCGATAGCTTGTGATATCAACTTTCTTACCAGATTTATCCTGGTCAAGCTTTGTGGCAGTGGCCATGGGTGTCTTTGCCGGAGAAGAGTCTTCTAGATTGTACTTTCGCAGAAGATCTCTGACATATTTGGATTGGCAAATGAATATTCCATCTTCCTTTTGGCTTACTTGAAGACCAAGAAAGTAGGACAATTCACCCATCATACTCATCTCATAATTACTCTGCATCAACTTAGCAAATCTCTTGCACAAGTTATCGTTAGTAGAACCAAATATAATATCATCAACATATATTTGAACAAATATCATGCAGTTTGTAAAAGAGAGTTTTGTCTATGACACCTCTAGTAAATTTGTTTTCAATTAAAAACTCAGAGAGAGTGTCATACCATGTCCTTGGTGACTGCTTGAGCCCATAGACAGCTTTGAATAAGAAGTACACAAAATCAGCAAACTCTGGATTTTCAAAGCCAGGGGGCTGTTCCAGATATACTTCTTCTTCTAGCTTTCCATTCAGAAATGCACTTTTCACATCCATGTGATAAACCTTGAAGTTGGAGTGTGCAGCAAATGCAAGAAATATTCTGATGGCTTCAAGACGAGCAACTGGAGCATAGGTTTCATCGTAGTCAATTCCTTCTTCCTGAGAATAACCTTTTGCAACCAGTCTGGCTTTGTTTCTTACAACAATGCCATCACCATCTAACTTGTTACGGAAGACCCATCTAGCTCCAATTGTAGACTTTCCTTTTGGTCTTGGAACCAGGGCCCAGACTTCTTGTCTCTCAAATTGATTAAGTTCTTCTTGCATGGCAAGAACCCAATCAGGATCAGCAAGTGCTTCATCTATTTTCTTTGGTTCTAATTGTGAAAGAAAACCAGAGAATAGACATTCATTTGTCGTAGCACTTCTAGTCCTTACACCAACATCAGGATCACCAATAATCAGATCAAAGGGATGATCTCTGCTCCAAATCCTTTCCCTTGGAAGTTGTGTCCTTGATGATTCAGCTGTATTATCATTAAGCTGATGTGTATGACTAGTTGATCCACCAGCTCCCCCTGAGTTGTTGCCAGGTTGACTGATGATCCACCACTAGCATTAGTGGAATCTCCAGCATTATTGCCATTTCCTCCACCATTGCCTGGATCATTATCATTGTTGTCATCACCTGTTGCAACCTCAGGTGGCACATCATCATCTGAATCAGAATCTGGATAGTTGTCAAACTTCAGAGATTCAGATGGATCAGCAGATTGTAAACTTGGTAGTTTAGTGTCATCAAATGTTACATTGACACTAACTTTCACTGATAGAGTATCAATTACAAAAACTCTATAAGCATTATTTGTATAACCAACAAAAATTGCTTCAGATGCCTTTGGCTCAAACTTATTCAAGTTCTCTTCACCATCCTTGTGAACATAACACTTGGCTCCAAAGACATGAAGATGTTTGACATAAGGTTTCTTGTTGTTATACAGATGAAATGGAGTTTTCATATGATCCTTGTTGATCAAAGTTCTATTCTGGGTATAGCAGGCAGTAGACACAGCTTCAGCCCAAAAGTACAGTGGAAGCTTCGCTTCAGCAATCATAGTCCTTGCAGCTTCAATCAATGTACGATTCTTTCTTTCGACGACTCCATTCTGCTGAGGAGTCCTTGGTGCTGAATACTGCTTTCTAATTCCCTTTTCAGAGTAAAAGTTGATTAGAGTTTGATTCTTGAATTCTGTGCCATTGTCTGACCTTACAGCTTTGACTGGCACACCTTTATCCAATTCAACTAACTTTATATGATCAATCACTGTCATCGGAGTTTCATCCTTAGAGGCCACGAAGTAAACCCAAGTAAATTTCGAGAAGTCATCCACAATGACTAAGGCATATCTTCCTCCATCAATAGATGCAACATTCACGAGGCCAAACAAATCCATATGTAGTAAATGAAGTGGATTTGTAATGGTATTGATGGTCTTGCCTTTGTGAGATGCTCTCTTCGCTTTTCCTTTATGACAAGCTTCACAAAGATCATCAGTTGAGAATTCCAGGGAAGGCAAGCCTCTCACTAGATCTCTCTTGACTAGAGAGTTCATGGTTTTGAAGTTGAGGTGTGAGAGCTTCTTATGCCATAACCAACTATCTTCAGTAGACGCTTTGGCGTAGAAACAGTGAACTTCGTTTCCTGGTCCTGAAGACAAATCAGCTACGAATATATTGCCTTTCCTTATGCCACATAGTGAAGGACGCTTATCCTTGATATGTTTAATGATACATATCTCCTTTTCAAAATGAATATAATATCCCTTGTCACAAAATTGACTGACACTCGGGAGATTTTGTTGAAGTCCTTCAACTATTGCAATATCTTCTATGATGATCCTTCCTATTTTGTACTTGCCATATCCCACAGTACGACCTTTGCTATTATCAGCAAAACTGACTGTAGGGCCAGCTCCTTCTCTTATGTCTTCCAGCAGGGATCTATTGCGAGTCATGTGCATTGACGCTCCACTGTCAAGCACCCAGGTAACACGAACAATTCCACTGGCACCCTTCAAAAGACATACTGATCAAACCTTCTTTGGGACCCACACTTGATTGGGTCCAGCAAACTTAAAGAATTGATTTCTATCAGGTAATACAACAGAGCCTCTTGGACTGATACTTGGTTCTGATTTGACGGAACTTACTTCCTTAACAACAGCCTTATAAACCTTGGTTTTAGGCTTTGGAACATAAGTCTCCTTCCTCACACGAGGAGGACTAGCAGTCCTTGATCTAGCATGCTTATTGTTTGTGTGTTGTCTAGGCGATGTGTTTTCATTTTTAGCATGCAAATTTCTAAAATAAGCAGACATCATATTGAAAGCACAAGTCATGCAATTATCAACACCACAACATTTATGACATGCATCAAAAACAGGAACAACAGGAATATCAGTCACAGTAGTAGGAACATCAATAGATTCTACTCTAACCTTGTTAACAGATTTAAAGTTCTCAGTAGAATGACATTTATTGTTCTTGTTCTTACTATTCACAAAATTATTAGGCTTGTTGAATTTAGTTCTCTCAGAGTTGACACCTAAACCAGCTTTAGGCAACCTAACATTGCCTTTCACTTTGATTGGTTTCAGTGATGTCAGGATCTCATCTCTCTTCTCATTACTCTCTTTCATTTTAAGGTCTTCCTGTTTGAGTTCATATCTAATGACAACAGGAGTCTCTAAAAGAGGTTCAGCTTCTGAGGTTTTAAACAAAGGTTTAGGGGAATCTTTCAAAACAAAAGGAATCCCTCTCTCCTCAGCACTCTTCTTAAAGGGAGTAATGTTACTAGCCTTACCTACAGATTTGTAATAGTCAAAACCTATTCCAACAGTTCTCTTGATCTCTTGTTTATCATTAAGTTCTTTGACTATAGTGGAGGCATCCTTAAAGGCTTTACACTTAACTTTCTCTTCGTCTAGCTGAAGTCTTAAAGCAATCTCACCTTTCTCTAGAACTTTGACTTTAGCACATTGTAATCCTAAATCCATAGTCAGTTGTTCTATTTTAGGTTTTAATACGTTCATCTCTTTCATTTTATAAGCATGAATATCTAAGACTAGTGTATCAATTTTAAGATTGGCAGCTTTCAACTTTTTAATAGCATCATCTCTTTCAAGTCCTAATTGCATAAAAAGTTTAGGGCATGTAGGATCTACCTGAAAGCTTCCAGCAGGAGGAGGTGAAGATGATCCAGCATTAGCCATAAGAGCAACATTCCCTAGCTGCTCCTCTTCATCACTATCTGTATCATCCCAGCTTTTCTCTTCTGCCAGATAAGACTTGCTTTTGTAATTTTGATTTCCAGAAGTACCCTGATGCTTTCTCACAAGTGCATCATACTTCTGCTTCAGCTCATCGTAGGAATCTTTTCTCTTTCCTTGAACCTTGGGCTGTTCACAGTAGGTTTGTACTTGTAGGAGGGATTCTTCCTGAATCTCATGTTTCCAAACTTCTTGGCAAACAGTGATAGAGATTGATCTTCTAATTGTTCTAACTCTTCCATTGTATAGAACTCTTCGTCACCATTGGAAGAGGCAGTCTGACCCATCTCAGGTACAACAAATTCCTGAGTGGTTTTAGAAGGAACAACAACATCCTTCTTCTCTTCCGGTACAGGTGACTCAACAACTAGAGCTCTCGAATGGTTCAGTGTTTTACCCCAGCCATATCTCTGTTTACTTTGAACTTGTTCAAGTTCATAAGTTTTCAACACTCCGTAGAGTCTTTCCAGAGATATCTCATTCAGATCTCTGCTTTCCCTGATGGCAGTGATTCTGTGTTCCAAATGTTCAGGAAGTGTTAAGAGAAACTTCATGTTGACCTCTTTCTTGTCATAGAATTTCCCATTCAGATTTAAATTATTAATCAGATTATTAAGTCTGATAAACACTTCTGAAATCCCTTCTCCGGGATTGGAACCAAACTGTTCATACTGAGCCATCAGTATCTCTTTCTTGTTTTCTCTGACTTCATCTGAGCCTTCATTGATGATCTCTAACGTATCCCAGATTTGCTTGGCGTTTGTACAATTAACAACAGCATTGTACATTACTGGATCTAGAGATTCCACCAAAATTAGTTGAAGAGCGTCATCTAAGTTCATCTGTTCACCCTCTTCATCTGTGTACTCATGAAGTTCTTTCGGAATGGTCTGATGAGGTATTAACACACCTTCTTCTTCGTGTGCTAATATGACTTTCATCGGAATAGAAACACCTTTGTTTAATATCCCGATATATTTTCTGTTGGCTGTGCGGAGGAATAATAACACGTGCCTCTTCTATAGGCCAAAGTGTTCCTTGCTGAACGGTGGGATTTTAATGCTACTGATCTTTTGTGTACTCATGTTTAACGATTTGAAGTGAATAGTGTTTGGATGAGATTTGGATTTTTGAAAGAAAAATATTTTAAATCAGAATTAATTTTTGAAATAAAATTAATTCGAATAAAAAATATTTGGACGTTACAGACTGTGTATAGGATCTGATACGGAAAATGGTATCAACCGCTCTGATGCCAATTGTTAGGTCCTGAAACGATTATAGAAGGGGGGGGTTGAATACAATCGTCACAAAATAACCGCGGCGGAATAATCTGATTTGAATTAAACTTGTTAATCAGATTTTGATTAATTAATATAACAATGTTTTAAGTCGTTATATAATTAATATGGTTCGTTTTAATGTCCACTAAAGTTCGTAGAATAAATTCGACAGGATGTATTCTAGTTTAGTGATTAAAACAACCGAGTGATCAAAGTACAGAAAACTGTGGATATAACGAATAGCAAGTTACTAACAACTTGAAAGTTTACAAAGCTTTGAATAAGAACAAATGAAGAGGTTGAAGCCATATTTATAGGCAACACCTTGAACTTGTATGACAAACATGGTATGACCATGCTACAAAGATCAGTATGACAATATAAGCTAATGTCATGCTACAATTGAAATCAGTATGACAATAGGAGCTAATGTCATGCTACAATTGAAATCAGTATGACAATAGGAGCTAATGTCATGCTACAATTGAATCAGTATGACAAACTGAAGCATTGTCATACTATACAATTTTCGGTATGACAATTGAATATGACATAAGACTTGGTGGTTAAGTGTTGAGTCGGTATGACAATCTCTAGTAATGTCATACCACTTGAACTCGGTATGACAATCAAGGAGATTGTCATGCCTTGTTCAATTCGGTATGACAAACTGAGTAATGTCATGCCAACTGGAACGGTATGACAAACTGAAACATTGTCATGCCACTAATGAATGGAACCTTCCAGGTGCGGTATGACAATCTATGTGATTGTCATACCGTGCCCAAAATCAATATAAATTGATTTTTCTTTAATATAATTAATTCAATAATTATTCACTTAATTATATTAATCATATAAATTCATAAATTAAATTAATTCAAGTGTGAATCAATTTAATAAATAAATAAATTACATAACTTATATAATTATTTTGAGATGTGAATAAATTAAAAGAATAATTATACAGAGCACAGTCTTCAGCAGCAGGTCTTCTGACATCCTTTAAAAGATCTGATTCTTTGTCTTGATTAAACGACCACCTATTGTTGATGCATAATATTTAATTGGAGTAGCTGACACACAAATGTACTGTCTGGTTCATCTGTATCTAGCTGAGTCAAATATTCTTTATCAAATAAACATTTGAGAAGTGGCTTGTTCATCGAGTCTTTGTCTTCGTAGTTCATCTTCATAAGTAGAAATAGTTTGGAATCTTCTGAATAAATAAAGTATTAAAACTTTATACCTTCTGGACTTCTGGACGTGCTACAAAATATTATTTGTACACTGAGGCTTGAACATATTAATGAACTTCTTTCAGTGGTGTGCAGCAGCATCCTGAAATTCTTCAGACATATGATTTTAATAAATCACTTGACGTTCTTCGTACGGATTCCTTCAATAGTGCTTGCTAATTTACTTTCTTTCTTATCAGAGTTGAGTTAAAACTCTTAAATACAAATAGGCTAAACATATGCCTTTCAGGATTGGATGTTGTGATTGTATGTATGTAATCAATTATGTGTAATTGATTGTTGGTTAGTATTGATTTGATAAATGGATTGTTATGGATGATGTGTAATTCATAGTATGCTAAGTGTTCGTGAAAATGCCTCAAAGGAAATTTTAGTTAGAATTGTTTGTTTTTAGTGCTAATTGTTGTTGGATATTGATAGTATGCTAAGTGTAGTTGATAGTATACCAATCGTAAATTATCTTTGGTTTGTGGTTTATTGATTATTGGATTGGAATTTGTTAAGTGTAATTGATAGTATTCTAAGTGTAATTGATGGTATTTGTTAAGTGTAATCTATTTTTGGTGTGTGGTTTATTGATTGTTGGATTGGAATTTGTTAAGTGTAATTGATAGTATTCTAAGTGTAATTGATGGTTTTTGTTAAGTGTAATTCATTTTTGGTTTATGGTTTATTGATTGTTGGATTGGAATTTGTTAAGTGTAATTGATAGTATTCTAAGTGTAATTGATGGTATTTGTTAAGTGTAATTGATGGTATGCTAAGTGTATTGATAGTATGTTAAGTTTATAGATTGTAAATTGTCAATTGATGGTATGCTTCGGTTAGTATGCTAAGTTTATTGATTGTTGGATTGGTATTTGTGTTTCAGGATGGATGATATTTTGTCGGGTCCTGTTAGTGGAGCAGTTATCGTGGATAACTCATACCATGTGAGTTCAGATGTTTGGAATGGAGTCGAGCGTGGTCCTCTGGAGTGTATGTCTAGCAACCGGTCTTTAAGGCATTGGGTTCTTTCAGACGCGCAGAGGGAGATTTTGCATATGGTTGGCTTTGGCGTGTTTGCCAACCTTGGGATTGTTCTTCAGAATGATACCAGGCTTGTTAGTGCATTAGTGGAGAGGTGGCGGCCCGAGACCAATACCTTCTTCATGAGGCAGGGGGAGATGACAGTCACTCTAGAGGATGTTGGCTACATACTAGGATTACCTGTTGTGGGTCGGCCACTAGTTGGAGATGGTATTGACGGTAACCAGTCATATTTCGAGAGGGCATGGTTTGAGGAATTGACTCCTCACCAGGTGAAGGATGGCTTTACTAGAGGAGGGGTGAGGCTGACTTGGTTGTTTGAGACCTATGGGAGTGCTGATCCAGGTCCTGATCCGAGGCGTATAGCTGTTCACACACAGGCCTATATGTTCTTCGTGGTAGGCTCTATCCTTTTTCCTACTAGTAGTAGGAATGTTGTCCATCCACGCTATATCAGGCATCTTCGCACACTGAGCCATGTGCGTACATGGTCGTGGGGATCAGCAGTCCTTTCATATCTGTACAGGGGTCTGACTACAGCTGCACAGAAGGGGTTGGATTGTGGGCGGCAAGAGGAAACGGGGGAGGCGGGATAGTTCAGCGGCTCCTCATCATAGCTTGCCACATTACAGAGGCGAGTTTGATGGAGTTGCTGGCGATATAGTTAGTTGGATGCCCTATGCTCATTTTCACGAGATAGAGGAGGATTCAGACGGGGATCATGACATTTTTTGCTGAGGATTGGGAGGCACAGTTTGCTGGCCTAGCTAGGGTACCATTGCTCTGTTATGATATTGTGGAGTACCAGCATCCCGAGCGAGTGTTGAGACAGTTTGGACTGCCACAGGGCATCCCACCACCCCCTGTTTCGAAGACAGAGTACAGGCAGCCGAAGCTGCCTTGGAATCCCATTGATTGGCGTGCTATATGGTTTGCGGAGATTGGTGAGTGGTCCCGTTTCGTGGAGCATCCTGAGGTTGTAGTGGCTCACCGTTCTCACTCAGTGGATGACACCGGATACATGCATTGGTACACAGACATTTCTCGATTGCGAGTCGGGAAGCCAGAGCCAGTGCCGCTGTTCGCACAAAATCACGCAAGTGTACGTGGTCACAAGTAATATAGAATATTATTCAAGTTCGTACCCACAGAGACTGGTGTATTCAGAAATATGCACTTATGCACCAATGTATGATTATTATTCAATGCTTGGACAAGTATCAAATTGGGTTTTGGTTTTCTACTTAACTAATCCTATTTGAATTATGAAACTAAGACTTATCAACTAAGAGAATACGATTTACTAATGAGAATAAAACATGGGATTCTAGCTTCATTAACAACTTCATTCAGAGTTCTACCTTATTCGATTGTAATGGTTGATAACTAATCAGATAACACGAGACTGATACACGCTAACTGTCGTTATACGTGCACCATACTGCTACACATCCACAATTAAGATAGAAGGTAAACAGACACCAATTATGCTTAGACCCTATATGTCTATAGAATTTGAAAACATAACGGTTGAAGAGCAAGTTATCTATCAAGATTACATAGGGCGATGCAAGATGGGTAAAATCACATCACAAGTCATGTTATCGAACACGAAACCTATGCTCGCATGGCAAGTTCTAAATCAATATATTCACTGTCACTTCAATAAAGATTAACAAGCAATCTTAGATGTTAGCTACGCATCCAAGACGAATAAGCACAACCAATACGAGGAAATCAAACCATCACATATGAACAAGGCAAATTAACTACTGAAATTCATCGATAAATCCGCTAAAATCCCATGACAATGATTAGTTCATAATCGAACTTCTCATCATCATGGGTTCGAATGTAAACATGGTACTGAATAGGGAAAACAATATCAAAGTACTAGAACAAGAGTTAAGAAACAAATCCGAAACGAGCATCCAAAACACTACACCATAAAAGGCCTTATCTAACATAAAAAAATTGTTGCAGAATGGGGTCAATATGTTGCTAAAGGCCCATAAAAGGGCTAAGGCAACATTTATTTTATGATAGGATTTTTGCCGTTGCCTTAGGGGGTCTAAGGCAACATATCGTTTGCCTACAGCAACAACCGAGATATGTTAGCAAAGAGTGTTTAATCTAACATTTTATTCTCCTACTCCAACAAAAAATTATGTTACCTTAGAGTAATTTTATTTTTTTAAAAAAGTGGGGCCCACGTGGGGGCCATTGTGGGGCCCACGTGGGGGCCACTGTGGGGCCCACGTGGGGGCCATCAAGTTGCCAGGTGGCAGCAGCTAAATTGGCAACATATTTTTCCTATACTGCAACAGTTTTGAAATACAAGTTTTGCAACATTTAAATAGGCTACTGCAACATTTTATCCAAAAAAATTTGCAATTCTACTGTTAAAATACAATACTTCCCAAAATTTGTCCATCATTTCAACAAACCATTGTAAACATACAAAAACCAACATCAAATCCAATTTACTCCAACATCAAATCCACAGCTAAACCAACATAATATCCAGAATCGACCAACTACCAGCAAACTAACAGTTTAATAACAAAAAGTCTAGATATATAACCCCATACTATTAGCTAGTCAAAATAACTTCAAAGAACCAAAGTCTAAACAACCATACTATTAGCAAACTAGAAGCTGGTGCCTTTAGTCATTGGTGTGCCATCGTCATTGTCACTGGCCACATGTGCACACAGCTCTGTAACATCAATTGTGAACGGGTTTGCTTCACCAAGTTTCTTAAGGACCGATGCCAAATTTTGTTGCACCTTCCTGTTTACCTGCTCATCTACCTCTTCTTGGATTTTCTTCACTTTTTCCTCGACTTCAGCAGCAAGGCCTTCCTTAATTTTTGTTGTCAATTCTTTGACATATGTATCCGTTGGAGCAGCAGCTGATAGTTTTTGCGGCTTCTTGCATCTCCCTAAGAGCCAAGTCGGGCCATGCTCTTTATCCAAAAGCATTTCATCAGCAGCCTCCCCGGAATTGATTTTTTTGTTAATTTTATCCTACAAAAGTACAATAACATGAACATAAACGAGCAAATGCAAAACAGAGAAAACTGAAAGGGCAAATATTATGTGTAACTGATTAAGTTAAATACTTACAATTTTCTTTTTCATTGTTTTAGTACTGGTCTTGTACTCGCGTCCTGCATCACGAGTCCGAGTTTTCACAAAAACCTCTGCATCACATGGTTCAGACTCATCTGGGGCATTCTTTTTCTACAAAAATAGATTATACGAGACATAAATTATCGAACAAGAAAGCCAGAAATCATTAATTTAAATTAGATGACCATATACCATTTTGTGTCGAAGCTGTGCGATACTTTTAGGACCAAGAGTGTGAGTCTCGGTATATGACTTGCGGCTATTTGAATTTTTCCTGGCTTTATCCTACAAAAAATTAAACGAAAGTTGAGCAACTTATACTATGTTCCCAAGACAATATTTAGTGCCTAAAATCACAAGTATACCTGAATACTTTCATCATTCCAATATTCCAACAGCAATTTGAACCTCTCAAGTGGAATATCATCAGGCCTATTTTGTAGCCTAATTTCATCAGTTTCAAAAGCTGTATAATGCGCTGCCTTAGTTCGACACTTATACCCCCTCCAGGATGCATGAATTGTCTCAATTGCCCAACTTTCCAGTTCATCGGGAATAATATAGCGGGCCTTGCAAATATTAATAAGAATTACTTTATCGAACTACTCATATAATTCACATTCTACAGGGGCATGTCATTTCATCACCTACGGCTACGTTAGGGAATGCATTCCGAATAAAGGATTTTATTCCTCTGATGTACTCGACACTATACTTTGGAAGGTTTATCCAAGTATTATCCACATCGTCCATGGCTACAATTAAGACAATTCAGTTTATTTATTATTTAGGTCACATAAACAAACGATTTCAATGCCTTTCCTAGACAAGACCATTATTTTACTTTATATATTGAAGATCATATATGGATTATACTTAAAATAAAACATTCAAAACCTATATGTTTATTATGGTAACCTATACAGGGGTTAACATATCTGCCATGTACTACCTCATCCCAGGGGTTAAGATAAACAGAATATACATATATGTCATAATTTATAGTTTCACTTTCAAATATAAGACCAAACACATGCATATTATTAATCATACAAATCATTAACAACAATATTCTTTTAATCAGGTAAGTCATACATAGAAATTTATCGCAATTCCCTTAAGTTATATATAGAGTATACATAGAGTTTATGAGCCAAGATAATATGTTATGGCATCTAACCAACTAGCTCACAATATCTACAATGGAATCTTACATGTATGGCAGCAGAGCACAAAAATATACAAATGTTCAACAGAGAATCAACACCAGCTACTCTTAATTGTCAAATTTTTTAAGTTATAAACAGAGCATACATATAGAAACCACAAAACAGAGTCATAACTGGTCACCAGAACAACCTATTTCAAGCATAAATATTTAATAACAAGTCCTGGACACATACACTTACCACAAAATATAAATCAAATGTTAACTAGTAACAAATATTAACTACAAAATGCAACAAATAACAAATGCCACAAAATGAAAACAACAAAGATTCATAAAATGCAATTCCAAACCCCTAATAAAAACAAAAATCAGATAACTTCCCTAATAAAAACAAATAACAACAAAAACAAACCCAAAAACTCAAAAATGTTGAAGCAGAGAGGGAGATACCTGTAGCAAAATCTTTAAACTGAAACCCTAATTTTAAATCCTTTAAATGAAATCCTTAAAATCAACCGAAGAAGCCCTGAAAATAGAAAATAAAGTTAGATTAACAGCCCCCACTATATACAAATGAAAAAAATTAAATCAAAGCCACCATACCTAATTCCAAATGCAAAGCCTCCGCTGAAAATACCTGAAATCAAAGATAAAGTACGATTAGATGTAGTTTAAAAGAAGAAAGACCTGTAAATGGAAGAAAATAAAGAAATGAAGCCCTGATTTAAAGAGAGAAACCCCTAGTTAGGAGTATCAAAGCATCGAGCCCTCAAACCATGCCCTAACTTGAAATCCAAACCTGAGATGAGAGAGATGTGCTGATGAGAGACCAGAGAGACCAGAGCGACGAGAGAGACACGGTGAAAAGAGAGAGAGGCGACTGTGGGGGTGAAAAGAGAGAGAGAGAGACGAGATGTGGGGGTGAAGAGCGAGAGAGGACTGTGTGGAAAATGAGAGATGACTGAGTGTGAGTGGAAAAGGAAGTGAAAAAATGGGGCGGGGTGTTAGTGAAACAAAGTCCCGCTGCTTGTCTGATTTCACCGGGAACCACGCCCGCTTGTTCAAATAAACATATATACATATATTTAGTTTATATTTTATTTTTTTGTTTACATTTTATTTTACTTTTTAAATAAATAAACATATATTTATTATTTAAAATAAAATCATTCACCTATTAAATTATTTAATATTTTATATAATTTTTTATATTTTTAGTTTATATTATTACATAACTTCTATTTTTATTTTTAATACAAGTAATTACTTTTTTCTTTAATTTTAAGTTAAAATATTATTTTCACATTTTAATAGCTTAAGCTAACATATTTGTCTCCATGTTGTACCCTTAAACACTTTCTAACAAAGGCAACATCCCCTTTTTGGCTAAGCTAACATGAAAAATATTATGTTGCGGAAGGGTGAAAGTAGTGTAGCTAAGGTAACATTTTTTAGCAACATTTACAAAGGTCGCGTTGCGATAGGCCTTTTATGGCGTAGTGAAAAGTATCGCCTACTTCGAAGAATTACAAAGATGAAATTATGAACTAGATCTTCTCCGTAGCCGTCACGTGCTCCTTAGAATGTTTCTAGGTTATTTTTTAAGTTCCCCCAGTCCTCCTTTAAGTTTCCCAGCAAACGGGCCTTTAAACGGATCAAAAACGGGCAAATCGGGCCAAAATTCCCGCTCAGGTCGTGGGGCGGCCGCGCCAGAGTTGGGGCGGGCGCGCCAACGGGGCGGCCGCGCCAAATCAGCAGCCCTGACACCCAACCTTGTCACGTCCATAACTTTCTCCTCGTGCATCCGATTGCTTCGCCGTTTTTTTTCAATTAAAGCTATGATTCCCCTCTTCGTTCTCCTTCCAAGAAACCTACACAATACCACACTAAAACATATTGTTAGATATAATTGATGATTACTGCTAATGTTCTTAAAGTTTGTTTTAGAACAGGAATCATCAGAGTTTAAGCTAGAAGCTGATCAGAGTTAAGTAAAGTCTGACAGAGTTTAGTAAAGTCTGACAGAGTTTGATAAAGTCTGATCAGAGTTTACATAGTCAAGACTCGACAGAGTTTACACGTGGAAAGAGCTCAGAAGCGGATATACTTCAAGGAAGGATAGATGCTGAGGAGTGATTTGCTGACTATGGAAACTAAACAGAAAACTGGAGCAATCTTTGATTGATAGATTTATTAGCTGATTTATAGGATATCAAATCAGAGATTGATTTTGTAACTGTGTCTATATAAACACAGATTAGGGTTACTCTATATGAGTTGAGTTATCGAGTACATTGTTAAGAACCCTAGCAGCTCTTGGTGATAGAATATAAATCACTGAGAGAGTTTTTGTAACTATTAAAGCTTTGTGAATATAAGAGTTTACTGCTTTCGATCTCTTATATTGTCTTACTGTGTTACAGATTGTGATCACTATATCATTCTATATAGTGAAAATATAGGACCTAACAAGTGGTATCAGAGCCAGCTCTGTTAAGATTACTACAGTGAGATCTTAAACACAATCATGTCTGAAAAATCACAAGCTTCGTCCTTTAGAGTTCCAATCCTTAAGGCATCTGAATATCCAGTCTGGAAAGAGAGAATGATCATATTCTTAGACTCTGTTGATCCAGAATACCTTGACAGGATTTATGATGGACCACATATGCCTACCAAGCTCTCTGTTGGGCTTGCAGATGAACCTCAGAAAATGGTCCCAAAAGAAAAGAAAGATTATACCCCTGAGGACATCCTGTCAATTGGTAAAGATTCTAAGGTGAAACACCTTCTGCACAGTGCCCTTGATAATGCAATGTCTAATAGGGTGATTGGGTGCAAAACTGCAAAACAAATCTGGGATGCTCTGGAAACCAGATGTCAAGGAACTAAGGCCATCAAGAAGAACAGGAAAACCATCCTTACACAGGAGTATGAGCACTTTGACTCAAAATCTGGTGAGTCCTTGACAGATCTGTATGATAGATTTGTCAAACTGCTGAATGACTTATCTCTGGTGGACAAGGAATATGATCTTGAAGACTCAAACCTCAAATTCCTTCTAGCTCTTCCTGAAAAGTGGGATTTGAAAGTCACCACAATAAGAGACAATCTTGAACTTGGAGAAATGTCTCTTGATGATGTTTTTGGAAGACTGAAGACTCATGAACTTGAGATGGAGCAGAGAAGCAAACGCCATGGAGGCAAATCAAAGTCTGTTGCTCTGAAAGTTCAGGAGGAAGCTGCTAAGAGCAAAGGAAAAGCTCATGTCACAAAGTCTGACATTGAGTCATCAAAATCTGATGACTCAAACTCTGATGTCTCAGACTCTGATGACAGTGATGGTGAGATGATGCAGTTAGCAGCATTGATGGTGAAAAGCTTCAAGAAGTTGGCTTACAAAAAGTTCAACAAAGGCAAAAGTTTTTCAAGAAAAGACAAAAACTCTGACAGAGTTTATGACAAGAAGAACTTCAGGAAGAATGAGGGCAAGGAAGGGAAAGCTGGAAAAGCTGACAAGTACACCTGTTTCAACTGTGGTGAAAAGGGTCACTTTGCATCTGAATGCAAGAAGGCCAAAAAGGAAAAAGAAAAAGCCTTTATCACCAAGAAAGGAAACTGGACAGATACATCTGATTCAGAAGAAGAAGTCAACTATGCTCTAATGGCAAACACTGACAACAACTCTGAATCTACTGCAAAGGTACCTCATTCTACACTTGCCTTTGATACTGAAGATATAACTGAGTTAAGATTATTTCTTAAAACTTTGCACACTAGCTTTAGAGATCAGACTTTAGAAAATGAAAGATTAAAATCTGAAACTCTGAGTGTAAAGAAAAGGAATGATTTTTTAGAAAAAGAATTAGTTCAAATGCTAGAAGTTCAGAAAGAAAGAGATGATGCTGTCATTGTCAAAGATGAATTATTAAAGAGGTATGCATCTCTTCAATCAGAACTTGCTAAGGAGAGGGAGATTATTAAGACATGGACTAGTTCAGGCAAAACTACTCAGGATATCTTAGGTAGTGGAAATTGGAAAAAGGGACTAGGTTACACTGATAACTCAGAAGCTGAGTCATCAAAAACAGAGTTTGTCAAAACTCAAAAACCTAAGGTTAAACCTGTTAAATTTGTTGCTGAATCCTCTAAGTCTAAACAGAGTAGACCAAAATCAGAGATTAACAACAATTTAAAATCTGAAAAGCCCAAACAGGTTAACATAGGACTGATGACTCAGAAACAGCTTAAACACAAGCTTAAAGAGGTAAAGTCTGATGACAAAAACAGAGAGCCTAAGAAAAATAGAAATGGTAAGATTGGTATAGACAAGAGTAATAACTACATGCCTATTCCAAATGCACCTAGGAAGACATGCCATAACTGTGGTAATACTAATCATCTTGCTAATTTTTGCAGGAAGAACAAGGACATTAACTCTTTACCTACAAAGTCTGGAGTTAGAAAAAGTAGTATTAGATATAAACCACAAGATCCATGTTTTCATTGTGGTAGTTTATGGCATTCTATTTATACTTGCAAAGAATATCATAGTTTGTATTATGATTATTATCAATTGAAACCTTCTTTAAAGGTTAATAAAAACTCTGCAAGTACAAACTCTGTTTCTAGTACAAACTCTGCTACAAAGTCTGTTAGCTCAAACTCTGATAATAATAAAGAATCCGCTGCAAAAGCTAACAAACTTAATAAGGCCAAAGGATCCAAGCAAGTCTGGGTCCTTAAAACTAACAATTAGTGGTCTTTGTGATTGCAGGGCAACAGGAAGAATATCCTAGTCTTGGATAGTGGATGTTCAGGACACATGACTGGAAATAAAGCCCTGCTATCAGAGTTTGTGGAGAAAGCTGGCCCAAGTGTTTCTTATGGAGATGGCAACATAGGAAGGACTCTGGGATATGGCAATATCAATCTTGGAAATGTCATCATATCAAATGTAGCTCTTGTTCAAGGGCTAAAGCACAATTTACTCTCTGTCAGTCAGATCTGTGACAAAGGGTATCATGTTGATTTCTATGAAGAACACAGTGAGATAGTAAGTAAGTCTACAGGCAAGGTGGCAGTGATTGCACACAGATATGGAAATATTTATGAAATCCACCTGCCTACAAACTCTGAGGGAAAAGCAATTTGCTTATCTACAAGAATCTCTGCAGAAGAAAGTTGGAAGTGGCACAAGAAGCTCTCACATCTAAATTTCAATTCAATAAATGAGCTTATAAAGAAAAAGCTTGTGAGAGGACTCCCTGAATCACTACTGACATCTGATGGATTGTGTGATTCATGTCAAAAAGCCAAGCAGAGAAAGACATCTTTCAAGAGTAAGACTGAATTCTCAATAAACAAACCATATCATCTTCTACATGTTGATCTATTTGGACCAGTCAATGTACCATCCATTGCAAGGAAGAAATATGCTCTTGTCATTGTTGATGAGTATACCAGATACACCTGGGTATATTTTCTTCACTCTAAAGATGAAACAGCCTTGCATCTGATGGATCATGTGACACAACTGGATCATGGATCTGATGACAAAGTGAAAATCATTAGAAGTGATAATGGAACTGAGTTCAGAAATTCAACAATGGAGGAGTTCTGCAAAGAAAGAGGTGTAGTGCAACAATTCTCTGCACCTGGAACACCACAGCAAAATGGTGTAGTTGAGAGAAAGAACAGGACTCTTATAGAAGCTGCCAGAACTATGCTTGATGAGGCTAAATTGCCTACTTATTTCTGGGCAGAAGCTGTTCAAACAGCTTGTTTCACTCAAAATGCAACCTTGATTAATAAGCATGGCAAAACTCCATATGAGATGGTGAAGAAAAAGAAGCCAAATCTGAAGTACTTTCACATATTTGGGTGCAAATGCTTTGTATTGAAGACTCATCCAGAACAGCTTACCAAGTTTGATTTAAAAGCTGATGAAGGCATTTTTGTAGGTTATCCTATCATAACAAAGGCCTTCAGAGTCTATAATCTGAGAACCAAGGTGATCATGGAATCCATACATGTGTCATTTGATGACAAAAGAATAATGGGTCTAACAGATATGGATGATCATGAAGAACTGCATTTTGAAAATGAAGAAATTTTCTCTGATTCAACAAACTCTGATGATCAGTCAAACTCTGACTGTGAACAAAATACAGTAAACTCTGATGAAAACTTACAGGTTCATGATGGTGAAGCACTTGTTGAGGGGGAGCATCAGAATGTTTCAGACTCTACTGAAGACTCATCAGAGAATGTTAACTCAAACTCATCAGAGAATGCTGATTCAAACTCTGATAGCACAATTGCAGGGGGAGCTACAGAGAATAATCAGCAGAATCAGGAGAGCATGGATCAAGGGGGAGGATCCAATGATGAAAATGGTCAACTTCCACATGCTAGGAAGTGGACAAAATCTCATACACCTGATTTAATTATTGGAAATCCAGAAGCAGGTGTACAAACAAGGACAGCTACAGCCAATGAGTGTTTACATCATTGCTTTCTGTCACAAACAGAACCCAAAAAGGTGGAGGAAGCTCTTCAAGATGCTGATTGGATTCAAGCAATGCAAGAAGAGTTAAATGAATTTGAGAGAAATAAAGTCTGGACCCTAGTACCAAGACCCAAAGACAGATCAATAGTTGGTGCAAAATGGGTTTTCAGAAACAAAACTGACAGTGAGGGTGTCATTACAAGGAATAAAGCAAGACTTGTGGCAAAAGGGTATTCACAACAGGAAGGTATTGACTATGATGAGACATTTGCTCCAGTTGCAAGATTGGAGGCAATTAGAATCTTTCTGGCCTATGCTGCACACAAGAAATTCAAAGTATTTCAGATGGATGTCAAAAGTGCTTTTCTAAATGGGAAACTGGATGAAGAGGTATATGTTGAACAACCTCCAGGCTTTGTGGATCCAAAACATCCAGACTATGTCTACAGGTTGGACAAAGCACTTTATGGACTAAAGCAGGCTCCAAGGGCATGGTATGAAACTCTAGCTCAATTTCTTCTTGAAAGTGGATTTACTAGAGGTACCATAGATAAAACTCTGTTTTATTTGAATCATGGTAATGATCTGCTTTTAGTTCAAATCTATGTTGATGATATTATCTTTGGCTCCACTAATGCTAAACTCTGTCAAAGATTTGCCAAGCTCATGCAGTCTAGGTACCAAATGAGCATGATGGGGGAACTCAGTTATTTTCTGGGCTTACAAGTTGAACAGACTGAAGATGGGATTTTTATAAATCAAGCCAAGTATACCAAAAATCTTTTGAAGAAATTTGGTATGCAAGACAGTTCAGCTGCAACTACTCCTATGGCAACAGCAACCAAACTAGAAAAAGATACTGGTGCATCAGTGGACATCACAAACTATAGAGGAATGATTGGATCATTGCTTTATTTGACTGCAAGTAGACCAGACATTATGTATGCCACATGTCTATGTGCAAGATTTCAGGCAGATCCAAGAGAGCCTCATCTGATTGCAGTAAAAAGGATATTCAGATATCTCAAGGGAACAACATCATTGGGATTATGGTATCCTAGAGAATCAGATTTTAATCTAATTGGATACTCTGATGCAGATTTTGCAGGTTGCAAAATTGACAGGAAAAGCACAAGTGGAAGTTGTCAATTTCTGGGTGGAAGACTAGTTTCTTGGTACAGTAAGAAGCAGAAGTCCATCTCAACATCAACAGCAGAATCAGAGTATATTGCTGCAGGCAGCTGTTGTGCTCAAATTCTTTGGATGAAGAATCAACTGTTGGACTATGGGTTATCCTTCTCTAAAATTCCTATTTATTGTGATAACCAAAGTGCTATTGCTATGACAGGAAACCCAGTTCAACATTCTCTGACAAAGCACATCAGTATCAGATATCATTTTATCAGGGAGCATGTGGAGGAAGGAACCATTGAACTTCACTTTGTTCCTACTGAACAGCAGCTAGCAGACATTTTCACCAAACCATTAAGTGAAGCAACTTTTACTAGGCTGGTGAATGAGCTAGGAATGATATCAGGAACTGAGTAAACATATTGGTTAGATCTTTACAATTTAAATTGTCAAATTTACCAGATGTATTACTCACACATTTGCCATGATATAATCTGATTGTTAAAATCTGATGACATTCTCTGATGATATACTCTGTTTGCTTTTCTCTGATGACATTCTCTGATAGTATTCTCTGATGCTTATAAAACTCTGAATCTTGATAAATGATCTCATTTTTATCTTCTCTGAGACAAATCACCTATGAAGATACCATGAAGCATGTTCAGAATGAGTAATCATGAATCTCAGCTAAGTTCCTTAATCCTGATCTCAATTTTGTGCTGCATTAGTTCACACTATGCATGCTGATATCATTGAGACTCTACTACTTCACATATCTTAATTATAAGTGAGACTGATTAATTTGAATTTTCTCTCATATATTAGACAGTGATTATAAACTCTGATGTTTTGTTACCCTGAGACAAAACCCCCTGAAGAATAAGCATGGTACTCCTTTGAGATCTTAGATGACAGTGACTGGGAAGAACCAAACATTTGCTGGTATTAAGTAATTGCTAAGATTTTATAATCTATGGTGACCAGTCACATTCTCTGATTACTGGAGAAATACCAATGCCATATTATATTTAAAGGTCGTGCCTCACTTACACTGAGAAGCGTCCTGAAAAAAAAAAAAAAAAAAAAAAAAAAAAAAAAAAAAAAAAAAAAAAAAAAAAGGGGGTTATATTATTTTATTGTTTTCATCAGAGTATGTCCCAGTCTAAATTTTGAGAGCTTGCATAAATTATTTTTGTCTACCTTATAATTACGAAATTGTGAAATTTTATATTCTCTGATTTCACATGTCCACACACAGATTTCACAAGCACATTATTGAGCTATGGATTTTAGAACAAACTCTGATTTATTGATGAATATTCTGACACTTATGTTTTTATTCTGAGGTATTTAGAAATTTATTTTCTATGATTTAAATCTCAGAGTTTAAAATTCGAGTGAATTGTTCTTGATTTTTTAAATCTTGTACATTTCAGGAGTTCAAATATTCAGAGAATGTGAAGAGAGTATTTTCAAACGGGTGTATTGTTAGTGGGTTTACATGAAAAACATTTTAATAGGAGAACGTGTAATCAGCCTTTATTACTGCGCGTGTTTTACTGCACTCATGATTACTAATATCGTTTCTCCATCCCACTAACTTTCATCAACCAGTTGTATTGTGACAGGTGTCCAAGTGAACAAACAGCTCATGCGTGTTCAGTGAAACAAAATCTGAAGAGTTTTTCACTTCAGATTTTATTTCTTATCATTCACTTATACACTTATTCACTTCTTCACTTACACATACTCTCTCAACACACTCTTGCTCTCTTCTCTCTAATATTCAAATCTTCTCACACACATTTTCTCAAACACAATCTCTGATATAATGGCCACTACAGCTTTTATCTTGGCAGGTGTTGAATTTGTTCCCAACAACTATGCAGCCATCCTTGATACTGCTGAAGCCCCAAGGGATTATCATCCCTTTCAGCGATTCTTGGCACAGAGTGTCATCGGTACAGCTCTCACCGCTCCTGCAAGACTTTCAGGAAGCCAAATCATCAGCTTTTGGAGGTCGGGTACATATGACAATGGTGGTGCAGATGGATCACCATCAATTGTGTTTTCCTATGACGGGGAGGAGTATGCAGTTACTCCAGCAACAGTTCGTCAGGCACTCAACTTGCCAGAACATTCTGCGTACATTACAAATGGAGATGCAAATCTCAGAACAATGATGCTTGAATTGGGGTACTACGAATCTCTGGATAAACTGGGTCAGTTGAAGCGTCCATGGCTCAATAAGGAGTGGAGCTTTTTCTTTGATTGCATTACCCGAGCTTTCCAGAAGAAATCTACAAACTGGGATGCTATTCCAATGGACATGCTACAGATCGGGTATTCTCTGATCTACTCTACTGCTTTTGATTTTGGTAGATTAGTTCTTAGAAATATTGGTGAAAGAATGCTTGAGAATAGGAAAGTCATATATTTCTCAAGATTTTGCCAATTATTGTTTAATGCCACTGTTGGAGAAGTGGAGTTTGATGCTGCAGATGAGATCAAACCCTTTAAACTTCATAAAAGGGCTTTTAAGGATCTCATATCTAAAGATGAGAAAAGACCAGTTCTCAGGCCTCTGCAAATCCCAGCTCCATTCAGAGCAAGGCTGAATCTTCCTCAGGAACCACAACCACAGCCTCAACAACCTCAACCACAACATCCAACCTCTCCTACAGTCACCAGAAAACCCAGATCATCCACAACAAAACCATCTCAATCCACAAAGTCTGATGCCCCCTCTACAACAAAAATCAGAACCTCTGTTGATACACAAGTTCCACAGACAAAGTCTGATAAACCACCAAACTCTGAAGCTCCAAACTCTGATATCCCAATAAACTCTGAAGCTGCTTCTACTCCAAAGCAGAAAAGAAGGAGGAGACTTGTTGCAGCATATGAATTTGATGATCTTGAACCTGCACAAGATGTAAATCCTGAACCTATTCCTACAACAACAAATGAACCTGCTCAGCCCAGTCCAAAACCAGCTAGATTCAAAAGAAGGGCACACAAGCCAAAGAGGGCCAAGATTCCAGAATCTGAAATTACTGATTTCACCATCCAAGAAGAGCAAGCACCATCCAGTTCAATTCCTGATGATTCATCTCAACCTCTGATGGTGGACCCTCTTCAAGCTGTTCCTCTAATATCTCCTACAACATCTCCTAAAGCAACTTCTACAGCATCTGCAGTAGATGAAGAAATAGCGTGTGATGCACAAGCTACAACTGAAGCTGGAGCCACAATGTCTCAAATGTCTGATCCTAAATCTCCAATATCTGATCATGGCCATTCTACTCCAATTCCTCATTCTCCAATGAAAATACCTGAGAATGCCATTGTTCATGATACAGCTCCAGAGAACTACAGGTCTGATGTAGTTGAGGAACCTGACAAAGTAGCTGTAGAAGCTTTACAATCTCTTGCTCAGACTGGTAAAGAGCCCATCCTGTCACAGTCTGAAGCTCAAGAAAAATCTGCTAAGGATAATGTGGAGAAAGTTGCTGATCCTGTTCCTCAAGATGAAAAAGCAAACTCTGATACTGAGGATGATGCCAGTTCAGATACTGACAAGGATGAAAATGCTGAAGTCCCTCTGACACAACAAAAATGGGAGTCTACTAGCCAGTTCAATGCCAGGCTACAAACTCTGAATACAGCCTCTGAGCCACTCCCAAGGGATCTTCAGGTTGATCCACCAAGTGAAGTCTGGGATAAACTCTGGTTGAGCCACCAGCATTCCTTGGAAACACCTAAAGCTGAAGAGTTCTTAGCTATGGCAGAGAAGAAAATTACAAACTCTGATGTTATGTCAAGCCTCAAAGGCACAATTCTCTATCTAAAGACATTTCATCCTGCTCATGCCCAGACATCTAAATCAATAGATGGTCTAAGAACAGAGGTGGCAAAGGTCAAGGAGACAAATGAACTGGAAAAGAAAAGGACCATCAATCCTATAAAAGAAAGTGTACAGAAGCTGGTCACTGCAAATGAATCTCTGGACCAGAGGATGACCTTGATTGAATCAAATCAAGAAAAGATGTCAAAGCAGCTGGAAGCTATCCAAACATCACTTTCTCTGATCACATCAATTCTGATTCCTGATGAGGATGATGCCAAAAAGGGGGAGAGAGTAGCTCAAGTCAAATGCAAGTCTACTACTCAAACTCTGAAAAGGAAGAAAAAGGATGATGATGATGATGCTGATGATTTTACAAAGCACAAGAGATTTCAGGCAGGAACTGGTGGAAGAATTTCAAACTCTGACAGTTCAAAACCTAAGCAAAGTTCAAAGTCTGTTCCAGTCCCAACACACAATGTCACATCTGGGTCAAAGCAGAGACCAGTGGCTGGATCAGATCAACCAATGACTGATGAAGAACTTGCTAAGTTAATTTTTGAACAAGAAAATCCAGAAGCCAATTTGGACTTGGAGTTGATTGCTGCAGAAGAAGAAGAACTAAAGAAAGAACATGCTGAAGCAATAAAGTCAGGAAAAATCCAAAAGCCTGCAAAATCAACTGCCAGACCAAAGGAAAAAGGGATACTGATCAAAGAAGCTACTGTTGCTGATCAGAGTTTACCAGTCAAAAAGGTATTCTCTGAAGATGAATATACAACTAAAGGAAAAAGCAAAGTAGATGAAAATCTGGAGAAAGGCTGGGATAAGAAGAAGTTTACAACCTCTGACACAGCTCAAGTTGTACAGGAAAAGAAATCAGAAGCTGCAATCTCTGACAAAGCTCATGTTGCAGAATCACAACAAGGAAAATTGACCTCTGACACAGCTCAAGTCAATAAGGAAGCAAAGAAAGACACAGTCTCTGACAAAGCTCAAGCTGTGTTCAAACCAACAACTACTCCACTGGCTGGATTTGCAAAGCCTACTTTGATGACTGAGATAAGTTTTGAAAAAGGCTCAATTCAACCATTTTCTCATCAAAAGGCAGGAAGAGATAAAGGAGGGCTGGGATCAAAATATGAAAAATTTGATCAGAGTATAGGATCAAGACCAGATGACCCCTCATCTCTCTGTGCTCCTAAGACTGGAGTATTGCAAGATAAAATGGACAAACTTGATTCAGTCCAGTTGGTGAAGAATGACAGGGGAAATAATATTCTTATCTACTTCATGTCTGATGGAACAGTGTTTAGAGTACTTGAAGCAGATCTCTATGCTAAACACTGGGAGGAATTGAGATATGTATCACACATATTTCAAGTGAGAAACAAGTCAGGACAACACATCTCCAACCTGCTAAAAGATCAAATCAGAAGGAAGATGGGGATTACAGGAAACAAAAATGCTGGACCTTTCATTCCCAAATATCTCAATCATAAAGGACAGTTGGTGGAGATGAAGAAAAATTCAGCAAAGATAGTGACAATAGCTGGAATCAGAACTCTTGCATTCAATGAAGAGTCTGATAAAGCTTACAATATAAGGCTGGATAGAGACTTGAAGAAGAACAAGATCTATGATCTCAGAGCTGCAATTTATCAAACTGGAGTTTCAGATCCAGAATTGAGAGAGATCAAGAGACAAATGATTACAGTGCTTGATGATGCTGAAAAAGAACTTCTCAGAGAGTATCTAAAGACAGCAAATGGTGTCTATGCAGCTAAGGAGTAAAGTATCTGTAAGTGTTAAAAGTTTTCTGTTATAATTAGTTAAACTCTGTTGCATTTGACTTAAATGTTTTGACATCATCAATTATCTGTTAACTTGCACATAATTAATGTATGCACAAGTTGGGGGAGATTGTTAGATATAATTGATGATTACTGCTAATGTTCTTAAAGTTTGTTTTAGAACAGGAATCATCAGAGTTTAAGCTAGAAGCTGATCAGAGTTAAGTAAAGTCTGACAGAGTTTAGTAAAGTCTGACAGAGTTTGATAAAGTCTGATCAGAGTTTACATAGTCAAGACTCGACAGAGTTTACACGTGGAAAGAGCTCAGAAGCGGATATACTTCAAGGAAGGATAGATGCTGAGGAGTGATTTGCTGACTATGGAAACTAAACAGAAAACTGGAGCAATCTTTGATTGATAGATTTATTAGCTGATTTATAGGATATCAAATCAGAGATTGATTTTGTAACTGTGTCTATATAAACACAGATTAGGGTTACTCTATATGAGTTGAGTTATCGAGTACATTGTTAAGAACCCTAGCAGCTCTTGGTGATAGAATATAAATCACTGAGAGAGTTTTTGTAACTATTAAAGCTTTGTGAATATAAGAGTTTACTGCTTTCGATCTCTTATATTGTCTTACTGTGTTACAGATTGTGATCACTATATCATTCTATATAGTGAAAATATAGGACCTAACACATATCAAAAATATCAACAGCTTGAGGCCATTCCATCAATTTAAGCCAAAACGAAGGCTTCCAAGCGGATATAAAATCCACTTATCACACCCCCAAACTTAAACCGATGCTTGTCCTCAAGCATAGACACACAAACAAATACTACTAATGCAATGCATGCATGCAACTAAATGCCTACATCTAATCAAATCATGAAGTGTAATCCGTGTTAACATATAATCCTCAGAATATGCAACATTCTCGGCATTCATCTCTCTCACATATTAGCCATGTACTCTTCCACTACAAGTGTGAAGTGCGTCGTGTGTGCTCGCATGCTCTCTAGTGAAACAAAACAAAGACTATCAAACTTCAACAGAGTCCTCGATATGAGCCGTTAATCAGAATAAGGTTTAAACACTTCTTTACTAAAGAGTCAACTACAATTTAGGGTCACCAAAAGAATTCTATGCCTCTCCTATTTTTCTATTTTTTTTCTTTTTTTTTTCTCTACTAAGTCTAAGGTTGGGACGCTTCTCAGTGTAAGTGAGTCACGACCGCCATTCGACTTCGCTTATTCTCTTTTTTTTTCTGTTTTTTTTTTTTTGTTTGTTTATCAAGTAATTCTCCAGTAATCAAGGGTTGTGAAAAGTCACCAAGAATTTGCTTATTCTAATACATTTGCACTTAATACCAGCACAAGTACATGGATCGTCCCTTTCACATGACATTGCATTCTACCCATTGATCTCAAAGGAGTACTGATAAATTTTTATTCTTTTTTTCTTTTTTTTTTTTTTTAGAAAGGCATATTCATCCCTTAACTCCCCCAAACTTAAGATTTACAAACTCTAAGTTCAAAACGGGAATACTCCAAACTCTACGCCCGACTCAACGCAAGGACTCAAGAAACAAGTTAGTCTAAGTCTTATCTCTAGAGCATAAGTGTAATTACAATTTCCACACAAGTCGTTTCCAATTACAAGGCATCACATATAATCAAGATTACTAGCCAAGAACTTATGCACATAAACTCATCATAGGACATCAACTTGGAAAACAACTTCAAGATTCATGCAAATGCAACTATATGAAACTACTAACACATACTAACACAAGCATATATATATAAACAAAACTAACTAATATGTAACAATATGAAAGAATATGCTAAATTATATGCAACATGCAACCTATATGAACACACACATCACTAGTAGTCCTTAGATTAGCACCCCCAAACTTAAAATATTCAATGTCCTCATTGAAGGTGATAAAAAGGATCGAATGTACCTAGAAGGAGCCCGAACCATCACTCTCCTCACCCTCATCAGGTGAAGAGTCAGCTGGAGGATAAACCATAGCAGCACCGAACACAGGCCACTCCACGTCTACGCCCGTAGCACGAAAAGCAGTCCCCAACGCCTGTGTCAAATCCCTCGCAAACCGACTATGCATATCGTGCATCATATCCATCCGCCTAGTGAGCCTCCTGTACTGAGAATCACTGAACCCACTGCCTCCAATCTCCGAGTGCTCTACTGTATGAGAAGGCCCAGCTCTAGCTCGATCTGTTGCAGCCTGAGCTCGATCCGGCGACGCTGGAGGTGGTGCCCTAGCACGTCCCCCCCTGGAATCTCTATAACCCATCCCCATAGGGTGGGGTATGCCACCATCCCACTCGGGTAATCGCTCAATAATAGCATGATCAATAGGAGCACTCGGCATCTGCAACTGCTCCTCAGCCGACCAACTCACACCCACCGCCACACACAACCTAGTCACTATTGTGGCATGAGGAATGGCCACACCAGTTCGACTCCTCAGAAATCTCATAATGTTCTGATGGATAACATAAGCAACATCCACATACTCTCCACTCAGAATGCCGTACAACAATATAGCACGGTCAACAGTGACGTCGTGTGGGTGACCCGAGGGCATGATACTAGAACAAATAAACAGGTTCCAAGCTCGGGCATACCTGTTCATAGCAGATGTAGGGAACGAGACGCGCACATTAGTGGTTGGGTTGCGCTTCCACACCGTACCCGGAACACACAATTCATTGACAATCTTATCCAAGTCCACGTTCCTCTTATCTTTGCGCACCCAATCCTCCTCCGTTTCTTGCATCTCTTGTCCCCCAATGAGCTTTTGGATGGCTTCCAAAGTGTAATCCACGGTCAAACCCCGCACAATTGAAACCCCATTCTTATCCATTCGAGCATTAGCATAAAATTCTCGGACAATGCTCAATGGTACCGCTTCCGGTGCCTTACACAACAACTCCCACCCCCGAGCTTGAATCATCAACATCAACCCACCATCCCCCGATGAAGGCAAAAAACCCCTTTCTTTAGTAATGGACTTACCCATAAGCCGAATAAACTCTTCTTGCGCTTCCGGGCTTGTAAACTTGTTAACCGAAGAACCCGTTGCTTGTGCTTGCAAACTACTACCCCCGGATCTCCTAGCTCTTTTAGGTGCCATGGATTTGAGGATGTATGTGATGATAGGTTGTAGTGGAGAGATTTAGTGAAAAGAGATGAGATTTGGTGGAGATGGGTGTGTGTATAGTTGTATGTATATGTATGTATAGTTGGGGTTGGAGAAGATGAAGTGGGTTTGTGTTTGGGAGGAATTTGGGTGTTGAATTAGGGCTTGAAAAGGAGTTTAAAGGGCTGGGAAATAAGGGGAAGGAGCTGGGTTTGAACAAAAAACGAGCAAAAGAAAAGAAGAAAAAAAAAAATTTTTTTTTTTATAAAACCCGGAACAGCTACTGCCTACTCGCGCGGGCGCCCCGGCCTGGCGCGGCTGCCCCGCTCGCGCGGGCGCGCCAGCCGTGGCGCGGGGGCCGCGGAGTGGCAGTGGCCTTCTGTGATTTTCGCGCGGGTGCCCCGTCCCGGCGCGGCTGCCCCGCTCGCGCGGGCGCGCCGGCCGTGGCGCGGGGGCCCCGGCGTGGCAGTGGGTTTTCGAGATTTTTTTTTTTTTTTTTTTCGAACAGAAGAAAAACAAGGATTGCTTGAAAAAGCGTGGGTTGCCTCCCACGAAGCGCTTGTTTAACGTCCTTAGCTTGACGTGAAACTCCAAGAATTAGACAATAGAGAGGATGGTGCTTACCGACTCGCGATTCACCGGTCCTCCGAAATATGGCTTCACTCTTTGTCCATTCACTTTAAATGATTCCTCCGGTGTTGTTTCATAAATTTCTATAGCACCATGTGAAAACACCTTCTTTACTGTGAAAGGACCTGACCATCTAGATTTTAACTTCCCAGGAAATAGTCTGAGGCGAGAATTAAAAAGCAACACTTGTTGGCCAATGAAAAACTCCTTTTGCACCAACTTTCTATCATGCCATCTCTTGACCTTTTCCTTGTAGAGCTTGTTGTTCTCATACGCCTGAAGCCTAAACTCGTCGAGTTCATTAATCTGAAGCATTCTCTTTTCACCAACAGCTGTCATATCAAAGTTTAATTTCTTCAAAGCCCAATATGCTTTATGCTCTAACTCTGCAGGCAGATGACATGCTTTTCCATAAACCAACTGAAAAGGTGACATCCCCAATGGAGTCTTATAAGCCGTTCTATAGGCCCAGACGGCCTCATCCAGCTTCAACGCCCAATCTTTCCTTGAAGGACTCACAACTTTCTCTAGGATTCGCTTGATTTCCCGATTAGATACCTCAGCTTGCCCATTTGTTTGAGGATGATAAGCAGTGGCAATTCTATGATTGATACCAAACCGTTCCATAAGTGTTGTGAACTTTCGATTGCAAAAGTGTGAGCCTTCATCACTGATTATAACTCGGGGAGTACCAAAGCGAGTGAAAATGTTCTTCTGAAGAAAACTGATGACTACCGCAGCTGTGTTGGTTGGTAAAGCCTTGACTTCAACCCATTTAGACACGTAATCCACAGCAAGAAGAATGTAGAGATTATTGCAAGATGAGATAAAGGGTCCCATGAAGTCAATACCCCACACATCAAAGATTTCAACCTCAAGGAGTACATTGAGAGGCATTTCGTCCCTTCTAGAGATATTACCAACCCTTTGGCAACGATCACACTTCAACACAAACTGATGAGCGTCCTTAAAAAGAGTAGGCCAAAAGAACCCCGCCTGCAGAATACGAGCAGCTGTCTTCTGTCCTCCATAGTGTCCCCCATAAGTTGAGTCGTGGTAAGCTTGCAAAATTCCTTCAATCTCACTGTATGGAATGCACCTTCTGATAATCTGATCTGAACCTTGTCGAAACAAGAATGGCTCATCCCAACGATACCACTTCGCCTCATGAAGAAACTTTTTCCTTTGAGCATACGACAAATCGGGAGGAATGACATTACTCACCAGATAATTCACTATATCCGCAAACCATGGCTCTTCTTCTTGGACCCCAAATAATTGTTCATCAGGAAACGACTCATTAATTAACGTGGTGTCTTTGGATGCTCGTGCTTCATCTTCCAACCGAGAGAGATGATCAGCCACCTGATTTTCAGTGCCCTTTCTATCCTTGATCTCCAACTCGAATTCCTGAAGTAAAAGAACCCAACGAATCAAACGAGGCTTCGAATCTTTCTTCGACACTAAATACCGAATGGCAGCATGATCAGTGTAAACCAACACCTTCGTCCCAAGCAAATAAGACCTGAATTTCTCGAATCCATAAACAATAGCCAGCAGCTCCTTTTCGGTGGTAGTGTAATTTAGATGAGCCCCATTGAGAGTCTTACTAGCATAGTAAATCACATGAAAGATGTTATTCTTTCTCTGACCAAGCACAGCTCCCACCGCATAGTCACTAGCATCACACATCATCTCGAAAGGCTCATTCCAATCAGGTGCAGTGATAACAGGTGCTGTGGTTAATTTCTTCTTGAGAGTTTCGAACGCAGCCAAGCACTCTCCATCGAATTTGAAAGGCACATCCTTCTCTAACAAGTTGCATAAGGGTTTGGTGATTTTAGAGAAATCCTTGATAAACCGTCGATAGAAACCCGCGTGACCAAGAAAACTCCGAATCCCCTTTACTGAGATTGGTGGAGGAAGATTTTCAATTGTCTCCACCTTAGCTTTATCCACCTCAAGACCCTTGTTCGAAACTTTATGCCCAAGGATTATGCCTTCTTGAACCATGAAGTGGCATTTTTCCCAATTAAGAACGAGATTAGTTTCCACACATCTTTTTAGCACCATCGTCAAGTTGCTCAAGCATTCATCATAAGAAGTACCGAACACAGAAAAGTCATCCATGAACACCTCAACATTGGTACCAATCATCTCGGAGAAAATAGCCATCATGCATCTCTGAAAAGTTGCTGGTGCACCACAAAGTCCAAAAGAAAGACGACGGAAAGCAAATGTGCCAAAAGGGCAAGTGAAAGTGGTCTTCTCCTGATCCTCTGGTGCGATACAAATCTGATTGTACCCTGAATACCCATCAAGAAGACAATAGTACTCGTGACCGGCCAACCTATCAAGCATCTGATCAATGAAAGGTAATGGAAAGTGATCTTTTCTGGTGGCTTTATTGAGTTTTCGATAATCCATGCATATTCTCCATCCTGTGACTGTTCGAGTTGGAATGAGATCATTCTTCTCATTAGCTACCACGGTCATGCCTCCTTTCTTAGGCACACATTGAACAGGGCTCACCCAAGAACTATCCGAGATTGGATAAATAATGCCGGCATCAAGCCACTTAAGAATCTCCTTCTTCACCACTTCTTTCATGATTGGATTGAGTCTTCTTTGATGTTCAACAGTGGGTCTACTACCCTCCTCGATCAGAATTTTATGTTGACAATAAGAAGGGCTGATTCCCTTGATATCTGCAATAGTCCATCCAATGGCTGATTTGAACTCCCTAAGAATTCTCAAAAGCTTTTCTTCCTTGATACCTGAAAGGTTAGATGCAATAATTACAGGTAATGTAGAAGCTTCGCCAAGAAAGGCATACCTTAGGTGTTCGGGAAGTTGCTTAAGCTCCAGTTTAGGAGCTTCAACAATAGAGGGTTTCAGCCGTTCATGAGAATCTTTCAATTCCGATAACCCAAGAGATTCAATTGGAGGATCCAACCGTCTTCTCCAAGGAGAAGCATTCAAGTATTGAAGGTGTTCTTCTTCCTCCTCACCACCGAATTCTGAGTCACCGGATATAACCCTTTCCAAGACGTCAGTTTTCAGCCTGTTATCAATTTCCGAATGGGCTGCAGCTTCGAGCATATCCACTTTAAAGCATTCCTCCTCATCTGATGGAAGTTTAATGGCATTGAACACATTGAAAGTAACCATCTGATCTTGAACTCTCATTGTGAGTTCACCCTTTTGAACATCAATCAAAGTCCGCCCCGTCGCAAAGAATGGTCTCCCCAAGATGATGGGAATCTTCTTATCTTCCTCAAAATCGAGAATGACAAAATCAGCAGGGAAGATCAGCTTATCTACCTTTACCAACACATCTTCAACTATCCCCCTTGGGTATGTAATCGAACGATCAGCCAGTTGCAAAGACATATTAGTAGGTTTCAGCTCCGGAAGACCAAGTTGCAAGAAAATAGACAAGGGCATCAGATTTATGCTAGCTCCCAAATCACACAAGCACTTGTCGAACGACAATTGCCCAATAGTACACGGGATTGTGAAACTTCCCGGATCTTTCAGTTTCGGGGGCAATTTCTGTTGCAACACAGCACTACACTCCTCGGTCAAAGCCACAGTCTCCAATTCCTCAAGTTTAAGTTTTCGAGATAGAATACCTTTCATGAATTTAGCATAACTCGGCATTTGTTCTAGAGCCTCCGCAAAAGGTATGTTGATTTGTAATTTCTTGAAGACCTCTAGAAATTTGGCGAATTGTTTGTCGAGCTTATGCTTTTGCAGTCTCTTCGGAAAAGGTGGAGGTGGATATACTTGCTTGACCCCAGTATCAGTTTTCGGGCTAGACTTTTCGGTTGATTCCTTGCTTGCTTCCTCGTTGACCTTATTCTTGTCAGCCTCAACAACAGTTTTTCCACTATCAGACTCAGATGAGAGCACGGGTGTTTCAACCTGTTGATCACTCTCTTCCTTGTTTCGCTCTGTTGCTGATTCTTTATCCTTCGTAACCTTTCCGGACCTCAAGGTGACAGCCTGTACCTGTTCCTTCACTTCCTTCTTGCCCGGATTGGCCTCAGTATCACTAGGAAGAGTTCCTTGTGGTCTATTAATCAACGCATTAGTAATTTGCCCAATCTGATTCTCCAAAGTCTTGATTGACACCGATTGGCTTTTCACCATTAATCTTAATTCTTCCAATTCTGATCTTTCATTGGAAGACTGTCCAGCCACCCCATGATTTTGTTGCTGGAATCCGGGTGGATGGAATTGCTGTCTCGGTGCAAACTGTTGTTGAAAACCAGAAGGGTTAAAAGGTCTAGATCCTTGCTGCTGAAACTGTTGCTGTTGTTGTGGCATGTAATTCTGATTATTGCTCCAGCTGAAATTCGGATGATTCCGATTATTAGGATGATAAGTGGCCGGAGCTGGCTGTTGCGACCTCTGAAAGTTGCTCACAAACTGAGCGGATTCGCTCGATATAGCACACTGATCCGAAGAATGTGCTCCAGCACAGAGCTCACAGACTGAAGGTGGTTGCTGATTTCCTAGATTTGCCAAAGAATCCACCTTCATAGTAAGAGCCTTAAGCTGAGCAGCTATGGCTGTAGTAGCATCAACATCTAGAATTCCTGCTGCCTTGCCCTGATGAAGACGCTGAGTAGGATTCTGATATTCATTGGCAGCCATCATCTCGATCAACTCATAAGCCTCATCATAGCTCTTAGCCCATAGAGCTCCGCCTGATGCAGCATCGAGCATTGGCCTCGATTGAGGACCCAACCCATTATAAAAGCAATTAATAACCATCCAATCAGGCATCCCATGGTGTGGGCACTTCCGAAGCATCTCCTTGTAGCGTTCCCACGCTTCACATAAAGTTTCACCAGACAACTGAGAGAATTGAGTGATAGCATTCCTGATTGCAGCGGTTTTAGCCATAGGGAAGAACTTAGTAAGAAATTTCTGAGCCAGATCCTCCCATGTCGTAATAGATCCTGCAGGAAGAGAATGCAACCATCCTTTAGCTTTATCCCTCAGAGAAAATGGGAACAACCTCAATCTGATGGCATCGTCCGTAACACCATTGAACTTGAAAGTGTCGCAGATCTCAATGAAGTCCCGAATATGAGTATTAGGATCCTCAGTCGGAGAACCCCCAAACTGCACTGAGTTCTGTACCATCTGAATAGTGCTCGGTTTGATCTCGAAAGTGTTGGCCTGAATTGCTGGCCTGACAATGCTCGATTGAATGTCATCGATTTTAGGCTCAGAGAAAGCCTTCAGAGCCTTAGGAATATTCACAGCTGGTGGTTGATCAACCATCGTATCAATCTCTATCGTTTCTTCCTTAATTAATGCTTCCTTACGAGCCTGAGAACGTGTTCGCATACACGTCACTCAAGTACCTGAAACACACACAACGAACTAAAGTGAGAAAAGAATCCAAGTCACTGAACTTTAACGACCACTAATGACAAGCACATAAACTAAAATAAAACACCGAGTCCCCGGCAGCGGCGCCAAAAACTTGTTCGCACAAAATCACGCAAGTGTACGTGGTCACAAGTAATATAGAATATTATTCAAGTTCGTACCCACAGAGACTGGTGTATTCAGAAATATGCACTTATGCACCAATGTATGATTATTATTCAATGCTTGGACAAGTATCAAATTGGGTTTTGGTTTTCTACTTAACTAATCCTATTTGAATTATGAAACTAAGACTTATCAACTAAGAGAATACGATTTACTAATGAGAATAAAACATGGGATTCTAGCTTCATTAACAACTTCATTCAGAGTTCTACCTTATTCGATTGTAATGGTTGATAACTAATCAGATAACACGAGACTGATACACGCTAACTGTCGTTATACGTGCACCATACTGCTACACATCCACAATTAAGATAGAAGGTAAACAGACACCAATTATGCTTAGACCCTATATGTCTATAGAATTTGAAAACATAACGGTTGAAGAGCAAGTTATCTATCAAGATTACATAGGGCGATGCAAGATGGGTAAAATCACATCACAAGTCATGTTATCGAACACGAAACCTATGCTCGCATGGCAAGTTCTAAATCAATATATTCACTGTCGCTTCAATAAAGATTAACAAGCAATCTTAGATGTTAGCTACGCATCCAAGACGAATAAGCACAACCAATACGAGGAAATCAAACCATCACATATGAACAAGGCAAATTAACTACTGAAATTCATCGATAAATCCGCTAAAATCCCATGACAATGATTAGTTCATAATCGAACTTCTCATCATCATGGGTTCGAATGTAAACATGGTACTGAATAGGGAAAACAATATCAAAGTACTAGAACAAGAGTTAAGAAACAAATCCGAAACGAGCATCCAAAAGTATCGCCTACTTCGAAGAATTACAAAGATGAAATTATGAACTAGATCTTCTCCGTAGCCGTCACGTGCTCCTTAGAATGTTTCTAGGTTATTTTTTAAGTTCCCCCAGTCCTCCTTTAAGTTTCCCAGCAAACGGGCCTTTAAACGGATCAAAAACGGGCAAATCGGGCCAAAATTCCCGCTCAGGTCGTGGGGCGGCCGCGCCAGAGTTGGGGCGGGCGCGCCAACGGGGCGGCCGCGCCAAATCAGCAGCCCTGACACCCAACCTTGTCACGTCCATAACTTTCTCCTCGTGCATCTGATTGCTTCGCCGTTTTTTTTCAATTAAAGCTATGATTCCCCTCTTCGTTCTCCTTCCAAGAAACCTACACAATACCACACTAAAACATATCAAAAATATCAACAGCTTGAGGCCATTCCATCAATTTAAGCCAAAACGAAGGCTTCCAAGTGGATATAAAATCCACTTATCAGCCGCAGCCTAAGTACTCTACTCGGGAGTTGTTTGACAACTTCCAGGCCTATCAGCTTGTAAGTTAATCTCCCATTTCATTTGTATTCAAGTTTGTACTTTTATCTCCCTACACAGATGAAGCTTTGTCACTTTTTTGATTGCATTTCATAAAACTATATGCAGATCCAGAAGGGTCTGGAATGCCTGCAGAGGATGGACTCTACCATACCGCCAGAGTATCATGACGATTTCAGCAGGATTGCTCCTATATTTATTGAGCCGTACTGCCGATTCATGCAGACGGTTAGAGGCCCGGCATATACGCCCCCGGCGTTGGAGCATGTCCATCTCTCTCCTTCTGCGAAGAGGCCGTTAGTTGCAGACAGCTTCTCACACAATGTCGTTGATATGACACAGCCGCCTCAGCATATTTCTGCAGACCTTATAGAGCCTTCTTCTTCGAGGCCGAAGAAGATGACTGTTCGCCGCCCCGCGGAACAGAAATGGCTGATTAGCAAAAGGCTGACAAAGGAGAAGATGGATACTATCCGGAGAGACTGGGGATGGGGGAAGGGTATGACAGTGGGTCTCGAGGGTGGTATAAGACATGATCTTATGTTCACACTTGCCCCTATTTCAATACAGAGTCTGGCCCCCGGTGGATGGTTAGATGATCTGATCATCTACACATACATGGTACAATTTCTGTTCATGTTGTCTTTGTATTTCTCTTTGTATAATTCTGTTTAATGTTGTACGTTCATTTATATTTCTCTTTGTATAATTCTGTTTAATTCTGTATATATGATAATTTGATGCAGTGGCTGTTACGTGATCGGGAGGAAGCAATTGCTGCAGAGGGCATCCACCCCAGGGAGCCTACGTACTACTTCATGGATCCCTTCTTCATCCCGTTGGCCATGGAATTGGACTACAAAAATATGACGGAGAGGGTGAAGCACTTTTATTTGAAGTGGGGAAGTTGTGGGGTTGGTCCACCAATCAACCAGGTGGATTACATATTTGTTCCCGCAAATGTCAATAACAATCACTGGATTCTCATGGTCTTTGCTGTGAAGAAGTGGGCTATCATGGTTCTCGATCCTTTCAACGATAAGGCTGAATATCCAGACGAAGAAGAAGAAATGGTACTAAATCCTTCACTCCTCTTCTACTAATATACATGATGGTTTTGTTTAGATGTTTGTTTTCATGTTTTTGTCGTTTGTAGGTCGGTGTACTTGGAGGGATGCTTCGTTTTCTTGCCAAGGGTCAAAAGTTCCCGCAAGAGGATGTAAGTCTAAATATAAAGACAACCCTATCTGTTACATAGGGATGATAACTCAACAATAGAACAGGACAAGTAAATAACACTACGCCTGCACCGGAATCGGAAGATACGAAGACAAAGGTTGAAGAAGCCATCTACATTCTTGAAGGAATAAGTTCACTGGAAGAAGTTCATTAATATGTCCATGCCTCAGTGAAGAATAAAGATTGAAGTATTCAAAATTGTGGAAGCAATGAAGATGTTGTCCAAGTACTCGAAAGATTTCAGTGCAACCCCTGAAGCAAGATATTTCTATATATCTTGGTTGGTTATTTATAATCAACAAACTGAAGCATAAACTAACCCGGAACCGATTGATCAATGTTTGCTGACAAAGAAGGTACAATGTTTAACTTCAGTGTTAGTCGCTTGTGAACCAGACCAGTGCACTAAGCGTCAGCACGTACGGAGCTTTGCAAAGTATTTATCGATCGAAGAATTGATCCAGTCATATCAAGTCATTTGTTCCAAAGCCAAGCCAAGCCAAATGCTCTGCCTCTGCAAGCTATGCCAAAGCTTACTACTCAAATGCCATATGTCAAGCTTCCACAGAAAGCCATATCAGGAAGTGACATTTTTATGTGTGTGCACTTATATATTTGTATATGTACAAATATATTTATATATATGTATATATGTATATTTAATTAAATATAATATATATAATATATATGTATATATGTTTTTTATTAAACATATGTATATGTATATTTATATGTATGTATATTTAAATAAATATATATGTATATAGTATATGTATCTATAATTTACATAAGCAATTATATAATTAAGTGCATATATATGTATATTATATTATGTGCATAAATATATTTATATTTAGAGAGAGCTATATATATATCTTTATATATATATATATTTATATTAATATTTACACATAGTTATATGTATATTATATATATTTAAATATATGAGAATATATTTAAATATATGTGTATATATATATTACTATATGTTTATATAAATATTATATATATGTATATATTCATATATACTTTTCTTTATATATTTATGTTTATATTTATATTTATAAATAACTATATATATCTCTATATATATTTATATATATTTATATTTGTATTTACATATAATTATATATTATATATATTTGAATATATGAGAATATATTTAAATATATGTACATATATTATTATATGTTCATATAAATAATATATATATGTGTGTATATATTTATATATACTTTTATTTATTAATATAATCACAACATAATATATTATATTATATATTATATGCATGCATGAAGATGATGTCATGTGTCTAGGGCACTCTAGGGTTTGCATGTGCATGTAGGGTTTCACACAAGACATTACACTTGTGAATGATTTTTTTCTAAGTCATTTATACTGTGAACACACTGGAAGCATACATGGCGCAACATTTGACCTGGAAGAAGTCCAAGGAGTGATAACAGTGGGCAGTCACCACTGTTGGGGCGCAAGTTTGGTTAAGATAGTTTTATTCTAAGTAAAACTATCAGTACCTGATGGCGCAACAATTGACCACAAGTCAAGGCGCAGGTTGGTTAACTCTTAACCAGGAGAGAGAACAGGGAGAGTTGGTACACTCTAGCGCAAGTTCATGTTACTGGAAATATTTCTAAGTGTATACACACTCTTCACTCTGTTGGCACAACTACAGTCAAGCGCAAGTATTGACCAGGCGCAGCTTTGACTTCTCCAATGAGTATTGTAGTGGCGCAAATTCAAATACTTAGATTTATTTCTAAGTAAACTCTACTGTGGAAGTGGAACACTGGAGCACAAACTCTCTCCCCTGGCGCAAACTCAATATATATATATTTGTATATATTCTTGCGCCAACACAAGTTACTTGGCGCAAGTTTGTTATACATATATATACTTGTATATATATTGGCACAAGGTGACTAGTTGTTAACTAGGGTTAGTTAATGAGAAGCCTATAAATACTTGAGATGTGGGTTCATAATTTAAAAAAACACACTCTCCACCACCTTTATGGTGGAATGGCTTTGTGCCTTGCACACTACTACACACAAATAAATCATAGCTTAGTTTTGTAATATATATATATTTAGAAGCTAGGGTTTGTGAGTGTACGTAGTAGTAGCCATTGTAGCCAACCTTCGGGTTTGGATTTATAGCACCCTTCGAGGTATTTATCAATATACAGATATACCTTGGAAAATATTGTGTGTTGGTTTAATATTTTCATATCCTCAGAAACCGACCCAATAAATATCCGGAACACGAAACCATTACAGAACTGCAATTTGTTTATCCGCAAGATTCGAAAGAATTTTAAATTGTAGTGAGTATCGTATTCAACCCCCCCTTCTACGATACTTTGGACCTAACAATTGGTATCAGAGCAGGCTGATTGATATACAAATCAGGATCCTTATTGTACGTAAAATCATGAACCTAGCTTTTGATATTTGATTAGGGTAAATGTTCTTCCGGTTTGTGTTGCTGAATTTGTCCGTAGGCCTAAGCAAGGATTATCTGTCGGATACTGAACTTTGGACCGGGACTTATAAATTTATACTTTAAATTTTAAAAAGTTTATTTTATAAATTTGACTTAATTTATTTTAAACTTATTAATTGAGTTTATTATGAATTAATTAAATTTATCTTATAAACTTGATTAAATTTACTTTATAAACTTTACTAAATTCATTTAATAAATTTGCTTAAATTTATTTTAGACTTGTAAAGTTTACTCTTAGACTTTATCAAGTTTATCATAAATTTTTATAAATTTATTATTTAAATTTGTATAATTTATGATTTAAATTTAAGTTAAAATATAAAATATAAATTTAAGAGGATTTAACTGATTATGGATATAAGTTCAAGTTCAAGGGTTCAATTTAGTTTGTTCTGGAAGCTATGATTTAATTGGAGACGAGACACTTGAATATTTTCAAAAATTAAATTTATCTAATAAATTTTAATATATTTACTAAATGAATTTGAAATAAATTTATTCTAAACTTATTCAGTTTATTATGAATTTATTTGAATTTATTTTTTTTAAATATAATTAAATTTATTTTATAGATTTAACTAAGTTTATTTTATACTTTATTTTCTTTCATCTTTTAAAACTTATTTTTAAATTAATATTCTTTATAATTTAAACTTAGTTTAAATAATCAAGTGTCCCGTAACCTTTTTAATTATTCTACTCCAAGACAAATCAGATTGACATTTAGTTGAGACAGATCAGGCTGACAGATTACAAGACAAACACCGGGCTTTCAAATACCAGATTCTCAGAACCGGTAATAAAAGTACATTGATGACCCAATCCAATTGATTACTCAAAGGATTATTAGAAGCAGTTTTCTATGTTCGACAAAGATGATTGTGATTCGAAGAAGATTCTATTGAAGACTAATTTGGTACTACTAACAGTGGATTTTGAAGAAGATACTTCAGGCCTTGATCTGAGTAATTACTCCGACTTGATTATTAGATCACCAGATCAGGATGGGAATTTGCTACATCTGCAATGAAGCATCTTTCCAGGGCTCGGAATGTCAACTTTGAATGGCACTACTGGTAGTAGGAAAAGAGAAGTTTTTATGGACGAATCTTCAAGGGATTTCAATCTAACTCAGTTATTCAGGGATATACAATTACACATTGAATTGTACCAATGCTAAATTTATCTGGAATCAGTTGAGATCAAAGACAGAGAACTGTGGAGGTTTAAGGATATAATTATCGAGTTACTACCGCATCAAATCAGTTTCGTGCATTTATGTCAAAACCTTAGGATTGAACAGAAGAGTTTGTAACTGCTGAATTTGAGGAAGCTCAAGTCGACGAAAGTTAACATTTTTGAAGAATGTGAGGACAGAACTTCAAGGATTAGCATAACACTGTCTGAGAGGTTTAGTCATGTCAGATTCAGATGGAATCCATTGGTTTCAAGTGGAGACTCTTCGGGGTTTAGTTCGACAGGTTGTTTGAAAACTGAGTTGGTAAGTACACACAATATTGATTGGTATCTTTAGCAAAGAATGGTTGCTATATATATTGAAGCCTCGACAAACAAGGATGATAAGGCTTGTCTGAAATTCAAGTGGATGTTTTGAAAGAAACATCACGACAAGTTCTTATGCTATTTTAGGAAAGGTGTGAGCTGGATCAGTTGCTGATGAGAAGGATGATTATGGTTATCTGGCTATCCCAGCATTCTCTGAAGATGACTCACCTCGCACTTCTCAGGTATGAATTCTTTCTAACTATGCAATACTTATTTCTTTATATTCAAAGCATGTTATAAATCTCTGAGTAGAATTATTTAACACACAAGCACAAGCATGATAGCATCACATTAGATAATGTTAAACTAGTATGCTAGATGACTATTCTGGTAACTAGGATTGATGATAATCTTGTGCATGTGTCTTTAGCAGATTCTTAACATGTGTATGAATATTTAGGATTTGATTATTTGAAATGGTGAGATTAGAAGCTTTCCTTTGGAAAACAACTCTTAGTTTTAGGGGTTATGATCCTAGCATGTATAACTTTGTTAAAACACTTACTTTCAGATTCCCTAGTACAATTAGATTTGCTTATTTATCTGAATTGTTTGTTAAGGAATTTATTTATTCTATGATGGAATGTCTACCTTGTGTCAGTAGAAATTGTAGAACTTCATGTTAGATCTAAAACTGACTTAGGTAATAGAGATAGTATAATGCCATATAACAACAGATTGGAATCAGATCCTTATGCTCTTAGAAGATTATTGAATATATGTAATTCTACTTTATACCTGTTGCACTTGTGTTAATTGGTTTAAGTAGAGAGTACTGAATCTTCTGAATTGCATAACTGCATGTCTTGCTCTTGTCTTATCTTTGATTGTTTGCCATGTGTATTCAACATCATGTCTGCTTATTTTCATGTCATGAATGCATTTCTTTGTACTTGCATTGAATTTAGAAAAGCATGTTTGAGAATCACATTAGGGCAATGTCTAGATAAGAATTAGCATGTTAAGGTTGCTTCTGTTGTTACCACTGTTAAAGAAAAATCTCTAATCCATCCGGATCCAGTTATGATTGGGGACCATAGAACTCTTTCCATTTGTGATTGCAGGTTACATATGATCCATATGATTTTTGGTGCACTCTGTTTGCTGAGTAGCTGAAATCATATGATTCACAAAAAGTACCCTGTTAGCAAATGTGATTGTGTGAGCAGTTCCGTCAATAATCTTTGAAAGATGACAACAAAGATTCTCTTAGGGGACATGCCTGTTTTCCTGGAATGTCATCATGGAAGAATATCTTTCTTGGAAGAGTCAAAGCACACAAATTCCTAGTATCAAACGGTTCTCTGACAAAGGACATTATGTCAGTTCATGGAATAGTGTTTTATCTTAAATCAAGAAGGATGTGAATATTGCTCGTAGCTAATATGGAACTTCAACTGAAGATGGAGTGAGCTGTTTTGATAGTGAAGCCTCATCAGATGAGTATTAGCTATGGCACTTGAAGCTCTCAAACTTGTATGTCAAAACAAGGAGCTCTTTTTATTAGTAAGAAGAGATTTGGTGAGAGGACTGCCTCATCTGGAATTCATTATGGATGAAGATTATGAGGTATGTCAATAGGGAAGTCAAAGGAGCATCGCACAGAAGCAAAGATATGATCAATATTGCTGAGCCGCTTCAGATGATACGTATGGAATTCTACGGATCAGTTAATGTCATGTCTACAACAAAGCCAAATATCTTTTTGCGAAGATCATTGACTACTCTAGATTCTTTCGTGTTGTTCGTATGTGTTCGAAGGACAAGACGTCACAAATGAAGGTTGATCAAGATGAACCCTGATCATTGATAAATCCAGAAAGACACCATTCTTGTCAGTGGCCAATCAGAAGCAAACACTAACTCTTGGTATGTGTTTGGAGGAAAATGCCTCTTTGCAAGTCTTGCATTTGAAGCTTAAAGAATATTTTCCTCGGCTACTCAATGGAGTCTACAGTCTACAGGGTGATTGTGATTAATCAACAGAAGGTGATTGTAAGTCTGGACAGGACATTGAACGACACTTTGCTCCAAGCTGTTAAAGGTGATATCATTGGTATTATGATGATTCAAATCCAAGCAGAATCTCTTTGCAAGGATAAGGATTGTTAAGAAAATCCCAGCAACAGCTTAGGGGGAGCATTTGGTGGATCCACTAGTCAAACTCAACACCACATTGAAGATGAACAGGACATATCAAGAACGTATCTGCTTAGACAAAGGGTCTGGAGTCAATATCATTCCCGGGTTCTAGTTCTTAAATGTTCCGAATGATGAAGTGAAGACTAGGAGAGCTATTGTGAAAGGATATTGCATCTTTGGATTTCAATCTGAAGTGAAACTTGAGGAAGATTCAGAAGCTCCTAAAGGGATCCAGATTGAGTGATTGCACAGCAAAATGATCTCAATCAATTTGAAAAGCAGATTGTGTGGATTCTGATACCCTGACCTAATGACAATTCATTACTTAGTACTTGTCGGGTATTTAGATTCCAACTGGATGTTTTTGGCTCTGTTACGAGGGACAAGCCAGTTTGGTTGCTTAGAGTTACTTCAAAAGAGAAGGTTATGAAGATGATGGAAATAGAATCTTCAAGTTCAGGACTCTACATCTTAGGGGATTCAACGACTTTCATGATTGAACTAAAGCACCATTGACGAGAATTGGGTTCAGGATATTACAGTGAGCTAGAAGATGAAGCTTCATGCAACATTTCAAGGACTTTGCAGTTGCAGATCCAACAGAATTTGTATTCTCTTTCTTCACCAGCTCTCTATGAGTTGTTATCCAACACCTGATGATCGTCACAGACATGGTATGACGTCTGACTAGCATATTATTTTAATATCTATTTGCTAGAGTCATATTTGGTATCCAAATTATTACCTCTCATGATACAAGGCACACACAATATACTATCTGTGCTGTGATACCATGATTATATTATATGTGGACTAACGTCACTTGTGCAAGATAATTGCTAAGTGAATGCAGATTAGTGATATGATGAGTTTGTTGGAAAGTTGCAAGTCTTTATGATCTACTAGTTAGCCTAAAAGAATGATGGCAATAAAAGGAAGTCAAGGATCTTTTGAATATGCGCATTTTGGAAGATTCTAGACCTGCCAAGACTTAAGCCAACAACCACTGAACTTGATCAGTACAAGAAAGGTACATCAACTGAAATGTCAAGTCTTAGAGGTATTCAACTCATCACTTTACTTAACTGCAAAATGATCACATGTTATATTTTCTCTATGTCAATGTTCATGGTTTTGATTGGATTTTGGAGAATCTATCCATTTAGTTGTTAAGAGGTTTATAGTTATTTTTGGGGATTGCCTAATCTATTGGAATGGTACCCTAAAGATACTGTGCTTAACCTGTACAACTACATAGATATTGTTTTACAGATTGTCAGAAAGACATGGGATTTATTCTCTCTTGAAGCTGTCATTCGTGGAAGGAGGTTGATTTCTTGTTATAATAAGAAGATGTCAAGAACAAGGAAATAACTCCATTTCCAGCAACTCTGTGAAGCACTCTTTACTCCCTTGAACCTAAGGATCTTGCTATTGGAACCTAAGGACCTAACTCGATCTAGTGCTCGTTGACATAAGGTATTACTTCTTTCATGAGCATGTCTATCGTATTCCTTGAATGAATTCATGAGTATTAAATTGTCTATATATAAGACTTGTGAATTTATTTAAAATCCAGTACCTCGTGCTTTTTGCTATTATATGTGATTGCCATGTTTATTGCTTTGCATGCTTAGATGGTGATTATATGTTTTAGCATGAGTGTTTGTTATTTCAATTATTTAAATTGTGTTGCATGACAATTAAGTGACTTGTTTGTTCATGATTTAAATGATCAGGGATGACATGAAGCATGACTTAATTATGTTATTTTTCTTGATCTATACCTCTTCAAAAATTGGTATCTAGTAGAGAACTTTGTCATAATCTAGTCGTGATATATCTGTATTTGTGAACATACTTAGGATTATTTTCTAGGTTGAATTCATCTTTATAGGTATAAAATCTGAAGCATGACTTATTTGTTTCTAGACTTGTGACTTGTATCAGTAATTGGTATGTGGTTAGAATCTACTTAGAATTTAGTCATGATATACTAGTATTTGTGGAGTTACTTAGATTCTCTCTAGGCTGAATCCATTTATATTAGTGTATATATTTGAAGCATAACTATTTGTGTTGGATATTTGATGATTTATTAATTGATATTTTATTTCATGTCTAACTACATATAGTTGTGATACTTTTAGTGTTAGTGATTTTTTTGCATGCTTATATGTAGATCACTAATATTAATTGTTAATATTTTTTTTGCGAGGAGTTGTGTGAATTCACTTGTGTTTAAGGATTATCTGTATAAGACTCGTGAACTTTTCTTCAACTTTCCCTCGGGCTTGCGAATATCTTTGTATGATTGTCATGATTTTAGTTGTTATATGCTGATCTGATAATTATATGATATTGCGTAGGTAATTATTATTTTATCTTAGTTAAATTGTGATCCACAATTATATGCCTATTTGTTTCATGATTGACTTTGATAGAATAATAGAAGCATGATTAATTCATTTTTGAAATATTTAATTGGTATCTATTTCTGATGCTTTATTGATGTTTTATTTGTGAATTGATTGTGATGTATTGGCACTGGTGAAATATTGTTGCATATTTCTTAAAACCACTGGTGCTAATATATTTTAGGTGTTTAATATTTGAGTACAAGGGAGACAACATAATCTTTATTCTGTCTCATATTTATGTTCTGGAGTGGTGAGTTTCTTCAAAGAAATTTTCTTATCAATTGATTTCAACAATTGGTATCCACTACTCTATTTCATAAATACTTCTTAGAATATTTTGCATCTATACATGTAGCGTCATAAGACGAGATATTGATTATCTTGTATTTGTGTACTTGGTGATCTTTGTCACTTGCAGCGTCTGTTTTGACGATGTGCTAGTATGAGGCCTTTTCACTAATTAGTGTGGCGAGTGCTTTATACACTGTAGCGCATAAATTTTCTTGTTTCCTTTTTAAAATTGTAGTGAGAAACAGGAGTCTGTGTTTTTTTCAAAGACAAGTTCATTTAAACCTTTTATGCATAGATTCAGACTCTTGTACTCAAACCAATTTTTAATGGAAAACTTTGATTCTTTCATCGGTTGTGATTGTCATTCTTTATGCAAATCATTTTTACAATCACAACTGATTCATTTTTCCTCAAAAGATTAAATGCAATTGCTCTCATTCAAAATCATAGATTTTCTAAAGTGCATTTATATCTCATTCTGTTCTTTGGAACTTAATCAGCCTTTTGGCTTTCCTAGATAGTCATAAGGTTGAAAACCAACAATCTTTATCCCAGACTATAAAACCAAATTCAGAGCACATCTCAACTTTCCCCCTGGAGTAATAAGGAACTTTTCAAACAAAAAGTCAATGAGGGAGATACTGTACTTGTTGCAGCAAATAAGGATGTGAGGGATAGTGTACCCACAGCTCTACCTATCAAGGAAAAAAAGGTGTTTTTGAACTTGAGGTAACTGTTGCTCATCTGTATTCTCTCAAAAGAATATAGAGCTGAAAAGGCAATAAAACAGTCTCTGGAATCATTCTCTCAACAGGATGAGTCCATTGAAATTCGCTCGTCAGCCAGAGCATCTTGTATTAAGTCAAGCACATCATCAGTAATCACTCTGATGAAGAGCCTAAACAAAAAATCTTATGGACACAATACAAGAGAGTGCACAGTGAGGTTAAAGGTTTTGTTCTAGAAGCAACTTCTTCATTTACCATTTTACGGTAGATAAGATGGTTGATGCCTTTACAGGTGTAAGGAGGAAACGAGGATCTCAATTGCCAAATCTTCAGGATTCTCGTCTCCCTCCCCAGATAAGAACAGATCTGGATCCAATCGGAATGGATAACCTATTTATAGGAGATCGGCAACTCTCTGACTATGAGTCAATTTATTGATGAGTTAGTTGAGGATCGGGGATTTACGAAACCCCATTGCACCGCCAGTGACCTCTCTTGAAGGGGCTATGGTGATTTTCTCATGCAGGTACAGAAGACCATACTTTGAGTGCTGAGAGAAACACTGTGAGCCAAACACTGAGAGTTAAACACTTGGTGAGATTCTGAGAAGAACCAGTGAGATATCAGAATGAGAAATATGTGAGCATGAGTGAGTGCAAACACATAGGATATTGAGAAGAGTGAAACACTTGTGAAGTACATATGATAATAATTGGTATTGAAAGCTCACAAGTTGTTGAAAGAATTGACGGAAGCAACTACGGTTCATTCCATTTCACGGTGTGAATTTATGGTTGATGAATCAAGTGTCTTCACAGACATTGAGGAGGACTTAGGCCTTTGCCATAATTAAGCCTTTGTCTAACCTCCCAGAGCAAACAACTCTGGATCCTTAATTGGATAAGCCACTTAGTGGTTGGCAACTTGTGGACCATGATTCGGATTTATCTGATGAGTCTGCAGGGACTGGGAATTACGAACTCCCATTGCACCACCGGTGACCCCCTTTAAGGGTGGCTAAGGTGATTTTCTTGCAGGTACTCAGCATTTTGGAAGCTCAGTATTTGTGTGGAGGGATACACTTACAGAACTCGTGAGTGACACCCTTACCCAAAAACCGAGAGAAATTTGAGTGTCGAGTGATACACCTGCAGAATGTTTAGTGAGATAACCATTGATTACCGAATTTATACCTAAAGGCAAAGTGGATACTTTCACTGAAATGTTCGACTGACTGCCGTTGGAGCCATGTTGAAGAAGTTATCGAAACCTTAACAGGGATCTAACAATTGGTATTGCGACCTAACAATATCGGGAAGCTTTATCATTTGGTAACACCAAAGGGACACGGTTGTCAGATTTTACTCATTACTTTTCCGTTTGGAACCTATTCTTTCAGTATAGGGACCAACCCAATTAAAGTAAACCCTTCTTCTGAACTCTTTCTTCGACCCCAGCTTTAGTGTTGTTTAGTTCTCTATGGGGAGATTATCTTTTGGTACAGGAAGTATTGTACACGTTCCTTGACCTATTTGATACCACATATCCTCGGAGGATTCCACAACTAAGGGGGAGAATATATGAAAGGGGGAGAATATATGAAAGGGGAAGAAAAAGTAAGTTAGCTTTCTTCTGCTGTCTACAACTAAGGGGGAGTAAACTACTCTTTAGCTGTGTACTACTGAGGGGGAGATTCTTCTTTCAACTAAGGAGGAGGATTGATCTTTCATCTAAGGGGAGACAACTACTTATCACTAAGGGGAACCTGATCAAGGTAACGGGAGGAAAAGTATAAGGTGATACAATTATTCTTCAGTAAGTGGTAGAAAGGAACTTATTCATTACCACTGAAGAATTCAATGAAGCTGCTGATTGTTCTTTGCATAATGGAATGTTTTGAATTCTCTTCAAGACAGACTATGAGGATTATCTGGCAGGTAAGCAAGAACCAGAGAAATAAAGGTGATATGCACATTTGTTATTTCTATTTCATGAAATCTGGAAATGTATTATATGATCCAGAAACTTTGTAGCATTATTTACCAGTCCAGGACTTTACTTTTTCTAGTGTTAGTTGAGTTATCCTCCAGAGGATTTGCTTGTTATGATTAACAAACAAATAGGGGGAGATTGTAAGTCTAAATATAAAGACAACCCTATCTGTTACATAGGGATGATAACTCAACAATAGAACAGGACAAGTAAATAACACTACGCCTGCACCGGAATCGGAAGATACGAAGACAAAGGTTGAAGAAGCCATCTACATTCTTGAAGGAATAAGTTCACTGGAAGAAGTTCATTAATATGTTCATGCCTCAGTGAAGAATAAAGATTGAAGTATTCAAAATTGTGGAAGCAATGAAGATGTTGTCCAAGTACTCGAAAGATTTCAGTGCAACCCCTGAAGCAAGATATTTCTATATATCTTGGTTGGTTATTTATAATCAACAAACTGAAGCATAAACTAACCCGGAACCGATTGATCAATGTTTGCTGACAAAGAAGGTACAATGTTTAACTTCAGTGTTAGTCGCTTGTGAACCAGACCAGTGCACTAAGCGTCAGCACGTACGGAGCTTTGCAAAGTATTTATCGATCGAAGAATTGATCCAGTCATATCAAGTCATTTGTTCCAAAGCCAAGCCAAGCCAAATGCTCTGCCTCTGCAAGCTATGCCAAAGCTTACTACTCAAATGCCATATGTCAAGCTTCCACAGAAAGCCATATCAGGAAGTGACATTTTTATGTGTGTGCACTTATATATTTGTATATGTACAAATATATTTATATATATGTATATATGTATATTTAATTAAATATAATATATATAATATATATGTATATATGTTTTTTATTAAACATATGTATATGTATATTTATATGTATGTATATTTAAATAAATATATATGTATATAGTATATGTATCTATAATTTACATAAGCAATTATATAATTAAGTGCATATATATGTATATTATATTATGTGCATAAATATATTTATATTTAGAGAGAGCTATATATATATATCTTTATATATATATATATATATTTATATTAATATTTACACATAGTTATATGTATATTATATATATTTAAATATATGAGAATATATTTAAATATATGTGTATATATATATTACTATATGTTTATATAAATATTATATATATGTATATATTCATATATACTTTTCTTTATATATTTATGTTTATATTTATATTTATAAATAACTATATATATCTCTATATATATTTATATATATTTATATTTGTATTTACATATAATTATATATTATATATATTTGAATATATGAGAATATATTTAAATATATGTACATATATTATTATATGTTCATATAAATAATATATATATGTGTGTATATATTTATATATACTTTTATTTATTAATATAATCACAACATAATATATTATATTATATATTATATGCATGCATGAAGATGATGTCATGTGTCTAGGGCACTCTAGGGTTTGCATGTGCATGTAGGGTTTCACACAAGACATTACACTTGTGAATGATTTTTTTCTAAGTCATTTATACTGTGAACACACTGGAAGCATACATGGCGCAACATTTGACCTGGAAGAAGTCCAAGGAGTGATAACAGTGGGCAGTCACCACTGTTGGGGCGCAAGTTTGGTTAAGATAGTTTTATTCTAAGTAAAACTATCAGTACAACCTGATGGCGCAACAATTGACCACAAGTCAAGGCGCAGGTTGGTTAACTCTTAACCAGGAGAGAGAACAGGGAGAGTTGGTACACTCTAGCGCAAGTTCATGTTACTGGAAATATTTCTAAGTGTATACACACTCTTCACTCTGTTGGCACAACTACAGTCAAGCGCAAGTATTGACCAGGCGCAGCTTTGACTTCTCCAATGAGTATTGTAGTGGCGCAAATTCAAATACTTAGATTTATTTCTAAGTAAACTCTACTGTGGAAGTGGAACACTGGAGCACAAACTCTCTCCCCTGGCGCAAACTCAATATATATATATATTTGTATATATTCTTGCGCCAACACAAGTTACTTGGCGCAAGTTTGTTATACATATATATACTTGTATATATATTGGCACAAGGTGACTAGTTGTTAACTAGGGTTAGTTAATGAGAAGCCTATAAATACTTGAGATGTGGGTTCATAATTTAAAAAAACACACTCTCCACCACCTTTATGGTGGAATGGCTTTGTGCCTTGCACACTACTACACACAAATAAATCATAGCTTAGTTTTGTAATATATATATATTTAGAAGCTAGGGTTTGTGAGTGTACGTAGTAGTAGCCATTGTAGCCAACCTTCGGGTTTGGATTTATAGCACCCTTCGAGGTATTTATCAATATACAGATATACCTTGGAAAATATTGTGTGTTGGTTTAATATTTTCATATCCTCAGAAACCGACCCAATAAATATCCGGAACACGAAACCATTACAGAACTGCAATTTGTTTATCCGCAAGATTCGAAAGAATTTTAAATTGTAGTGAGTATCGTATTCAACCCCCCCTTCTACGATACTTTGGACCTAACAGAGGACCCTCTAGTTCATGTTTGGGATGAGATGCCGAAGCAGCAAAATCATTTTGATTGCGGGGTCTTCGTCTGCAAGTACATGGACTACACCTTGCAAGGTTATGACCTCTCCACCTTGACGTGGGATACTTCGGATGTTGACCTATTCCGCTTTAGGATTGCAAAAGAGCTTCAGAAAGGGAGAGCGAGGCGAATCCCTAGTCATCTTATGCGGCAAAGGCTAGAAGGAGCCAAGGAATAGGACATTTATGTCGTTTATGACATTTTCGTAGTCTCGTAGTTTATGACATTTTCGTAGTTTCGTAGTTTATGACATTTACGTTTTATTTATTGAAGTGGAACGATGTAGTTGACTTTATTTCAATCTCAATATATCTTGGTTGTTGATTATATCGGTCGTTTATCGACCGTGTCCACCCTCGACCCCTTTCATTCAATTTTTGTTTATGTGTTTCTCGTTTGAGTTTCCCCCGCCCCTTTATTGCATATTGTTAGGAATGTCAACCTCTATATTGTGATTAAATTTGAGAATTTTTGGAGTATAGTCATTTTTTGGATGTTTGACAATTTTTGAAGTTTTGGGCCATATTTGAAGGCTTCGCAAAATTTGGTTAAATTTTTTTTTTGGGAGATTGTTGTTGGAATGCTGTTTATTCAGTTTTTGATGTAGTTTGAACTGTTTGAACTGTTAAAAACAGGTGGGAATGTGCAGAAACAAGCTGCACATTTCACGTGTTGCCACTGGAGTATCCGCGCTAAATAACCGCGGATGGACTGGAGTGTCCGCGGTTATTTACCGCGGATATTCCAGTGGCATTAATTTTTTTTTTCCTCCCTCTTACTGTCTTTCATGCTCATATATACTCTTCTAGGACCCCTTAACCACATTATGACTTTTAAAAGTTCATACAATAAGTTTTCATTACTTATTGGCATTTGTTTAGAAAATGACCACTTTCACCAATTTTGTGAACTTTGCATGCATATTGCCGCGAATAGACACGTTCAAAAATCATAAATAAATTACAATAGACTAGAAACACCATAATTGAAGTAATGATAAGACCTCGTACCATTTTGACAATGTTAGCACTAACAAAGAAATTACTACATAATATTGTCATTTCAATGTCAATAATACATCGAACGGTGTCTATTTTGTTGCGATTACACAAAAATACATATAAAACCTGAAATCAACATTAATCAGGTACGGGGAAGCTAACTATCTAAACACTGCTAAAATGTTGGAGAAGCCTCCCGATAGTCGGTGTGTGGAATGCCCGGGCGTCGCATCGGCTCTAATGAAGCATGCCACCCAATACAGCACAACAACACAACCTTCATGGAGCACACCTTCGGTCACATTGGCATGCGTATTGTGATCATTCCATAGTGTGACATGAATGCTATTAGACCCATCGTAGAGACGAAATTTGCTCCATGGTTCTTTGCGCGTTATCCATTTCCCCGTATCATCACCACGAAGGTTGGACACCCACCCCTTGACATATTCAATTCGCATTTGGTCACGCGTGCAACCCGGGCGAGGCCTCAACTTCATAATGTCGGCTATCCTATCACACGTCACAATATCACCACCATCTCACAACGATACTTTGTTTGGCCCATCGGGATAGTCCTTACCCAAGTTCAAAATAGGTAGAAAATATGGGGTCAAGTTATAAGCCACCCTTTCGAACATGTTATCGCTTGCACACCACTGACAAGCTTCGGTCTAATTTCTTGACCGGTAGGCCGCTTCCTCAGGCGGGTACAACTCGGTGTCTTCTTCCTCCAATTGGGGAGGTGGTTCGTGCATCTGTGCCAATTCGTCCAGCTCATGAATTGCTTCCTCCAAGAAGCTAAAACTAGGTGAATCACACATTTCTTCCGAGTGGGATGGTGGTTCGTACATTTCTGCAAGTTCGTCGAGCTCACGAATCGCGTCCTCCAAGAAGCTAAAACTAGGTGAATCACACATTTCTTCCGAGTCCGAGATTGAGTTGCTGACGTGTGACACTGACTCATCATCCGAACCGTCGGCCATTTCACCTACAAATCCAGCAAAGAACAAGTTAGTTACACCAACTCATACGAAGGACAAATAAACCACAACTAAAACATAAGAGAAATTTAATTAAAATGTGAATTACAATTGGCCAGTTTGAGCTTTTCTTAAATCATCTTCTTTTTTTTTGGGACACGTCCTAACATCATGTCCCAACATATTGCAATATCGGCATTTTCTTTTTGTTTTTGTAAGTTCCTCAACGGGGCTTTTAAAGCGGTGCTCTTTTTTCCGTCCCTTTGTTTTCGACACCAAGGGGTCAAGGATACTCTCATGCAATTTCTCACCACCTTCTTGAGTTGTTTTTGGATTTAATTCACCTCCTTCATTTTCGACCCCGTCAACGGGCATGCTCTCAAGTATTTCCGTTTCCCGATTAATAACCCCAACGGCATACTCATACCGCTCTTTCGATGCCATGCAACTATGACTAAACGCCATGGTAAGTAATGTCATGTGGTTGAATCTTTCCGTGGGAGTCATTTCATGAGATGGTGATTGAAATTCGGACGTGTGATATGGCAACTTGCCATCAACTCTATTGGCGTCCCTTGTCCAACGCCGTTTCACAAAATGTTCCGGTAGTTCCGCCACACACCTCTTCGTCAAGACGGCAATAATGTGACGGCATGGTATGCCAACATTGTCATACATTCTACAAATGCATGAACCCCATAATGACACCTTGTTGAATGATACAAGATACGTGTTTCTCTGAGAAGCACGCATCAACGGTCTATAACATTTGTAGAACGTGTCTTGAACATCTTCCAAGGACCGATCTCTATCTTTCTCCACAAAGTACTTAGATGATTCAACCAACTGTTCCTGAAATCTTCGAAACATTTCTTTCGTATAAATGGAAGCTGCGTGGTGCTCCAGAGCGGTTTTCATTTGCATGCAACGACTTCTATGAAACGTCACATAATCCTCGTCTTTCTCACGCATGAATTGCCTCTCCAAAGCTTTTTGTGCACCCTCTACAAAATCTTTCAAACCAGTGCAAGAACCAACATAGGCATCGAAATATGCATTCATTCCTTCACTTCTTGATGTGGTCTTTTGACCCGCAGAAAAAGTGTTTCTTGTGTAAGCCTCGACCCACTTATGCTTCAAAGCATATAACCCTTGAAGCCATGTATTGCCTTCCAAATTGTACTTCAAAACCAAAGCATTCCACCGATCTTCAAACACAACTTCAGTCAAAGAGTGATATATGCAATTGTTGAAATCAAATTTAAACCCTTCCTTGGAATAATATGTTGCAAGTTTCTCGGGGAATTTGTTGCTAATGTGCCATGAGCATAACAAATGTGATGTGTTCGGAAGTTGTGATTCAATAGCCGCGGCCATGGCTTGATCTTGATCGGTTATGATAACCAAGGGTTCTTTGCCTTTCATTGATTCTAGCCAAGTACTCAAAACCCACTCAAAAGTTGTCTTCTACTCAAAACCCACTCAAAAGCTGTCTTCAATTCATCCCGAACGAGGGCAAAACCAAAAAGTATTGATTGATAGTGATGGTTGACTCCGGTGAAAGGCACAAACGGCATAGCATACCTATTAGTTCGATATGTAGTGTCAAACGCAACCACATCACCGAAGTTTTTGTAGGCCATCAAAGAGCGGGGATCGACCCATACAAGACACTTCAATCTTTGTTTGTCATCGAGGAGAGTCTTGATGAAAAACTTACCGCCGCTCTCTTCTTGCAAACGGTACAACAAATCCAAACCGGCTTGAGCATCATTAACTCCCATGTTGTCCTTCCTAAAATCACGTACGACATTTCTTAAATGTTGGCTGTTAAAACCTACTTGTTCCGCTCCTCCGTGCATTTTTCCAAATATATTCATTTGTTGTCTTGGTTGGACACCCGAAACATGTAAGCTCTTGATCAAATTTTTTTGTGCCGCAGTCACACGTCTCTCCCGTCTTATCAAACTCATCTTAGAAGGAGTAACAACTTGGTGATTGTGTTCTAATTCCAAACCGGTTATCTCCCAATGACTTGTTTTTTTCTTATTAACCAAGTACATTCTAACTTTGCAACCACTCCTAGGAAGCACATCTCTACGCCGTTTGCCTTTAACGCTACCAACACTACCAATCAAAATTTCATCGTCCTCAACGGGGTTTTTCCCACGATTTTCTCCCGCTAAATTACAAACATACATTCGACCATATATGGATTTATCTTTCGCACGCTTCTGTGTGTTTTGTATCTTAATTGCAAAACCATTCTTTAAAGCATATGCCCTAAACAAATTCTCCCCGGCTTGTAAATTAGGAAATTGTTGATTCAAGTAGGGAATTGTGTTCGGGTCATCTACATCAACATTATCCTCACCATGATCATGCAAATTACCACTACTTTCATGCATACTACCTATATCATCATACAATTTCTCACTTTCTTCTAATTCTTCACTAACAACTAACTCCTCGCCATCACTATCAACAACTTCAACATACTCAATATTATCTCTATTACTACCACATTTAACTTTGTCATTATGTACATCAACATTTTTGGTTGTTTTCAAACTTTTTCTACCTTCAAATCTTGCAAACATTTTATCCATCTCAACACAAGAAAAATCAACAAAACAATACTACAAATTAAGCTTACCCAAGACAAAGATGGAAGATGGATCAAATTCTTGCCTAAAAGACTCACAAAATCAGCTGTGCACTTTCCAAAAAAAGATGAACACAAGTGAAGTTGATCACCTAGGTTATCAAGTGTGCGTGCAAAACATTCTGGAATGTCCGCGGAAAAAAACCGCGGAAAGGGTATATGTCCGCGCAGAAAAGTCGCGGATAGAGGGAGTATCCGCGGTAAATAACCGCGGACACTTAAAAACCGAATCTTTTGTCCCAGCCGTTGGATCGTCGATCCAACGGCTGGGGAGTAGGTTGTTACATAAACGTTCCCTGACAACCACATGTCAGGGAACAGGACCCATATATATATATATATATATATATATATATATATATATATAGAGAGAGAGAGAGAGAGAAAGAGAGAGAGAGAAAAGTTCTATGGAGACTGATTTTTATGGAGGCTTTAGAGACTTTAATTACAGCCATCTATTTCTTAATCATCCAAGGGCTGTAGATATTTGTCCTGCACGTTCGATTTCTCTCCATATCTTGTCCTGCACTTCTAAATCGGTGAACAACAAGCAGAACTTCTTTGTTGCAAGGCAAAATAACACTTAGATATATCACAAATATGCGGGACAAATTATTAATATTACATTACTAGAAATGTATGATAAGAATAGTGTAAATTATAAAGATAGTTTTGAATTAAAACTAAAACAAGAAATGCAGGACAAGGATATTAATAATACATTACTAGAAATGTAGGACAAGAATAGTGTAAATTATTAATATTACATTACTAGAAATGCAGGGCAATAAATGCTGGAAAAAAAATATTTAATCATGTCCATTAATTGCCAGATTATTTTAACGGTAGATCTTGTGGTCTCTAAGGACTCTAAGACATTTTGCTTCAATGGTATTGGCTATAATTTAAAAATGATATGTTATTAATATCTTAGATTGTTAAAATAGAATATATCAGTTCAATATGGTAATAAATGATGTGCAATCTTCCTACAGATTTCTTACAGACCTGTAGAGATTCGACAAATTCAGTCATCCATAGGAGGTTGGCTAAAATTATAAACAATAGCTGGGTATGGTTGGAGTATGTGTTTTTCGAGCTGTTGGCTAAAATCTTTTATTTTTAGTATGTCAACTCAACTTTTAGCTAAGGGGTTTCAATGGTTGGAGATGCTCTTGCACCGACTTTATTATCTTTTCTTTACATTTCTATTTTCCTCAAAATCCTTTTCCAGCAACAACAAATACTCCGACTTTCTTATCTTCTTCTGCATTTGATCATTTCCTTGTACCCCAGTCCAACAAACAACAATGTTAAGAATTACTTATCATTTCTTTTTAATTTCTTTAAGAAATAATCATTATTGGGTTGTAACATTCAACAGTTGGATATTTCTATACTCTACTATGATGTTTTATATCTATAATTTTCATTTCTTTATTCATTTCATTGTTACTATTTTACCTAGAATTCTACCCCACGTGTTTTAAAAAAAAATGCTCATTCCATTTTCGCTCATGTTTTTTTATCACAAGAAATTTAAATTCATCTATATTTAGTCATTATTGTTTCACACTTTTTTTTCCTTGATAAAACTTCTATATAATTTTTCATTCCATCCTCATCTCGTTCTATTCCATCCATGTAAACACAGCCTTAGTGAATTGTAAAGTTTCTTTACGTGTTTAATTGGTCAAGACTCAAGATATGTATGTATACATATTTTTTCATAATTCCAGGTCTATTTAACAGCTTTCTCATAATCAAAACTGTGCAACCGTGTGGATATTTGCACCCATTGTTTCACAAATACCTGATACTGGACATAAGAGAACCTGTTATTGTACTGCTGTTTCTTCACTCACACTGGTGGTCACATCTGCACAAAAGAATTGCTCTGCTCTATTTATGAAGCTCTCTGGGAACCTCGAGTGCAGCATTAAATTACATGGAGCCTGTGAAGTTAATGGACCGTTCTTTGAACTCTTTTCTTCATATGATTTCGACGGTTTAAAGTCTCTTGTGTTTCGCATCTTAAGAGTTCTGCCACTATTTCCTGGGCCCCCGCCTTTCCCAAGAGTTCGATTGCTTCTTACATTGAAACGATTTGACCGTTGCGAGATATCACCCTGCAGTTTTCTTATTTCAGGTCCTAACTGAATAGAGTCAGTAACCTCATCCACAGGACGACTTTCTATAACTGATCGCGGACAAAATGCAGGCAATCCGTTTTTACATGATCTGAGCAAGGAAAGGAGCATGTCTGTGCTGAGTTCTTGCTGAACCACGTCCTTGTTCTGGTCACAGCCAAAGCAAGCAGCAACGAGAGTCCCCGCCAAGATAGGCATCAATTCTGGATCGCTGAAGAATACGAAAGGCAGATCGCACACCTGTTCTTCCAACTATGCCTCTTAGATCTTTTAGCAACAATATAGAAAGTCAGAAGCATCAGAGAAGAAGGTTCGTATCTATTACCTTATGAAGAATGGTAGGGCTCTTTCCCCATCGTAAAACAGCTTGATTCTCATAATGGAACAAGGAAAAGTAGCTGAGAAGCAGTAATGATTCAAACAGAAGCAATCCAATCTGAAACAAACAAATACAATTAATTACTAGGTTGGCCATATCTCTTACAAATATGTATATCATCCGTCTCCAACTAAAACAAATAGTACCCAGTAGTCACTAATGACCACCATCAATGATATGCAATACTAATGTTAACTACACTAATTGAACTGAAACTAAATTCTTGAGAAAATATATTGAAGAAATACAGGCTGGACTGGGGGGAGATTAAGATATCTTAGATACAATGACAACACATGTTAGGAACCTTATTCGGATTCCTACCCATCGTTCCCAGCTATTATTTAAAACAGTAAAACCGAAACTGAAATCCAGTTTGCATGTAGATGATGGGCCTGGTTCACTAATTGTAAACTTAAAATGATCAAAAAGCATTTTGGGATAGGTAAGGAGAATATAACTTTAACAACTTGGCATTCCCAGTAATGATCTTCTGGCAACATTCTAAAGTGAAGTGTCATATTTCTCTTCAATAGTGAAACTATTCAGTCATTTAGGTGGCTCATGATTAAGCCAAAGCATATTAATTATTTAAGCCAAAGCATATTAATTATTTAGCAGAGAGTCCTTGCAATCTATTATATTTTGAGCTATAATTGATTTATCTGATGAACACTGATCACACTAGTTAATTTAACATTGCAATAGACTACTAATAAGAAAGACTGATAGAAGTGACAATTCTTTGCACTACCTTATCGCTAGCAACACCCCACTTGCTTGTGCAATGAGAAAGTAGAAAACTCATCAAGTGGAAGAACTCCATTTTTAGGTCTGCCCTGGCCTATTAAATTATTATAAAAGAAAAGGTGAAATATTACGGGACAGAATACGAGAAAGGAGAGATTTGAAAAGCTAAATAGGACTTACTAGCATCATTTGAATGAAATTTATATCAATTAGAGCTAAATTGTTCAGCACCTTCAGCACTCCAGTTGCCGCATCCTCAAAATTAGATGGAAGGACATAGGATCCCTGACAAAGCATACAAGCAATTTGTAATTTAAGCATCCCAAGGACTAAGGAGCAACCTTCACCTTGGGATGGGAATTGTTATGCAAAGTCCTGTAAAACGTCTTCATTCTTTCTTTAGTGCATGTAATCTTTACACAATAATAACAGGATGCATATTAACTAAACATAAGTTTTGGCATAAGAAAAAACAGACAGGGACATTTAGACAGTTTCTATACAAAAAAATCAACCGAAGAGTGAAGAAATCCCTACTCGTGCTAACATCTTCATTCTTTCTTCTTTAGTGCTAGTAATTTTACACAAATACAACCAGATGCATATCAACTCAACATATGTTTTTTTAGCACAAGCAAAAACACCGAAGGGGACATGTAGACAATTTCTACACATAACATGATAAAAAGCAACAGAAAAGTAGACAGTCAAACAAACCAACCCCAGTTAAGAACACTCGTGCAAGAAGCTGTAAAATAGCGCTGCATATTTCACTATTAAGTTTTAAGGTCCAGGTCCCTGACATATGAATTTTGCAGCATACTACCAGCAATTTTTTTCCGCTAGAAGGCATTGACCCTAAATTTTTACCTTCCAGTGGTTTTTTTTTTCTGCTGGTAGTATGTTCCTGATATGATATTTGACTGTTCTGGACCATTACCCTAAATTCTATATGGATCAAAAAATACTGCAATTAAAAGTTAAAACGGCACTAAACCATAATGGCAGAATACAGAGGAAACATATCTCCCTATAAAACTATATTCAGTTTACAATCACTGCCGGGGTCCTGGGAGATGCCAAGTCAAAAGAACATGTTGGTTTTCGGATAATCAAGTAAAAATATTGACTTGTTTGATAATAGGGTTAATTATCTAATTGGGCACTCACTTCGCACCAATATATCATCCGGGACACTCTCGAATTTTTGGTCTCATTTGAAACACCGTTTTCATAAATTGTATCGGTCTTAAGAATAAAATGTTAAATTCGAAAACAAATCGATAGTTTAAGAAGTGTTACTCATAGGGCTTTAACAAAGAAGGCTATAGAGATTATGTAGGTACAATTAATTGAATTTCCGCGTCCAGAAAATGGGTAAAATTGATGGTGGAAGAGATGGGTTATGAAGAACCCTAATAATCCATATATAGCCATTTTTTTAACGCAGAAATTCAATTAATCGTACCTAAATGATCTCTATAGCCTATTTTGTTAAATCTCCATTGAGTAATACTTCTCAAACTGTGGATTTGTTTTTGAATTTAACTTTTTTACTTTTAAGACTGATATAATTTCTGAAAACAGTGTTTCAAATGAGACCGAAAATTCAAGAGTGCTCCGGATGATATATTGGTGTGAAGTGAGTGCCCAATCAGATAATTAACCCGTTGATAATAAGAATGGAAGAAGCTGAAATTTAATTATATGCATTTAAAATCAAATTAATGTTTCCCCTTTGGGATGACCTACATTTAGAATTGATAGATTTTATTAAAGACTCCTTCATTATATATTTGTAAATGCTAAATAAAATAGATATCTTGTGCTAAAAACTCTTTAATTAATTATTTGTAAAAGCTAAATAATTTTATTCAATATCAGTTGCGCCCTTCATACATGTATTATTGGAATTCTCCAAAATACAAAGATATGATCTTTTTTAATCTTAATTTTCCTAAAATGATGAGAACTCAAACTTTAAGTTATTTTATTAGAATTTTAAGAGAGACACCGGACACATTATCCACATTGTTTAGTTAACAGGTTTTATATCAAACTAGACACCCGTTGCGTCAAAATATCTCAGCTGACTCACACATCTCAGCGGGAACTCATTTAAGTCGGTATAAACCAAATATATATCATTTTACCCACATCAATATTCATACCTCTTTACTTAATCATTTATTAAAAATCAACCGTTTGTTTTTTTACTACAAAACCAGTTCGAGTAATTTCTTTATTGTCTCTTGTATTTATCAAAATAATTGGGGAATTTCTAAAGCAACATAGCTATGTAGTTAAAAATATATATAACTATAAATATATATTTATGTGATCACCCTAGCTATGTTGTTTTAGAAATTCCCAAATTATTTTGATAAATCCGAGAGACAATTATAAAAGTACTTGAAGTGGTTTCGTAGTAAAAAAGCAAACGGTTGATTTTTAATAAATGATTAAGTAAAAGATATGAATAGTAATGTGGGTAAAATGATATACATTTGTTTTTAGTGGCTTAAATGAGTCCGGTGAGATATTTTGACGCAACCGGTGGCCAGTTTGATATAAAACCCTTTAGTTAACTGAGTAGGGACCAGTACAGACATTTGTAGTCACTATAAACTAGAACCAATAATAACTTATGCATATCTTGTGCATGTTGGCTTGGAAAAACAAGTTATACATGGGGTTTATGCTGAAGATAAAAAGTTCTACCTCAGAAGAATTTAAAAAAGATAAAGACCCGATTACTTTTGGATTCTAAGCTTCTAGATCAGACATAAACTTAGTATATTCATACTGAAATAACCACAGGTATACTTGTACAATAAGAAACCCAACAAAATGTGAAGCAGATATACAATTTGAGCAATCCATACTTTGCAAATAACAAGATCTGGTGGAATAGAAAATAATAGAATGATAAAAATGTGTTACTATATGGAAAGTTATTACATACAAATCAAAACATATTAAATATATTGACACATATTATATGTGAGTGTGTACCTATGGCTATGCTTATGCAAATTTATATACAGAACAAATTTTACCTGGTCGGAAGACAGCCTATTGTTAGCCTGCAGTAGGACAGCTGTCAACAGAGAAGGAAGGCAGACTAAGCCAGTTTCAGATATAGCAGAGAGAAGAAATGCTACAGGTTGTTTGAGGCCCAATCTTTCTTCCTTTATTTCCACCGCACCGCTATACACAGAACTCTTTTCATCCTTTCTAGAAGCAGATGGCTTGACTTTATCATCTTTTAGATTCTGGGACGGTTTGATAGTTTCTGTCATATCCATCTTAGTGGTAGTACTTTGAACCTTATCTGCATTTTTATCAGTGGCTTTTTCCATTAAGCTACTTGGACATGATTCATCAAGTGCCTTATCCTCTGGGACTTCTGGCAATGATACAGATGGGGCATCACTTGCAACAGATATTGGTAATTCATGATCGTTAGTACAATTATAGAAAGAGGAAGATCCCAATAGGGAAACCTCGGCAAGTTTTTCCTCTTCAATTATAATATTAGGAATTATACCACTAGGAGAATAATCCCAATCAATGGAAGACACCGTTCTGAATCTCGATGTCAAAGTTACCAACAAGTTGATGCTTAAGAGAATAGATGACGGAAATGGTGAGCCTTCCACTTGTGGTCTATCGTAAAGTGCAAAAAGATCTCGTAATCGGTGTATAACTTGATAGGCAATAACAAGCTCCAGCAATCCATTCTGCATTTGGAGCTGATGCTCATCATTGCTTACATGACTGATGATTACAGTCACAGTCCATAGAAAACCATCCAAGATCTCAGTGATCGACTCCAAATTTTCTATTAATGTTCTATTCAATGGTAAGTTGGTGGAAGAAGGGATATTTGAAGATGCTGCAATCTTAATATAGTTTTCAAGTGCTCCAGCCAACAAGGGAGTTATTGGAGGCAAAAGATTCTGTGCAAGAAAGTAACTCCTGTTCGCAGGCAAAGACAATACTACCCGCAAAAGTCTTAAAAGGTACACTGTCACCTGGCATGCTTCAGGCTTGGATGTGTGCGAAGCTGGCAAAGCAGAAGCAATGAAGTCGAGAAGACCTGCTTGTCTAGAGGCTTGCAGCTCAGGTTCCTTTCCCTCCAGGAACTATAACATATTATTGTTCCAAAAAAAGTAATAGGTAACATTAAAATTGTGGAGACATTGACCAACAAAAATATCTTCTTTAGGTGTAATTTGGGAAATAATTACAAAAAAACCATAGTTCACGACAAATATTAGAAGCCCATTTAGGAAGAACCCTTAATACAAGCCAGCAGCTATATCAACAACAAAAAGGAAAAATAAAGATTTGAGTGTGTTCATATTGATTCTAATATCACAAAGATAAAGTCCAGGTATTCAAGAGACCTCGTAATCTCCCAAGAGCAAGAATTTCTCAAGACAAACCAATTTCTGCCTGCCCCTCACATGCTCATCCCTATACAATATATTCTGTCACATTCTGTAGTTTCCAAATATATTATACATCACTTTATCCTCCCAGATTTCATACTAGATGATTACATAGCTATATCAATATATTTTAATTGATTTATTAATATCAGTTAGACATTAGACAGCCTAGATATCCCTTTATTACACCCAAACAGTCTAGACATCCCTTTTATTACGTCTAGAATATTTGTATTTCAGTGGGAATCTATAACCTACTCATATTTCGTAAAACAAATATTATCAGATATTGTCTTCGGATATAAGAGTACCTTAATCATTTCAGCAGTTATTAATCCAATGCTTGAAGCCCCTTCTTTTCTAGCTTGTCGAAGTCTTTGGAGGTCCTGAAGCCATCTCCCGATTTTTGCCCTTGCAGTCCCTACTGCTGCTCTATAACCACTGCCTGAGTTTTCAGGACCAGCTGAAGGCTCCAAAAATTCATGTTTCAGAGCCATAAGCTTTTGACGGATTTTTTTAATCCTTTTTTTAAATGAGTTTTGATGTGCTGAATTTCCAGTTGAAAGAACAGCATCAATGTGACTTGAAGTATTATTTGCTGTATCAATTTCTCCATTATTAGTTGGTGTAAACCTACTCTGCCCCTCCTTATGTAAAGAACGCCGGAAAGGGGATAATTGGTCTCTAAAATCCATGGAAGCTCTTTCTCGTATTTGTTCCAAGTAAAATTTACGCCGCTGTTCACTTTCGCGGAGTCTTTCAGCTAGTTTCTGAGCAAGGAGTTCTGCTTCCTCTTGTTGGGCTTTGGCACGGACCTCCTTCCTTCGCATTTGTTCCATAGCCTTTGCCTCACGTGCTGCACTTGATGCTTTACGTTCCTCTTCTCTTCTCACCAGAGCTTCTTCCTTTTTCCGCTGCGTCTCAGCAAGACGTTGCGACTTCTCAGCTTCAATGAGCTTCTTCCGTTCCAAAACGGCTTCTTCTCTTGCAATGTCCTCCTTTTGTTTAATTTTCAAAACTTGAAGTTTTTCAGCTCTCCTCACTTCAGAATCCTGAAGTTTCTCACGCAAAATAATCTTTTTGTTTTCATCATTTAGTGAAGTAATAAACCGAACTTCATTAACTTTGCTGCTTTCATCACCAGCTCTTCTTACAACTTTAGCAAGAAAAGCCTCATGTCGAGATTCTCCTCGTTGTTGCCGAGCAAACATTCCCTCACGCAACTTCATGCTGCGAACAGCTTGCCACTCATTAACACGGTTCAATTTCTCTGAAGTCCGCTGAAGCTTTTGAACTCTCTCAGTTTCTAGCTCACCTCTAATTCTCATAGCTCGTGCATGCTTCTCTTCTGCATCCTTCTTTAGATCTACGACCGTCCTTTTCTTCTTCTCAGAAGACATTAGCTTATCTCGCAGATTACGTGCACGCTCTGCACTCTTTCTTGCCATGCCAGGTGAATATGAAAAACGAGAAGAAAAACGTGTAGGAGTTGCAAGTATGTCTTCCCAATTCCTCTTCTCCTTCCAAGCATCCATGGATTTCCACAAGTCAATACTTGAACCTATTTTTTGATCTCTATCCCTTTCCAAAAGAGGATTTTGTCTTCTGAGATTGTCCATATATTTAGAATGTCTCTCTGCAATAGTATCAGTTGACAACCTATCCTTTTTCAGAATAATCTTTTCCACCTCGGAAGTTGGTCCGATCAGTTCTCGCTTGCCCTTTCCAATTACAGTAACAGATGAACAATCTTTAAGAGTTAACTTAACTTCATTTGATTCAGAGGCCATATCGTTCTGTATAGAAGTACGGCCATATTGTAGTGACTTCATTTTGTTGGACCTGCTTAAATCAGCAGTCCTCCTTTCTCTACTTGAGCTTCCCTGGGTAACAGCTATAACTCCACTCTGCTTCCTTGGCTTCACTGCTGATGCTTTACAATCAGATATTGTATCAGTTCCACAGGTTTGCTTCTCCAACATATTAATGGTTCTACGATGTCTATCTAGATCATCAAATCCCTTCCGTTCAGCATAGTCAGATGTATGTGTTTTAGCTCTTTCCTGTTGAATTTTACTAAAAGCCTCGAGAGATGAAGATAAAATTTCTGCCCTATGGGGTGAAGTTGTCATTCGACGAACCTGCAGCCAAGAGCAAAACGCTGTAATCCCAATATATCTATGAATAATAAAAATAAAACATTAAATAACCAATCATTGCATAAGCATACATCAAGTTCTAGTTAAATCAAGTAAAGACAAAAGTTCGCGATAGAATTGCTACTTGTCATGTAATCCCTCCTCATTGAGTTATATACGCTTGGAACACAAACCCTGCGCAAAAGGAGTTAAAAGTGACCCAGCTCTATGAATTGAATTTTTCTTGCTGTTAAATAAAATGTACTCAAACTTCCCTTTCTATAATTCTAATATGTGCAGAGTAAGGAGTCTTACAATAAATATTGACTCGTAGTATCACCCAGTGGGGGAGGCTCAAAGTCTTATATGTAAACAATACATATTTAGTCTGCCAGAAGCAGACCATAGGAGTTAGTGATACATAGATATAGGGTCCTCAAATTTCAGCAAAAAATTAGTTGCCTACTACCAGATTTCAGGTCCCAAAATGTTGTCATTACAAAATTTATGACATCTGTTAGTTTAGAAATAATGATACCACGCTCTATCAACGTATTGTTCATAGAGTACGCCACATACTTGTTTAATACCCTAGCATCAGACAAATGTTCCTGCATTTATTTCATAAACAGTTTCATAGAGAAAACAATTAAAACATCATACAGTGGCTAAAAATGAAGCAAACATGCTAACCTCCCATGACAGTGAATGTGGCCTACGCTGATCAGATTTTAGTGTCATTGGTGCCCCGTCATTTAATTTTGGAGATGCTTTTTTTACCGTCTCAAATTCCACAACTCTAGATTTTAATTCTTTAAAATCAAATGCAGCTTCTTCAAGAACAAGAACAGCCTCTTTCATTTGCTCTGTATCACATTCTAGTTCACATAAAAGATAAAGTTCATCAATAGACCTATTAAGATTCTCAAAGAGGAAACACCATAGCCGTTGCCTAAACCTCTCCTTGCTTTCAACTGCTTCATATTTACCGATATCAAGTGGCACTTCTGAGAATCCATTAGCTACCAACTGTGTTCCTAGATCCATGCAGTCTTCGTTGAACTCTGGTGTGTTAGATTGTCTTGGACTCCCCCCACCACTCTTCTCAGGTAATGCTGTAGCAGAAGGTACAACATCTGTCACTGTGCTTGAAGATTCATCTATAATAGCCACCTCAGGTATTACTGCGGCACCAGTTTCACATATGACATCAGATGCCAAAGGTTCCATATTTAATACTGCTTCAACTTTGGGTGTGCTACTTTCATTGTAAGGACAAGAAGAATTCGAGGGTTCACTATTAGTATGCACATAGTTTGCTCTCTCGGAGCCCAAAACATCATTAGCAGAACTAGGTCTATGATCATATGTTATTTGTATATCTACTTCATTGGAAGCTACCTCATTCCCCTCTTTCAGTTCTTCCTGGAAAGATTTAGCCTGAGGTGAAAATAATGGCTTCTGCATGTGTTCATCCTCACATTTTGCTGTAATGAAAGTGCTCTTTCCAGGTTTGCAGCTAGAAGGCATACATGTGCCTGAAACAGCACCAGTCTCAGCCTTCCTGCTAACCAAATTATCATTTTCGAAACCACCGAACTTGATATGAGCTCCATATATATTTCCTGAATCCATGATTAGTACTTCATCATCTAAATCACCCCATTTGATCTTCTGAATGACAACATCCTTTCCAGAAATCTTTTGATCATCTCCAGGTCTGCCATCAGAACTTAAACCTTCTACAGTTTTCACCACTGAAGTAGCACATTTGTTACTAACAACACATTTGTCAAGTGTGGAATCTTTATTTGTAACAGATGAATGATCAACAACATTACTGACGTCTTGTACAACTGAACCTTCACTCGCTTTTAAATTCTGAGAACCAGAATCAATACTTGACCGTCTTTTGTCCAAAGATGGCTGACTTTGAAAAGCTTTTGGAGCTGGCTTTCCTGATAGACCTCCAACCCAACCATGCAAAGAGAACTTCGAACTACTTCTGTGCTTCTGAATAATAGGAAAAAAGGCACATGGTACTCCACTTATTACATCCAAATTAAGATCAATTTATGGCATTAGCCTCTAAACAAACCACATAGGAAAAAAAAATAGCAAAATCATGAAAAGTTAATTTATCTTGAAATCTTGAAATACACAATTTTGAATAGATATTAGGATTTTACCAATGGAACCCCCCCCCCCCCCCCCCCCCCCCGAGCGAGCTACAGTACTCACCGGACTGACCATAGATTTAAAGGCTTGACATAACCAATTAAACATTTTTATCTAAATCACACACTTGACTTAAACTTCTAGACCTACAGGCTACAGCAGCAATAAAAAGACAAGCTTTCAGCAAACAATTCAGTTATATCAATTTACCTAGTCATGTTCGATTAAAATTTAGGCCAGTCAACACATTTTAAAAGGACCTTTCCCAACTTTACCTTCCATCTAGTATTACCTGAATACAAAACTCAATAATGCAAATAGCTAGAAGAAAACCATATATAGGAAAGAGTTCAAATGGAAACTTTTGTTGGTTATATATCCAGGGAACCAATACATTCTGCGCCATTTTCTATTTTTTGTTCTTCTAATTTCAACTAAATTAAATGTCAGGACTCTTTTTCTTCTGAGAACTGTATTCTCTTGAAAATACCATGTAAACATTAATATTTATATTTATATAATAATGGGTACAACAGAAAAGCCAGAGATAGTGATGGAAACATGAAAGAAAGTCGAACTTGAAGCTCGTATCCATTTAATTTACAAAGGGATTCATCCAACATTATCAAAGACTGAGAAAGCACATAAAGTAAAGTTAAAAATGAAACCTTTTTGACTTGCAACCATCCAGAGCCTTGATCATCCCCATTTTCTCCATTTTCTTCCATCATTCAACAAATCGAAAAATCACACATTCTACCAAGACAATACAATTTAGTTGACACAAGAAAATCCCAAACTACTCAAACCATTAACATTAGAATACACTTGAATTCCGATTACAATCTACTATAACACAACCAATGAATTCAATTCAATTGCACAAAAAAGAGTGAATTAACATAAAAAGTGACACACCCATCAACTAATTTTCCAGAAAATGTGGATAAACATCAAAACTTTACATGCCCATCAAACGATTGTGCCCAAAAGACTGATAAAAATCAAAACTTTACACGGTAGAGAAAAACCCAAGATGGTAACACAGTGAAAAGGTGGTTTATAGAATGTGAAAACAAAAGTGTTGATCGACGGGAAAGAAGAACAAGAGAAGAAGAAAGCAAGTAAAATCAAGAACGTAAAAACAATAGAGTATTGTTTTTGTAAGACTCTTCTGTCCTCATTGTTTGTGTAACGTCAGGGGCCACTATAGTCCACGGAGTAATCGGAATCGGCTATTAAATATACAGTTTTTTACGTGAGCATTGGCACATGCTAAGCGCGGAAAATTTTGTGCTTGGATTATTTTGATTGGCTCCTATCTCATGCTAATGGTGGGTCCCCGCAAATACACTAACCACACCAATCAAAATCTCTCAAATACAAAAATTTCTGCGCTTAGCATGTGCCCATGGGCACACACTAGCCAAACTGTTAAATATAATATAAGAAATATGATTTATTAAATAATTTAGTATAAAATTAAGAGGGGTATATTGGATTGGGATTTTAAAGCATTTTTTTGCATTCATGAAATCCGATAGTATTCGATTGGGATTGTTTGAAATCCATTAGAATCTTGAGGTATTCAATTGGTATTTTAAATTATACAAAATCCGGTGGTATTCAACTGAGATTTTAAATTATGCTTTAAAATCCGATGGTATTCAATTGGGATTCTTTAAAATCCATTAAAATTTGATGGTATTCAAATGTTGATGGATTTTTTTGCAATTTCATGAAATGATGGATTTTGTGGCATTCTTCAGTGTATTTTAATTTTTTTGAAATCCTACCAAAATCAATGAGATTTTGAAGCATTATCCTTAAATCCTATAAACTCTGCGACATTTTATCAAGAATCCGCACAAAATCAAAATCACACACAATCCATTAAAATCCATAGACTAAAAACAATCCATTAAAATCCCAATCGAATACACCTCCGTAAGAGTATGAATTTTAACGATGCTCTCTGTTTTATACTGTGGTGGATGACTCTTGTGTTTTTCACCCTTTTGTATCCTCTCATTAATAGCTAACCTTTGGCTTTCCAATTTCCTTGTATCATATGTCCTACTAGCCTATATAAGACTTGCTTGTACCTTAGTCCCTGAAAGGCATATGTTCAGCCTATTTGTATTTAAAACGTTACAACTCAACTCAGATAAGAAAGCTCAGTAAATAGCAAGTCATCGGAATCCGTACGAAGAACGTCAAATGATTTATGGGAATTATATGTCAGATAAATTCCAGGATGCTACTGCACACCACTGAAAGAAGTTCATTAATATGTTCAAGCCTCAGTGCACAAATAATCTTTTGTGGCACGTCCACGAGTTCAGAAGATATAAAGTTTCTATACTTTATTTTATCAGAAGATTCCATTTAATGAAGAAGTACTTACAAGACGAAGACTCGACGAACAAACCAAATTCTTATTGTTTATTTGACGAAGAATATTTGATTTAACTAGATACAGATGAACCAGACAGTACATCTGTGTATCAGTTATTCAAATTAAATATTTGAAGTCAAGCAGAAGTGGTAGTTCGATCGATCGACAAATCAAGAAGAAGTTATTAAAAGTTTAAAGAAGACCAGAAGCTGTTCTACTGAAGATTGGGTGATTTAATAATTAATAGACTATTATTTCACTTCTCAAATAATTATATTAATTGTGTAATTTATTTGTTAAATTAATTCACTCTCGAATTAATTTAATTTATGAATTTATATGATTAACTTAATTAAGTGGATAATTTTCAATTAAATATATACTATTAATTACATTCAAAATCATCAAAACATGCTCATCAAGACAATTCTAATTGTCCTACCGAGCTGTTTCATCTGTGGGTAGATTTGGACCTCGGCAAGACAATCTAATTGTCTTACCGAGAGCTGATGTCTTCTGTCAAGACAATCCTTGATTGTCTGGCCGAATGACTTCTGCCAAGACAATCCTTGATTGTCTGACCGAATGACTTCTGCCAAGACAATGTGATTGTCCTACCGAAGTCTTACATTGTCTTGCCCTTCCTGTGGATTGTCTTACTGCAGTGTAAATGACTTTGTAAGACATTTAAATTGTCTTTCCTTGCTAGTGTCTTTTCTACTTGTATTTGTCTTGTCTTTGTATTGTCTTACAAGTACAATGCTTTGCCTATATATATGGCTTAGATTTCTTTATTTCAAGTGTTCAATACTTTGTAAATCAAAACATTTGTAAAGCTTTCAAGTTGCTCGTAACTTGTTTGATCGTTATATCCACAGTTTTCTGTGCTTTGATAACCCGGTTGTTTTAATCACTAAATCTAGAATATACCCTGTCGAATTTATTCTACGAACTTTAGTGGACATTAAAACTGAACCATATTAATTATATCACGACTTCAAACATGTTATATTAATTAATTATAATATGATTAACAAGTTATAGTCAATCAGATTCACTTCCGCGATAATTTGGTAACGATTGTATTCAACCCCCCCTTCTACAATCGTATCTGGACCTAACAATTGGCATCAGAGCGGTTGATATCATTTTTCCGTATCAGATCCTATACACACTCTGTAATGTCCAAATATTTTTTATTCGAATTAATTTTATTCCAAAAATTAATTTTAATTTAAAATATTTTTCTTTCAGTAATCCAAATCTCATCCAAACACTATTCACTTTAAATCATTAAGAATGAGTACACAAAAGATTAGTAGCATTAAAATCCCACCGTTCAGCAAAGAACACTTCGGCCTATGGAAGAGGCACATGTTACTATTCCTCCGCACTGCGAACATGAAATATATCGGGATATTGAACAAGGGTGTTTCTACTCCGATAAAGCTTATAATAGCACACGAAGAGGATGGTGTGTTAATGCCTCATAAAACTGTTCCGAAAGAACTTTCTGAGTACACGGATGAAGAGAGTGAACAGATGAACCTTGATGACACTCTCCAACTGATCTTAGTTGAATCCCTAGATCCTGTCATGTACAATGTTGTTGTTAATTGTACGAATGCGAAGCAAATCTGGGATACGCTAGAAATCATCAATGAAGGCTCAGAAGAAGTAAGAGAGAACAAGAAAGAAATACTGATGGCTCAGTATGAACAGTTTGGTTCCAATCCCGGAGAAGGGATTTCAGATGTATTTATCAGACTTAATAATCTGATTAACAACTTAAATCTGAATGGAAAATACTATGACAATAAAGAGGTCAACATGAAGTTTCTCTTAACCCTTCCTGAACATCTGGAACACAGAATCACTGCAATCAGGGAAAGCAGAGATCTGAATGAGATATCTCTGGAAAGACTCTACAGAGTTCTGAAAACTTATGAACTGGAACAAGTTCAGACAAAGCAGAGATACGGATGGGGTAAAACACAGAACCACTCAAGAGCTCTAGTTGTTGAATCACCTACACAGGAAAAAAAGAAGGATGTTGTTGTTCCTTCTAAAACCACTCAGGAGTTTGTTGTACCTAAGATGGGTCAGACTGCTTCTTCCAGTGGTGATGATGAGTTCTATACAATGGAAGAGTTAGAACTGTTAGAAGATCAATCTCTATCACTGTTTGCCAAGAAGTTTGGAAACATGAGATTCCGGAAGAACCCTTCCTACAAATACAAACCTACTGCTAGTAAGTTTCAGAAGGGAGGTTACTCTTCTTCTACAAGCAAAGGAGGATACAAGACTGGGATGGTGGACAGAAGTAAATTTAAATGTTTCAACTGTGGTGAACCGGGACACTTTGCAACTGAGTGCAAGCAGCCCAAGGTTCAAGGAAAAAGAAAAGATTCGTACGATGAGCTGAAACAGAAGTATGATGCCTTAGTGAGAAAGCATCAGGGAACTTCTGGAGGTCAAAACTTCAAAAGCAAATCTTATCTGGCAGAAGGCAAAAGCTGGGATGATACAGATAGTGATGAAGAGGAGCAACTAGGGAATGTTGCTTTCATGGCTAACACTGGATCATCTTCACCTCCTCCTGCTGGAAGCTTTCAGGTAGATCCTACATGCCCTAAACTGTTTATGCAATTAGGACTTAAAAGAGATGATGCTATTAAGAAGTTGAAAGCTGCCAATCTTAAAATTGATACGTTAGTCTTAGATATTCATGCTTATAAAATGAATGAGATGAATGTATTGAAACCTAAAATTGAACAACTGACTATGGATTTAGGATTACAAGTTGCTAAAGTCAGAGTTCTAGAAAAAGGTGAGATTGCTTTAAGACTTCAGCTAGACGAAGAGAAAGTGAAATGTAAAGCCTTTAAGGATGCCTCCACTATAGTTAAAGAGCTTAATGATAAACAAGAGATCAAGAGAACTGTTGGAATAGGATTTGACTATAACAAATCTGTAGGTAAGGCTAGTAACATTACTCCCTTTAAGAAGAGTGCTGAGGAGAGAGGAATTCCTTTTGTTTTGAAAGATTCCCCTCATCCTTTGTTTAAATCCTCAGTAGCTGAACCTCTGTTAGAAACTCCTGTTGTCATTAAATATGAACTCAAACAGGAAGACCTTAAAATGAAATAGAGTAATGAGATGAGAGATGAGATTCTGACAAACCTGAAACCAATCAAAGTGAAAGGCAATGTTAGGTTGCCTAAAGCTGGTTTAGGTGTCAACTCAGAAAGAACTAAGTTCAACAAGCCTAATAACTTTGTGAATAGTAAGAACAGAAACGATAGATGCCATTCTACTCAGAACTTTAAATCTGTTAATAATGTTAGATTAGAATCTGTTGATGTTCCTACTATTGTGACTGATACTCCTGTTGTCCCCATATTTGATGCATGCCATAAATTTTGTGGTGTTGATAATTGTATGCTTTGTGCTTTCAATACCATGTCTGCTTATTTTAAGAATTTGCATGCTAAAAATGAAAACACGTCACCAAGACAACACACAAACAAGAAGTATGCTAGGGCAAAGACTGCTAGTCCTCCTCGTGTTAGGAAGGAGACTTATGTTCCAAAGCCTAAAACTAAGGTTTATAAGGCTGTTGTTAAGGAAGTAAGTTCAGTCAAGTCTGAATCAAGTGTCAGTCCAAGAGGCTCTGTTGTTACACCTGATAGAAATCAGTTCTTTAAGTTTGCTGGACCCAATCAAGTGTGGGTCCCAAAGAATGTTTAATCAAGTTGTCTTTTGCAGGGTGCCAGTGGAGTTGTTCGAGTTGTTTGGGTGCTTGACAGTGGAGCGTCAAGGCACATGACTGGCAATAGATCCCTGCTGACAGAAGTTAGAGAGGCAACTGGACCTACAGTTACTTTTGCTGATAATAGCAAGGGTCGTACTGTTGGATATGTTGGCCAGTTTGGAGCAGGCATTGCCAAGAGGCCAATCTCCGCGCTTAGACACCAAACCTTAATCGGCCAGGTAAGCTTTCGCTTGCCTTAGACACCGAAGAGTCGGAATAATTAAAGATTACCTCGTCTTTTAGGTACCTTCCTAATTGAGCGCGAAATCCTAGGGGCTAACGTCTAATTCAATTTTATTAAAAGGCTAGGGAAATGCAAATGAAGAAATTAAGTTGTTGTGGGCCAAGGAAAGAGTGATGAAATCCCTCCCCTTATCTTGTGATTGGGTTTTGCCCTTAAGATTTATTTAAAATGATCCTCCACACAACGAGATAATAAACGCGGTAAACAACTATGGATGCTTAAACTACGTGTCCTAATCTAAAGAAAGAAAGAAAATTAACGTACCTTTGGTTCCTCCAGCGATCACCACAATTTAAGGTACGAAAATTTAAAAACAAAAATTAAAAACTAGATGATGTGCCCTAAGTGATTAAATGCATGATGCAACACATATGTAATTCTATCTAATATTTTTGGATTTTAAAATTTTTAATTTGTTTGTGATTTTTTAATTTTCAATATTTTTGTGATTTTCTAAATAAAATAAATTGAAATAGGAGAGAGATACAAGTTACCCAAGCAAGCTTCCAATACTCCAAGAATATTCTCCACTTATTTCAAGCTAACTCATACTCTTCCAATTTCCTAAAATTCAACAAAAAAAGAAGTGAGAGAATATAAAAAAACTAATCCGAAAAATTAAATATTAATGCGCGAAAATTAATTTTAGTCCCCGGCAGCGGCGCCAAAAACTTGATGTGCTCAAAATAAGATTTTGATATTAATCGCAAGTGCACGATCCCGTTTTAGTAATATAAGATTCGATCCACAAGAACTAAATTTATTTTCGCGAAACTTAATTTTTAACTTAATCAAATTAGACCAAAAGATTTTGAGAATTTTTTTAAATAAGCTAAATGACAAAATAAAAGTAAGAAACTATTAACTCAGATCAAGGATATCAAAGTTTTTGACAAAACAGCGTAATATATCGACGAAAAAGAAAGAAAAGTAAACAACAAAAAGAAAAGAAAGAAAAACAAAAACAAAAACAAAAACAAAAACTGAGCAGCAGTGAAGTGTGTACGTTATACAGTGTGAACGCGTAAAACAAAATCAACAAAACAGGTAACCGTGAAACAGTAACGGGATAAATGGAAACAGAGCACCGCCTCGACAGTTTCACCGGAATTCATTGAGGTGCCCGGAATAGCTTAAATCTCACCGGAAAATTGATTTGACCGGAAAATAAAGTCATTCCAAATATAACAAATATAAACCCACTAATCTCTAAACCAAATTTAACACTAATTTCTACACTAAATAATCCCTAAACTACTCATTATTGACCAAAACAAGATCCAAATCAAGCCAAAACAACTCCAAATTATACCAAATTTTAAATCTAGCCTATATAAAATATAACTAACCAAAACCCATTAACCTCAAGTGAAAATCATAAACTAAAATTTACACCCAAAAACCTCAAAATCAAGAACAAGGAGAACACCAAATCTTACCAAACTAACTCCAAATCACACAAAACTTCAAAACTAGCTTATCTACCAAGTCTCTAACAAAACCCCATCAAACTACAAGCTAAAATCAAAATCTAGAATACTAAACCATTGAACCCACTAATAATATTGAGAATTAAAAGGGGCTCAATTTAAATACTAAAAAATGCAAGCTTAAAACATATAATTAGGCTCCTTCCAATCTACAAACAAATTTGAACCTTTTGTAGTTAGAGGAAGATTTCATAGCCAAAGTAAACATAAAGAACAAGAATGTAAGAACAAAAGATAAAACTTTGCATTAAAATATTAAAGTGTTTACAAAATGAGAAGAGAGCATACAAATTAAAACTAGATCTAGACTATAAAAGAGAGGCTACTAAAAAGAGAAAATCCTAGGTTGGTTGAAACATGATGGGGAGATGTGTATTTATAGGGGGAAATTAGGGTAGAGAGGGGGGGGGGTGTAGGTGTCCCATCTAGATGCTTCCTTGAGAATATTCCCCTATGATCCTTTTCTTCCCATCTTTTCCTCCTTTTTGCTTTATTCTTTTATTTCTTCAAGCTTTTGCAATTTTCCTAAAAAAAGACAAATAAACAAATAAATAAGTGAGAACAAGCAATAATTTAGGCATTTAAAATATACAAAAATATGCACTTATCAAACTTCCCCATACCTATATTTTGCTCGTCCTCGAGTAAAATCAAAAGAAAAGAAAATAAACTAAGAAAACTAAATGCAAGTCCTACGCTCCTTTTCGTAGGCGTGACGGGTGATTTTAGGTTCACCAACCCGTTAAACTCGTAGACGATCTCTACAAGAGGAGTTTTGTCTCCTAAGGGTTTACAGAAGATATACCCATAAAATCTTTGAGACATTCTAGCAAGTGTCTACTCGACTCTACTCTAATTTCGTTGGTGTTAACAAAAAGCGTTTTTAAGGAAAATACGACTTAAAGACTCATCTACTAATAATCAAGATACAGTTGTCTCTAATCTACTTGCATCGACACAAAGATTTACTAGAAATCCAAGGAGTGTAAGTAATTTAAGGCTTTTGATGGATTCTAATTGTCTAAGAACACTTTCTCTTTTTCAACCAATTTTGAACTGACCCAATCTCTATCGAAACAAATATCTAGCCAAACTTCACAAACTCTTATTTTTTTTTTCTCTTTTGTTTCTTTTTTTTTTGCATTGACTTTATTTTGTCCGTTTTCTTAGGCAAACAATGTTACCCATGTAGCGAGCTTTGGGTCAGTGACTCCCAAACCAAACGGTCTTAGGGCACTAGGTTTTAAAATCCCCCTACGGACTTAATTGCTCGAGTAACAAAGGCCACAAAACGAGACTAGCCAATCTACTTTTGCCCATTTATCTAGAGATTTTATCTATAAAGAACAATGGGTATTGAAGTAGTTATTCCTTTTCTTTTTCTATCTCTCTCTTTTTTTTTTATCTATTTTTCTTTTTCTCTTTTTTTTATTCGCAAAGGTTCGATTCGACATTGTTTCAACATGTGGGTTCTCTCTCAGGTATCGAATAATATCACTAGACAATCTCTCCATCAAAGGTCTCGTGCAAAAGTGTGTGCCATCTTGGAATTTAAAGTACAAATCGGTCGATACAAGTTTCAAAAAGACAACCTTACTCAACTACGTTCAAATTATCTAAAAGACACTACATATATATACTTTTCGAAAATATGCTAAACACCAACTACTCCTAAAGTTCGAGTGAGGGAAAGACAACTTACCTAAAAGTATCTCTATTTTTGGATTTTTCTAATTTTTCAATTTTTAGGGTTTTCATTTTTTAAGAATTACACTAAAGCCCTCCCCATACCTAAATCATGCATTGTCCTCAATGTATGCAAAAGAGAGAATTGAAATGAGTGAGTAAAGAGGAAATACCTGAATAGGAGATGAGGGAGATGCAAAATTATTAAAAACTACGAACTACATAACCCACACACGCACACATTTCCTTCCCCATACCTGAACTTCATGAGGGAAGGCTCGAAGAAAGAACCGAATCAACCAATTCCGGAAGGAAAGATGGGAGGAAGCTTCGAGAAAGAGTCAGAATGTGTGCGAAAATTTTTAGGCACAAAAACTTTCTCTAGCATGTGACCATCGTTTACCCCTATAGTACAAGTATCACTAATGTTCTCCCTAAGCCAACTTAATGCTTCTTTATTATTAAGCAAATTAGAGACTATGAAATGTTGGTCATGGTATGAATCACTAGGATTGATGCAGGAAGTAGTGTCATCTTTTCCTAAGGCACTATGCGAATGATGGAACAATGAGTCAAATGTCGGTGGTTTACCAACACAACTCTCAAAATCAGGCCTAGGGTTAATGCTAACAATCTCGGGCGGAGTTTCCCATTTTGAACAAATGTCGTTCAATTCTCCTAACATCTCCTCCGAGGTCAACTCTCTCAAAGACTCGTGATATTCTCTATTCTTCTCGTTGTTGACTTTGAAATCCTCGTTGAGAAGAGACTCAATCTCACTATCCTCAAAGCTAGACCATGTGACAAACTTGTTGACCACATTGACTCCTATAGGTTCCTCGTAAAGCTCATTGGGTTCTTTTCCTACGTTGAAAATGTTTAAATCAATGGTCATGTTTCCGAATGTGAGCTTCATCGAACCATTCCTACAATTGATTAAGGCATTGGATGTAGCAAGAAAAGGTCGTCCTAAAATGATAGGAATTTGGTTCTTAGGATTCGAGACGGGTTGAGTCTCGAGAACAACAAAGTCAACGGGAAAGATAAAGTCACCGATTTTGATCAAAACATCCTCAATAATCCCCTTAGGCATTTTAATAGAACGATCGGCAAGTTGAAGGGTCATATTGGTGGTCTTGAGATCCCCTAAACCTAGGGCTTGGTAGACCGAGAAGGGAAGAAGATTCACACTCGCTCCTAAATCAAGTAAAGCTTTATCTAAAAAAGTATTGCCTATGACACAAGAAATTGTAGGACAACCGGGGTCCTTATATTTCACGGGAATTTGATTCGAGAGAATCGAGCTAACTTGTGAGGTCAAAAAGGCTTTCTTTGGAACATGAGTTGTTCTCTTATGGGTACACAAATCTTTTAGACACTTGGCATAAGATGGAACTTGTTGAATGGCATCTAAAAGAGGAATGTTTATCTTGACTTGTTTAAAAACCTCTAGAATTTGTTCCATTTGGGCCGAATGTTTAGGAGGAATGAGTCTTTGTGGGTAAGGAACCCTTGGCTTGTAAACTTCTTCGTTGGGCTTTTGAGAAACGGGCCCGGGACTAGGTTCACTCATAGACTCTCGGACTCTAGAACATTCGGGCTTATCCGGAATAGGATTCGACAAAGAAGGATTTGGTTCAGGAATCGACTCTTCATTTTCATTAACGTTCTCACCAACTTTGTTATCCACTTGATTTCCCGACCTTAGAGAAATAATTGCATTAACATTCTCGGGAGGTCTTTGATTGAGAGGAAGCTTAGGATTGACCTCGGGTTGACTTGGGAATTTGTTTTTCTCTCGCTCACACAATGCGCTAGCTAATTGACTCAATTGGGCCTCTAACTTAGACACGGATTGCACATTAGAATGCAAAATTTGCCTATCTTGGGTTAGGGTTGTCATGAAAGTATGTTGAGATTGAGTCAAATTAGTTTGCGATTTCACTAAGGCTTCCAAACTCTTTTCTAAGGAATTGAGGCGTTTATCCGAATCATTGAAACCGGGAGGATTCAAAGGAGTTTGAATTGGGTTATGACATGAATTTGGACCTTGATTTGGGTAAGAGTTTGGGTTGGGCCTTTGTTGAAAATTTGATTGAGGAGTTGGAAAAGAATTTGGCCCTTGATTCATTTGAAAATTGGGTTGAGGAACTTGACAATTTTGACCTTGGGTCCATGAGAAATTTGGGTGATTTCTCCAACCGGGATTATAAGTGGGTGCAAACGCATCATTCCTAGGATTTTGAAACGTCGCATTTACTTGTTCAAGTTCATGCGAAGGTTGGGTTCCGGGATTGGGAGCATTATAGTTTGGGAACATAGGCATGGATGAGGGGCCACTATGAGACTCCAAAGCCTCGAGTCTCTTAGTAAGGGTTGCTAATTTGGCATCGGTTGCCACATTGTTTCCTATCGAGTGCAAACCCCTAGAGCTAGACGCCTCGATCGACTTTTTAGGTTCCCTAGTAGACTCCCATAACATTGTTTTCTCGGCTAAGTCCTCGAAAAATTCTCACCCTTGGTCCTCATCTTTTTCCATGAATTTGCCTTGGCACATAGACTCTAATAAAGCGGTGGTTTGACTATCTAAGGCCTCGTAAACTATCTTGCAAAGTCTCCATTTTTCTATTCCGTGGTGGGGGCATTGTGAGAGAAGATTTTTGAAGCGGTCAAAGAAAATCCAAAAAGACTCATTTTCCTTTTGATGAAATTGATTTATTTCATTTGTAATTTGGAAAATACTTTTTTAGAAACACCACAACGAACCCCTCCCACGTGGAAATAGAATTAACAGGAAGACTATATAACCATTTTTTCGCATTCTCCTTAAGCGCAAAATTAATGAGCCTAAGTCTAATCGAATCTTCCGTTAATTGGTGGAGCTTTTGGAGGGAACAAACTTCCTCGAACTCTTGAATAAAAAGATAAGGATCCTCACCCTCACTCCCGGTAAATTTAGGTAACATGCTAATGTGGTGAGCTTTGATTTCAAAATTGTTCCCATTAACGGGAGGAAGGGTGATGCACGAAGGTTGACTTGAACGAGATGGATAACAACGATCCTTAAGTGAAAGGGCCATGTTTACTATCGGTTCTAGAACTTCTAGGGTTTCGGAATCCGAAGAGGACGAGGGAATCTCGATTATAGGTCTTACTAATCTAGACGATTCGTTCCTAACCCAAGTAGTTCGCATAAACTAGATAGTAAACACGTAGCAAGTAAGTGCGAAAAATTAAAACACACAAAAGAAAGGGTGTAAAAGAGAAAGAAAAACCTAAATCTAGGGTTCCCTAAAAAAATGAACTAGACCTTGCTCCTAACGTTAAGGACCACCAAAAACTCGATAAATCCAAAATTATTCGGACCGGTTTGGCCAGTTTGGAGCAGGCATTGCCAAGAGGCCAATCTCCGCGCTTAGACACCAAACCTTAATCGGCCAGGTAAGCTTTCGCTTGCCTTAGACACCGAAGAGTCGGAATAATTAAAGATTACCTCGTCTTTTAGGTACCTTCCTAATTGAGCGCGAAATCCTAGGGGCTAACGTCTAATTCAATTTTATTAAAAGGCTAGGGAAATGCAAATGAAGAAATTAAGTTGTTGTGGGCCAAGGAAAGAGTGATGAAATCCCTCCCCTTATCTTGTGATTGGGTTTTGCCCTTAAGATTTATTTAAAATGATCCTCCACACAACGAGATAATAAACGCGGTAAACAACTATGGATGCTTAAACTACGTGTCCTAATCTAAAGAAAGAAAGAAAATTAACGTACCTTTGGTTCCTCCAGCGATCACCACAATTTAAGGTACGAAAATTTAAAAACAAAAATTAAAAACTAGATGATGTGCCCTAAGTGATTAAATGCATGATGCAACACATATGTAATTCTATCTAATATTTTTGGATTTTAAAATTTTTAATTTGTTTGTGATTTTTTAATTTTCAATATTTTTGTGATTTTCTAAATAAAATAAATTGAAATAGGAGAGAGATACAAGTTACCCAAGCAAGCTTCCAATACTCCAAGAATATTCTCCACTTATTTCAAGCTAGCTCATACTCTTCCAATTTCCTAAAATTCAACAAAAAAAGAAGTGAGAGAATATAAAAAAACTAATCCGAAAAATTAAAAATTAATGCGCGAAAATTAATTTTAGTCCCCGGCAGCGGCGCCAAAAACTTGATGTGCTCAAAATAAGATTTTGATATTAATCGCAAGTGCACGATCCCGTTTTAGTAATATAAGATTCGATCCACAAGAACTAAATTTATTTTCGCGAAACTTAATTTTTAACTTAATCAAATTAGACCAAAAGATTTTGAGAATTTTTTTAAATAAGCTAAATGACAAAATAAAAGTAAGAAACTATTAACTCAGATCAAGGATATCAAAGTTTTTGACAAAACAGCGTAATATATCGACGAAAAAGAAAGAAAAGTAAACAACAAAAAGAAAAGAAAGAAAAACAAAAACAAAAACAAAAACAAAAACTGAGCAGCAGTGAAGTGTGTACGTTATACAGTGTGAACGCGTAAAACAAAATCAACAAAACAGGTAACCGTGAAACAGTAACGGGATAAATGGAAACAGAGCACCGCCTCGACAGTTTCACCGGAATTCATTGAGGTGCCCGGAATAGCTTAAATCTCACCGGAAAATTGATTTGACTGGAAAATAAAGTCATTTCAAATATAACAAATATAAACCCACTAACCTCTAAACCAAATTTAACACTAATTTCTACACTAAATAATCCCTAAACTACTCATTATTGACCAAAACAAGATCCAAATCAAGCCAAAACAACTCCAAATTATACCAAATTTTAAATCTAGCCTATATAAAATATAACTAACCAAAACCCATTAACCTCAAGTGAAAATCATAAACTAAAATTTACACCCAAAAACCTCAAAATCAAGAACAAGGAGAACACCAAATCTTACCAAACTAACTCCAAATCACACAAAACTTCAAAACTAGCTTATCTACCAAGTCTCTAACAAAACCCCATCAAACTACAAGCTAAAATCAAAATCTAGAATACTAAACCATTGAACCCACTAATAATATTGAGAATTAAAAGGGGCTCAATTTAAATACTAAAAAATGCAAGCTTAAAACATATAATTAGGCTCCTTCCAATCTACAAACAAATTTGAACCTTTTGTAGTTAGAGGAAGATTTCATAGCCAAAGTAAACATAAAGAACAAGAATGTAAGAACAAAAGATAAAACTTTGCATTAAAATATTAAAGTGTTTACAAAATGAGAAGAGAGCATACAAATTAAAACTAGATCTAGACTATAAAAGAGAGGCTACTAAAAAGAGAAAATCCTAGGTTGGTTGAAACATGATGGGGAGATGTGTATTTATAGGGGGAAATTAGGGTAGAGAGGGGGGGTGTAGGTGTCCCATCTAGATGCTTCCTTGAGAATATTCCCCTATGATCCTTTTCTTCCCATCTTTTCCTACTTTTTGCTTTATTCTTTTATTTCTTCAAGCTTTTGCAATTTTCCTAAAAAAAGACAAATAAACAAATAAATAAGTGAGAACAAGCAATAATTTAGGCATTTAAAATATACAAAAATATGCACTTATCAGTTATGGCATAAGAAACTCTCACACCTCAATTTCAAAACTATAAACTCTCTGGTCAAGAGAGATTTGGTGAGAGGTTTGCCTTCCCTGGAATTTACATCTGATGATCTCTGTGAAGCTTGTTAGAAAGGAAAAGCGAAGAGAGCATCTCACAAAAGCAAGACCATCAATAGTATCACTGAACCATTGCACCTGTTGCACATGGATTTATTTGGCCCAGTGAATATTACTTCAATTAATGGAGGAAGATATGCTTTGGTCATTGTGGATGACTTCTCAAATTTTACTTGGGTTTACTTCCTAGCTTCCAAGGATGAAACTCCCCTGACAGTAATTGATCATATCAAGCAAGTTGAATTGGAAAAGGGTGTTCTTGTAAAAGCTGTAAGATCAGATAATGGAACTGAGTTCAAGAATCAAACCTTAATCAACTTTTACTCTGACAAGGGAATCAACAGACAGTACTTAGCACCAAGAACTCCTCAACAGAATGGAGTCGTCGAAAGAAAGAATCGTACACTGATTGAAGCTGCTAGAACAATGATTGCTGAAGCAAAGCTTCCTCTGTACTTTTGGGCTGAAGCTGTGAGCACTGCCTGCTACACCCAGAACAGAACTTTGATCAATAAGGATCACATGAAAACTCCCTTTCAACTGTATAACAACAAGAAACCATATGTCAAACATCTTCATGTCTTTGGAGCCAAGTGTTTTGTTCTTAAAGATGGTGAAGAGAACTTAAGTAAGTTTGAGCCAAAGGCATATGAAGCAATCTTTGTTGGTTATACCAAAATTGCTTATAGAGTTTTTGTGATTGACACTCTGTCAGTGAAAGTTAGTGTCAATGTTACATTTGATGACACTAAACTTCCAAGTCTACAATCTGCTGATCCATCTGAGTCTCTGAAGTTTGACAACTATCCAGACTCTGATTCAGATGATGATATACCACCTGAGTTTGCAACAGGAGATGACAACAATGATGGTAATGATCCAGGCAATGGTGGAGGAAATGGTGGAAACACTGGAGATTCCACTAATGCTAGTGGTGGATCATCAAGTCAACCTGGCAACAACTCAGGGGGAGCTGATGGATCAACTAGTCACACATTTCAGCTCAATGATAATACTGCTGAATCATCAAGGACACATCTTCCAAGGGAAAGGATTTGGAGCAGAGATCATCCCTTTGATTTAATTATTGGTGATCCTGATGTTGGTGTCAAGACTAGAAGTGCTACGACAAATGAATGCCTATTCTCAGGGTTTCTATCTCAACTAGAACCTAAGAAAATAGAAGAAGCACTTGCTGATCCTGATTGGGTTCTTGCCATGCAAGAAGAACTCAATCAATTTGAGAGACAAGAAGTCTGGGCCCTGGTTCCAAGACCAAAAGGAAAATCTACCATTGGAGCTAGATGGGTCTTCCGTAACAAGTTAGATGGTGATGGCATTGTTGTGAGAAACGAAGCCAGACTGGTTGCAAAAGGTTATTCACAAGAAGAAGGAATTGATTATGATGAAACCTATGCTCCAGTTGCTCGTCTTGAAGCCATCAGAATATTTCTTGCATTTGCTGCACACTCCAACTTTAAGGTCTATCAAATGGATGTGAAGAGTGCATTTCTGAATGGAAAGCTAGAAGAAGAAGTATATCTGGAACAGCCCCCTGGCTTTGAAAATCCAGAGTTTGCTGATTTTGTATACTTCCTATTCAAAGCTGTCGATGAACTCAAGCAGTCACCAAGGACATGGTATGACACTCTCTCTGAGTTTTTAATTGAAAACAATTTTACTAGAGGTGTCATAGACAAAACTCTCTTTTACAAATTGCATGATAAGGATATGATATTTGTACAAATATATGTTGATGATATTATATTTGGTTCTACTAACGATAACTTGTGCAAGAGATTTGCTAAGTTGATGTAGAGTAACTATGAGATGAGTATGATGGGTGAGCTGTCCTACTTCCTTGTTCTTCAAGTAAGCCAAAAGGAAGATGGAATATTCATTTGCCAATCCAAGTATGTCAGAGATCTTCTTCGAAAGTACAATCTAGAAGACTCTTCACCGGCAAAAACACCCATGGCCACTGCCACAAAGCTTGACCAGGATAAATCTGGTAAGAAAGTTGATATCACAAGCTATCGAGGTATGATTGGCTCTTTACTTTATCTCACTGCAAGTAGACCAGATATCATGTTTGCAACATGTTTGTGTGCTAGGTTCCAAGCTGATTCTAAGGAATCACATCTTATAGCCGTCAAAAGAATCTTTAGATATCTTAAGGGTACACCTGGATTAGGTATTTGGTACCCTAAGAATACTGGTTTTGACTTAACCGGCTATACAGATTCTGATTATGCAGGATGTAGGATTGATAGGAAAAGTACGTCTGGAAGCTGTCAATTTCTAGGACGTCGGTTGGTTTCCTGGTACAGCAAGAAGCAGCACTCCGTGTCTACCTCTACTACTGAAGCTGAGTATATAGCTGCTGGAAGCTGCTGTGCTCAGATCTTGTGGATCAAGAATCAATTGAATGATTATGGTATTGTAGTAAACAAAATTCCTATATTTTGTGATAATACAAGTGCCATAGCCATTTCCAACAATCCGGTTCAACATTCAAGAACCAAGCACATTGATATCAGGTATCATTTCATTCGAGAACATGTCATGAATGGTACTGTGGTGTTACATTTTGTACCCACGACTGAGCAAATTGCTGACATCTTCACTAAACCACTGGATGAATCCACTTTCTCTAAGCTGGTTTGTGAGTTAGGGATGTTAAATATGACATAGTTCTCTTGTATATATTTTTCATATGCATTATATATTTTTATATATTTTTTGTGAATTTTCTGTGTAATTATTTCTATTTTATTAGACTTTATATGATATTTTGTATATTATCTGATAATATTCTGAGTAGCTATGCATGCTTGTATATTAGTCTGTAATTTTCTAAGTGCTCATATACTCCCCTGTAATTTTCTCTAAGCATTTAGATAATTATTTGTATTTATTTTGTATTTTTCAAAATTAATTAAGCATAAATATTTGAATTTAGGTTAATTCATTTTACTGAATTAAAGTTAAATTAATAAATATTTATATTTAACTAAAGTTGAAATTTACAAAATATTCATATAATATATATAGTATTGTTCTATTATAGGTTTTTGATTTTAATTGCAAAATGTTTTATCTTTTAAAATAATCAAAAATCATATTATTATTATTTGTTTTTCAGCAAGACAATGTAGTTGTCTTCTGTTTGGCTCGGTAAGACAATAGTTTTGTCTTACTGAACCTGTTTTTCGCTGTTCTTCTAACAACTCGGCAAGACAATTACATTGTCTTCCCGAGTATGCCTTTAGCCGCTTTGTGTATCAGTAAGACAATCTAATTGTCTTAACTAACACATCCTTTGTCTGCTATATTCAATCTCGGCAAGACAATTTTGAATTGTCTTACCGAGACTACACTCGTCGTTGTCTTGCTGTGCTTGTATATATTTCCCCTCTAGACAATCGAGCAAGACAATTCATATTGTCTTGCCCAAAGCTTCATCTTCTTCATACATACGATACACGCACACACCATTCATTGCTCTGGTTTTTCAAGTTTTGACTGTAAAAACTTGCTTTGATCTCGTTTTCAAGCTTCGTGCTTGCTCTGGTTACTCGATTTCACTCAAATACAGGTGAAACTCTGCTCGATTTTCATCATACTCGAGCCTCTGAATTCGTGTGTTTGCTGGGTTTCACGAAGGTTTTGAACCACCAGTTCGACCATTTCCGATTTGTGTTGTGTTTTCCTTGAAATCACGATCGTTTGGATTAATTGGATTTCCGGGTTCTTGAATCGATTAGGGTTTTATAGCTTAAAGGGCTGTTTGGTGTGTAGTTAATTGAAAGTGGTTTTTGACTAAGGACCATTTGGCTTAGACTTGATTAATTGGGGACTTAAACTTAAGGCCGTGTTTGGAGATCTTGCGTGGGAAGTTTAATTTGATTAGTTCCTTTTAAAATTAATTAATTTTTAATTCGATATTATTCTAATATTTCGAATTATTAATTAATTAATCAAGTTTTAATTATTAGTTGAAATTTGCGAGACATTTGAGAATTCACATTTTATTTGAAAAATTCTCGCTTAATTCAATTTTTAATTATTAAAAAAAATGGCCGGAGAATTTGTGATTGCTGAGACTAACTATTGTGCTAGCCTTAACCCTGATGACTGCTCAGATAGATTCCGGACTTGGGTAAGATTTCTTTCGAGACAGTGTCTAGCCAGTACTGCACTTACAGCTGATATTCCGATTCAAGTGCAACCACTATTCGACTACTACTCAAATGTTGTCAATTCTACGACCCTGGAGAAATACAAGATTATAGGGGATCTACCTAACGGGAAGAGGATTGTCATCACTATTGATGATGTGAACAGAATCCTAGGATTTTCAAGGGAAAATTTTAAGCAAGATCCCTCAGATGATGAAATCAGATAATTCTTTCAGGATATTAACTATCAAGCTCAGATCTTTCTCCCTAAGATGTCAAAGGGAAATCTGAAGGCTGAATGGGATGTGTTCTTCGACACCCTTGAAAAGGTGTTTACTCCCACTAATCGAAAGAATTTTGGCAATATATCTTCGATGCTGCAAATCTTTGGATTCAGCATAGCTTATAACAGACGGATCAACTTTGGGAAGATATTGCTGAGGGAGATTATAAGAAAGATGGGGTCTGTTACACAACGATCAATTCATCAGAATGAAAAAGTTGAATGCTTCTATCCAAGATTTCTGATGTTATTTCTGAATGATAAGATGAATGAAGTTGATAGGAACATGTACGTCGATTCTCCTGTTGTTCCTATTCAGAGAACTTGTGCTAAGATCCAGACCAGGCTGGTAAACAAGAAAAAGCATGACAATGTGCCACTGGTGGTGACTCCTTTCATGTTAGAGCAATTCAGTGCTCCATTTCAGCCTATTCAAGTTCCTGAACCTCTACAACAACAACAATATCAACCTCAACAACCACAACAGGCTCATCCAGACATTCAACAAGAACACCTGCAACAACAATCACCTCCACCAAACCTTCAACCACTTCAACTCCTTCAAGACTATCAATCATCCATCCAATCCTCACATTACTCTCCCTACAACCCTCCTTACAATTCACCATATCAATCACCTCACCAATCTTCATACAACTCTCCTCACCAATCTCACAACCAATCCCCTCCACATTACAACTTCTTCCCAGACCAACAAGCCTCCATCTTTCCCTCTCAATCTGAACCAACACCTTCACCTACACATACACATAACATTCCTCAACCACAATCTACCTCTCAGCCACTGCCTGCTGATTCTGCTATCAATCCAGAACTACAGGACTTCAGGACTGATTTACAGGTAGCTCAGGTACTTTCTAATCTCACTGATACCTTTAATATTGATATTGCAGATTTTGATTGTGATATTGGATTTGATTTCCAGACTCCCAACATTGAACCTGAAAACACCCAGGTTCATATCCAAGCTAACGTTTCCATTTCAACAACTGATTCTTCATCAAACACTTCAAACAACACTACTTCTTCACCAGTTGTTAGAAAGGTTGCCCGGAAACGGAGTGGGAGTGCAATTTTGAGAGATCCCGCAGTTTTGTCTCATAAGAAGCAAAGGGTGGCAGAACCAGAGACAACTGCAGCTGCATCCATTTCCTCCCAAAAGGATTTGGACACTGAAATGGTAAATATACAGTCTCTAGATTCATTCTCTCCACAGAATGCATTTATTGAAATTGGCCATCCGACCGCGGTATCCTGTAAAGAGTCAAGCACACAACTAGCACTCACGCTAGTAAACACTGAACCTTTGTCTTCTGATTCTTCACTTAGAGAGAGCACAGAATTTCAAAACATGTCATATGAAAAATTTTCTGATCACTCTTTCTTTTTGGATCAGGATCTACTTGGCAACCTGCAAGTACATCAGCCTTCACAGGCATCAGAAGGACAATTTGTTCCTTCACTTCCTACAGTTCCATCTCAGGGAACTATGGTTGTATATACAGGTTCTGGTGACGGTGTGAAAACTACGAGTGAAATCAGGCAAACACCGAGCGAAACACATGCACGAGAGGATAGTGATAAATCTTTGAGTGTCGTGAGGTGAGTGCACACACCAACACTGATCTGTTACAGGAACAAATGTCTGCTCTGAAAGCTGAAATAGAAAGGTTGAATGCTGAGAATGCTAGATTCAGAAGTGGAGAGCTGGTGACTCTGCAGGAGAAAGTTGTTGATCCTTCCTTTACTTCTCTGGAAAAGGAATTGGATGATCATGTAAAGGGCATTCACTCTAGGATGGACAAATTTGATAAGACTCAGGAGCTCTGTCTGACAAAGCTTGACAACTTGGAGCAAACTCTGGCTCAAGTTGTTCAACACTTAAAGATTAATCCGTCAACATCTCAGTCTACTCCAGAGGATCCCTCAACTAAGGGGGAGAAGGATAAGGAAGATAAGGATGACAAAGATGATCACAGCAATGCTGATGCTGCTGATAGGAGTAATAAGGATGGAAATACTGATTGGAGTGATAAGGGTGGAGATGGAGCAAGTGGAAATGATTCTTCTGCAGCTGACAAAAGTTATGACAAGTCTAAAGGCAAAATGCCTGAATCTGAGAACATCTTCACTAATCAGGATTATGACAACATTCCTGAAGATGTTGATGATGATGATGCATTTGATTCTGCTTATTTTGAAGCTGAGGAAGAAGGTCGTTTCGAGGAAAGCTTTCTCTTTAATGAAGATCAGTCTGTGGACCCTGAGCACATGGAAAAGGTCAGGATGTTTAAAGCTCAACATGAAGCTAGCAAAGCAAAGCTTCAGGAATTACAGAAACTGGTGGATGAGAAGAGGACAACTGATGAGTTGGTCAAGCTGGAGAAACAAAAGATATAGGATGCAAAGTGCAAGGAGAAGAGAGAGGATATCTCCAGAAAAGTTGGTGAAAGCTGGGATATTGCTAGGCAAATCTTCTCTGGACCTCAAAGGGAACCTTTCAATGATGGTAAGTTCAAATCTTTCATCTATGACCTGAGAGAGGCTAACTCTAATGAGGATATGTTTATGCGTGCTCTTGCTCTCGAGTTAGAATACATAACTATTGGTGTCAAGAATCTTCTCAATGAATGGGAGATCATTATTTCTACTCAGAGAAATGGAACATTCAGGGTTTCAATTGGTCTATTCAAGTTTCTATCTCTAACTGAAATCTGGGTGATTCGTAACAAGATCAGACGCAGCTCAAATCTGAATGAACTCCTTCGTGACAGACTTATGGATTGTGCAATTCATAACAGTCCACAAGTTGTCAGAAATCCCTACTGTGTTAAGTTCATTCACGAGAGAAAGTTTGGAACCTTCTACCTGGACTACCAACATCTTCTTAAGTATGATGTTAATCAGATGGTTCCTGTTTCAACAATTCTACGTACCAAGGGCTTCGCTACGAAGGCCAAAGCTGATGCTAATACTGAGATTGTGAACTACTGCACAAGAAGAAACATCCAACAATACTTCAGAAAGATGAAGTATATCAACCAATCTCATCCAGCAGATTTCATCGAAGACCCTGTGGACATAGAAGTTCAATATCATCTTTCATTGGCTCGTGAAAGAAAGAAGCGTGGAGAATCCACTGCAGCTGAAGAGCCTACTCAGAATGAGCCTTCTACTCCAATTATTCACTGTTCAGATGCTGAAGAAGGAGAAGTCACTCGTTCTGAGTGAATAGATTGATTAGGATATTTGTTAGATATGTTCGAGGAACATCCTTTTGTAATCTATTAATGATCATGGTTTAATGTTTAATGCAAAGCCATAAACTTTTGCTATTTACATTCCTTTGTTTAAATCTTTGTCTTATCTGTTAGTTGAGTTATCCTCTAGGAAATTTGCATGTTATGTTAACAAACAAATAGGGGGAGATTGAAAGGCATATGTTCAGCCTATTTGTATTTAAAGAGTTACAACTCAACTCAGATAAGAAAGCTCAGTAAATAGCAAGTCATCGGAATCCGTACGAAGAACGTCAAATGATTTATGGGAATTATATGTCAGATAAATTCCAGGATGCTGCTGCACACCACTGAAAGAAGTTCATTAATATGTTCAAGCCTCAGTGCACAAATAATCTTTTGTGGCACGTCCAGGAGTTCAGAAGATATAAAGTTTCTATACTTTATTTTATCAGAAGATTCCATTTAATGAAGAAGTACTTACAAGACGAAGACTCGACGAACAAACCAAATTCTTATTGTTTATTTGACGAAGAATATTTGATTTAACTAGATACAGATGAACCAGACAGTACATCTGTGTATCAGTTATTCAAATTAAATATTTGAAGTCAAGCAGAAGTGGTAGTTCGATCGATCGACAAATCAAGAAGAAGTTATTAAAAGTTTAAAGAAGACCAGAAGCTGTTCTACTGAAGATTGGGTGATTTAATAATTAACAGACTATTATTTCACTTCTCAAATAATTATATTAATTGTGTAATTTATTTATTAAATTAATTCACTCTCGAATTAATTTAATTTATGAATTTATATGATTAACTTAATTAAGTGGATAATTTTCAATTAAATATATACTATTAATTACATTCAAAATCATCAAAACATGCTCAGCAAGACAATTTTAATTGTCCTACCGAGCTGTTTCATCTGTGGGTAGATTTGGACCTCGGCAAGACAATCTAATTGTCTTACCGAGAGCTGATGTCTTCTGCCAAGACAATCCTTGATTGTCTGGCCGAATGACTTCTGCTAAGACAATCCTTGATTGTCTGGCCGAATGTCTTCTGCCAAGACAATCCTTGATTGTCTGGCCGAATGACTTCTGCCAAGACAATGTGATTGTCCTACCGAAGTCTTACATTGTCTTGCCCTTCCTGTGGATTGTCTTACTGCAGTGTAAATGACTTTGTAAGACATTTAAATTGTCTTTCCTTGCTAGATTGTCTTTTCTACTTGTATTTGTCTTGTCTTTGTATTGTCTTACAAGTACAATGCTTTGCCTATATATATATGGCTTAGATTTCTTCATTTCAAGTGTTCATCACTTTGTAAATCAAAGCATTTGTAAAGCTTTCAAGTTGCTCGTAACTTGCTTGATCGTTATATCCACAGTTTTCTGTGCTTTGATAACCCGGTTGTTTTAATCACTAAATCTAGAATATACCCTGTCGAATTTATTCTACGAACTTTAGTGGACATTAAAACTGAACCATATTAATTATATAACGACTTCAAACATCGTTATATTAATTAATTATAATCTGATTAACAAGTTATAGTCAATCAGATTCACTTCCGCGATAATTTGGTAACGATTGTATTCAACCCCCCCTTCTACAATCGTATCTGGACCTAACAGTCCCTAATCATATACATGGAAACAAGATGGTCTCTTCCATTGTTAGTTAGCTCTCTCTCTCAAAGTCTTTTCTCTTATATATTATATATAACACGTTATCAGCACGATAATGTAAATAGGTGTTGGAAATCCAAGAAGTAGAAGGATTCTACGAAAATCTTGTTATTTCGATTTGTTCATCAAGTAAGTACACTTCTTGTAGCTTACTTTGCTTTTCTTGGAATAGTATGATCTTTATGTGCTTATTATGTGTTTGATTCTTATAAATTTCGTAACTGATTCATTATTCATCGGAATTTATTGATCTGAACCAAAAATATCTGCTTGATTATGTTATTAGAATGATCTGAGTTGATAAGTTATCTGAATCCAAAATCAATAATATCATTTGAAAATTAATTTTTTAAAAATCTGAATGGCATTGGTTTATATTTTTATCTTGTCAAATAAGTAAATGTGTCTATATAAAATATTTCCGTAATCTAATAAATATCGTATTTAAAGATATTATTGAATTCAACTAGTTTCCAATTAACAAAAACTAAACTAAATTAAAATGTAATTTTTTGCTAGAACTAGAATATTTACCTAAATTAAAATGTGATATTATAATATTACACAAATTTTCAAATTTTATACTAATCTCAATGTTTTACAAATTTTTTATGTTTATATCAGTGGATTAATTTTAAATATAATAATGATTTTTTGTAACTATATATCATGGTGAATATTAAATTTTGTTATTTGCTTGTTGTCCAACACTGTGTATGTTGTAGCTGAATCGTTAGGTTACGATTTCAACTCTGAATGGGTGAGCACTATCAGATTCATACTGCTACTTTGAGAATCAGCATCAAATAAACTGAATGTCTGTTGCGCTCAGGAGATGGCTCAATCAGCACTAGTAAGACACAAACAAATGGGGCCTTATAGTCGTTGTAAAGGTCCTTTGATCATCTACAATTTTTCTTCTTCGTGTATTTCTAAAATCTGCACATAAGTATGTCAAAATCTGCATTTTGTGTAATCTGATTATATGATTCAAGTTCATATGCTGTCACTTCTAAAATTCATAGTAAATTGAATATTAGTTCAAATATTATGAGCAACACCATTCTCGAACCCTCTTTTCGATATCTACCTTTTGTCTTTACAATCCATTACCATATATTGTAATTTCGATGTCTTAAATATCAAAATACTATCATATCAGAAGCTGATTTTGCATCTGCAGTCCACAAATATTTGTTTTCTGAATTCGTTACTTGTTCGTTTTTAATGAGCCTTACCATTCTGGAAAGAACTCGGAATATCCTACGGTTTTCGTGCTTTATACTTTTCCAGATAAAATCATTTTATTAGAGTAAATTGACATTCTTTGAAACTGATCAGATTTGACTTTATCATAATTCTATGACTTTATCATTGTGTAAGTTACTATTCTTTTATTTATGATATTGGATTAATATGGTTGAGGTTATTTTTAATATTGTTCTTAATTTGGGAGATTTAAGATATTGGTCTTTGAGTATGTGTTTTGAGTATTTATAACACAACTTGGATGTTTGGTTAGTATAGACCTATTTATGACATACATAATAAATTTATTAAAATCTTAACTTGATGTTTGGTCTCTAGATAATTTGTTTTAGCATTTGCAATATCAAATCTTACAAAGCTTGATTTCAATGTACTTGATGTCACTGAAAAAAATTACTTGACATGGATTTTGGATGCGAAAATCCACCTAAGTGCTATGAGCCTTGGCGACGTAATAAAGGAGGAAAATAAGGCCTCTGAGAAAGATAAGGCAAATGCTATGATTTTTCACCGACATCATCTTGATGAAGGCTTAAAAATAATTTTGACTATTGAAGATCCACAAACTCTTTGAAAGGATCTAAAAGAAAAATATGACCATAAACAAAAGGAAGTGATACTTCCTGAGGCTCACTATGTTTGGGTTCATTTGTGCCAAAAAGACTATAAAAGTGTGAGCATGTATAACCATGCAATGTTTAAAAATACATCTCCACTGAAGTTGTGTGGCGAGAATATCATCGATAAAGATATGTTGGAGAAAACATACTTCACATTCCCCACCAATAATATGCTCTTGCAACAAAAATATCGTGCACATAGATTCACAAAATATTCTGAGCTTATTTCGATGTTGCTCCTTGCTGAACAAAACAATGAACTTTTGATGAAAAATCATCAAGCACGTCCGAGTAGTTCAACACCATTCCCTGAAGTGAATGTTGTGTCTACTCATGATTATAAAAAATAATAATAATAAGACTTTTGGACGTGGAAATGGACGTGTTTTGAGCCACATCTTGGTGACCAAATTTGGTGGTGGCGATAATTAAATCATATATTTAAAAGTCTTGCTTTGCTTATTGAATATAAAAATATTTATGTTCGAACTCTGAAAGGATTGCTTGAGTATATATTATGAAATCTCCTTCTCTTTAAATTATTTCAAATATTATATTTACTAAAATATTTATATATTTTTCTTTTGAAGAAATATGGCCGGTAGCCTTTCATTATGTGACATGAAAGATGAAGAACCATTTTTTTTTGCGGATAGTGCAACAACATATACAATTTTAATAAATAAAGCATATTTTTCGCATCTAACATTAGCCACGGCTAATGTCAATACAATATCGGGTGCATGATATAATTGAAGGCTCCGGAAGAGCAAGTATAATGCTACCGAATGGTACATGTTTATTGATTGAAAATGCAATGTTTTCCATCAGATCAAAAAGAAATCTTTTGAGCTTTAAAGATATACGCCACAATGACTATCATATTGCGACGACAAATGAACGTGATAATGAATATTTATGTATCAAGACTATAGTATCAGGGAGAAAACATGTGATAGAAATACTCACATCATATAGTTCTGGATTATATTATACTTTCATAAATCCAGTTGAGTCACATATGACTATTAATAAAAAATCTGTTGACCCGATCAATTTAATTATATGGCATGATCGTTTAGGCCATCCAGATTCAACAATGATGCCAAGAATTACTGAAAATTCAAATGGACATCCACTCAAAAACAAAATTGTTCCATTGTCCAAAGATTTTTCATGTTGCTTGTTTTCAAGGAAAATTGATAACAAAACCATCTCCAATGAAAGTTGCAATCGAATGCCCAAATTTTTTGGAGCAAATTTAAGGAGATATGTGGACCAATTACCCCATCTAGTGGGCCATTTCAGTACTTTATGGTAGTCATTGATGTATCAACACGATGGTCACATGTTAGTTTATTGTCCACTCGTAACGTTGCTTTTGCATGACTCCTTTCTCAAATAATTCAATTACGAACACAATTTCCTGATCACAATATAAAGAAAATAAAATTGGACAATGCGGGAGAATTTACATCCCAATCTTTTAAAGATTATTGTATGTCGATTGGGATTGAATTGGAGCATTTTGTTGCCCACACACACACTCAAAATGGTCTTGCCGAGTCTTTCATTAAAAGACTACAACTAATTGCGAGACCATTACTTATGAGAACAAATTTACCAACTAATTCCTGGGGTCATGCAATATTACATGCGGCTTCTTTAGTTCGGTTAAGACCGACTTCTTATCATAAATATTCCCCAATACAACTGGTAAATGGTCAAGAACCAAATATCTCCCACTTGAAAATTTTTAGGTGTGCATTTTATGTTCCAATATCCGCTCCCCAACAAACAAAAATGGGACCCCAAATAAGATTAGGGGTGTATATTGGATTTGATTCCCCCTCGATTATTAAATATTTGGAGCCCAAGGCTGGTGATTTATTCACGACAAGATTTGTCGATTGTCAATTTGATGAGACAGTTTATCCTGCATTATGGGGAGATAAGACAAAATTTAAAAAGGAAAAGCAAGAGGTTTTGTGGAATGCAGTATCCCTGTCTCATTATAATCCTCGTACAAGTCAATGTGAACTTGAAGTTCAAAAGATTATCCACCTACAAGAAGTCGCAAATACATTGCCTAATGCATTTACTGATGTCAAGAATGTGACAAAGTCACATATACCGGCTGTTAATGTTCCTTGTAAGATTAAACTTCCCGAAGAAGGTAATAAAATCATGCTAGCAAATGAGTCTAAAGCACGCCTTAAGCGTAATACACCTATTGGATCCAAGGATAAAACTCCAAGAATAACAAGGAGTCTTGATAACAAAGTTGGAACATCAAATGACATCATAGAATTGATCACTGAAAAGACGTCTTCCAAAGATGATCAAACACCTAAAATTGTTGACAATGAAGAGATCTCGATAAATTATGAGGTGAAACTAGAAAAGAAATTGTCATGGATGATATATTTGCATATGCAGCTGAACTTGACATTTCTGAGGAAATGGAGGATTATGAGCCTAGATCGATCTATGAATGTAAAATAAGAAATGATTGACAAAAATGGAAAGAAGCTATTGAAGCAAACTGAAATCACTTGAAAAACGCCAAGTTTTTGGCCATATTGTCCAAACACCTACATGTATAAAACGCGTCGGATATAGATGGGTATTTATGGTAAAAGAAATGAGAAAAATGAAATTGTGAGATACAAGACACGCCTTGTTGCTCAAGGCTTCTCACAAAGACCGTGAATCGATTACGAAGAAACTTATTCCCCGGTAATGGATGGAACAACATTCAAATTTTTAATAAGTTTATCAATTCTAGAAGGGCTCCAAATGAATTTAATGGATGTTGTAACTGCCTACTTGTATGGGTCACTCGATAATGACATTTACATGAAAATCCCTAATGGATTATAAATGCCTAAAGCATATAGTTCAAGACCCCGAAAGAATTACTCAATTAAATTACAGAGATCAATATATGGATTGAAACAGTTGGGTCGTATGTGGTACAATCATCTCAGTGAATATCTTTTGAAAGATGGATATACTAATAATGTAATATGTCCATGTGTTTTGATTTAAAGGAAAAAATTAGGGTTTATTATCTATTGATAGAGGAATTTGGTGAATTAACAAACGTGAAGTTCGTTGCCAGAATACGGTGTAGCGTCGTGGTGATTTGACGGAAACCCGTCGTAGGGTGGTGGTTTTAGGTGTTTGAGGGTGGTTGAGACCAAGGGAATATATTTCTGCTCTCGTTCTCACAACTCTCGATATATCCTCTTGATGTGCCTACCTACCCCTTTATATAGGGGATCAAGCCGTACGTAGTTCTGTTGAGCCAAGACTCCTAGTTTTATCAGGACTGGGCCTCTTGGGGATAAGACCAACCTTAAGCCGGTGACTTATCTCTTAGAGTTCTACTCCAGTTAGAATTAAGCCTTGAGGCTGACTACCTCAGACTCCTTGTCCAAGTAAATCACAGATACAGCATTATCTCTACTACGAGAGATAACACTAACCTCTACGTTTCGCAGCATAGAGGAGGCATCTAGTAGAGCCGTGACCAATTCCTTGAGGTGTAGGGACGCGTCTCTACCCCCTAGTGAAGGTTCTCACTAGAGGTAAGACAATTGAGGAGCCAAGTTACACGATCGTCTCAATCCCCCAATGAGGGCTAACTCACCAGAATACAGGATTCTGACATATAATCGGCCTTCATGTTACCCCTGAGGGACTTCAAGAGCCATGATCACCTCAAGCCCCCACACGAGGGTTAACTCAGCAAATAGCAGGATTGAGGATTGTGGATCATGCCCGGATGAGCCCGGGTTCTATCAGATGAGCCCGATAACTACCAGATGAGCCTGGCAACTAGTCTTCATGTCCCCCAGAAGGGTAGGTCTTCGTATCCCTCGGAAGGGTCGTCATTGAGACTCACTCTCTCCCTCACACACATTATCCAACCATGGACGCGGCCCCTGAGGGCGCGTCCTAATCTTCAACCGCAACAATTTCCCGTCGTAAACATGCTCGCAACACGCTGCGCCTTGAGGGCCACGTTTTGAGGGAATGCCCCGAAAAGGGCGTGCCCTTGTCTCCACTTATAACCAAAATTGGCCATAACAAGTACTCCCCAAGTTTATAAGACATTAAAAATGTCTTGAAAACCTGTATCTCAATAATATTAAATGCTCAAAGGCGCGCCTTCATAACACACCGCATCCTTGCTCACGTTCAGTGAAACTACCCCTTCATGACAACCAACATATTTACTTAACAGCCCTCTAGGTGCTCGTACGAGAGGCGCTTCTTGAAAGAAAGGCGCGGCCTTCAATCTATCATATCGTTTGACACATCACCGGGCTGGAATTTGTAACGATTCTACCATTACAAAAGTTTAAATCTTTATTTTATTTCGCTCTGTGGGACAGTTGTCACGCGTGCACCAACCACTATAAATATCTTTTCACCCTCTTCATTCACCATTCTCACTCTTCTCATTCATCTCCGTCGCCACCTCACTGTTCCGGCCAAAATCACCGCCATTTCGCCCTCCTTTCGCAACATGTTCCCAGACTCCCAGTAAGGCACTTCCACTTATCGAAAGGTACGATTCTATCAATTTTTCATTAATTTTCATCGTTCTTATTGCTTGATTTTTCCGGCCGTCGTTTGGACTACCATAGGTTCTTCAGATTCTTGCATCACATATATGTATATATATATTTGTATATACGTTGTTCGATCTGTGAAACCCTAATCGACGGTTTAAACAAGTTGGTTTAAACAAGTTGTTTGTGCACGGAGCCCTCCTTAGTAATAAGAAGGCGTAACATACAGAGGGCGCGGCCTTCCGCACGAGACGCGCCCGCCCCGTATTTGACTAGAATTTATTCACATCTCTCACAAGAATCCTCGACGACATTCCTTAATATGCACGAGATTTCTTAGGTGATTAGGCTAATGGAGGGCGCGACCTTTAGCCCAGGCGCGCCTCTCAACTATCCTTAGGATCTTATCACATATCCCGTTTGCCCCTTTCAAGGCTCACATATGAGCCGTAGTCATCAAATTTTGCCAAGGAATTCTTCGCTTCTTCATCTTTTAAGGGCGCGCCCTCACTCTTTCTTCTATTTTTCTTTTTCAGCTGGCAAATGAGGGCGCGTCTCCTCATTTTTACCCATTTAGAGAATTTTCGAGTCGTTTTGCGATCTCCGTCTCGCCTCCTGAATACTGCCCACCTCCTCCATTATGTAGTCAACATAGAGTTCCCCAGGAGTTCATAGACGAGACCAACAGACGGCTAGCCGACGGGACCTTTTTAATGGACATGGACTCGTTTTCCTCACATTCTCAGGGCCAATCTCCACCTCATCCTTCTAATACCGATAATCCCTGGGCGCGCCCAGAAGACTATGACTCGGAGTTAGAGTCGTGGTTTGAGGACGCTGAGGCCGCACCCACCAAGACCAATAAGGGCAAGAAGATTGTCACCGATGACCCCCCAAATTCTCCAATCAGTTCACACCACAATCCTGGTCAAGGGGACTCCTCGCACAGCGAGGGCGCGCCCGGCGAGGAACTGTTCGACTTGAACATTACTTCTCCAGAAAGCTCCCCTGAGAGGTATGAACACCCAAAGATAGAATCTTGGGAAGAAGATGTAGAAAGGGTGAATTTTCCAGACAAGAATTCACTTTCCCCAAGGACGGTGGAGAACATTAAAAAGAAAGCCGACAAGATGTCGTGTGTTGATCAAGACTCCCTAATCTCGTGGGACGAGTTTGAATGGGTCCGGGACTACTATCATATGGAGGGTAAATCCGTGTTGCTTAAGGAAGGGATGCGCCCTCACAGATTTGACAAAGACAACATTAGGATCCCTAGAATGGTTACCACCCTCAGACACGTCCCTTTAGGGGTGAGTGCGCCATTGCCTACATTTTACCATGATGTGTGCAAGTCGTTCCAAGTCACGCCCATACAACTGTCCCCGAATTCGTATATGCTTTTGGCTGGCTTATGCATTCTTTATCAGAAGGTGGGATTGTCCGAACCTACTATGAGAGAAGTGAGATACTTCTTCAGATTAGCTCAGAGTGCCCCTGGGTATTTCTACTTAGTTGTTCAGCATGAACACAATAAAAAAGGGCTCTCTGAGGGAAGAAACACACATGTGAAGAAATGGAAAGAAACATTTTTCTATGTTTACAATGCCCTAAGAGTCACTACTTAGTTTACCCCTTTCCTTGTAAGGTTTCTCTTTTTTTTACATGGGCGCGCCCTTCATACTTCAAAGGAGAGGTCGCGCCCTCCATTCCTTCTATGCTTGTTAAGCATTTCAGTTTGTTAAACGCCATACCTCTTTTCAGTAAATCATCAAAAAATTATTCTCACCGAGGAAGAAAGTGTTCGAGCCACCAAGGTCCTTGAACTTCCCAGTGCAGAAAGGAACATTCCTTCCGTAGTCACAGAAGAGAACTTAATTAAGGTCGGCCTTCTTCCCAAAGAAGTGGGCACCAAAGTAAAGTTCAAGAAGTTCATAGATGGCCGTGCTGTTGGGGAGAAATCAAAAGGAATGAAGAGACACTACACCATAAAATGCCTTCTGCAACATAAAATTTCTGTTGCAGCAGGGGGTTTATATGTTGCTAAAGGCCCATAAAAGGGCTAAGGCAACATTTATTTTGTGATAGGATTTTCGCCATTGCCCTAGGGGGTCTAAGGCAACATTTACTTTTCCTAAAGCAACAAAATATATATGTTAGCATAGACTATTTAAGCCAACATTTTACTCTCCTACTCCAACATAAAATTATGTTACCTTGGAGTAAATCTTTTCCTTTTTAAATAATGGGTCCCATTGTGGGCCCCACAGTGTGGCAATAATATGATCCCTCTTATTTTTCAAATATTACACCTATATTAAAGCATATACTAAAACATTCTAAAAATATAATAAACCATTTATTCCAATTTATCAGTATATTACACAATCAATAACATAAATCACTCCAAACATACATACCCACTAGCTAAATCATAATCCAAACAATATCACTACACAACCCGAAAGCCAAGCATCATTATACTAAAACCTATGCAAACCAGTATAAATCTACATAAACTAACTACAATAGATATTTGTAAACAAGATTTTCTTTCTTCTACTTACGCGGTTTGACTTAACCGGTATTTCTCACAAATTAATACAGTGTCTAAATTTCCAACAGAATGTGTGTTATACTCTGAACTTGACCAATCTGTAGTTGCTTCTCTTTCTGAAATCTCAGAGTGCGTAGATACAAATTCGGAGGTTATTGGTTTGCCATGTTGCTCTTCTTCAACAGGTTCTTGTACTTCTAAGGCATTCCCAAAATTCTGTAAAAAAAGAAAGTAACCTTAAAACATATAAAATTGCTGCAGTCAACCACCATAAGGCGTACCACCAATTACCAATGACAGCCAACAATTTTCTTTTTAAGAAAAGTGAGATAGTAAAAATCTATACCATGCATGACAAGTAATTGAGCAAAAATAAAAAATGAACAGTTTCCACTAAATATTCCGCAACCATATAATCTGAAAACACTTCCATTCTTTAACTTTATATAGTGATTCAAACACTACACACTTCAATATTTACAACTAGTTAGATGTATGTTTACAAGTTAATCTGCATTAGTGGTCGTACATGTGTTCTGCCTAGACATTTCGAATTTGACTTCTCCCATCTAGCTTAGGAGTTAAACTACATTCATAACTATAATCAACATACTTGTTGCAATCACAGTATTCAAAAGGGGACTTGTGCTTTGCTGTGGAAATCTATTTCTCTGCTTCCAAATTCTCAATTGCGATGACATGACTAATAATTACTAGCTGAAATAATTGGTTGAGTGGTTAATGTTCACCTGAGAAATGAGAGCTCTGAATACTTATACTATTGCAATCGACTAGTATTAAAATTTGTGCAAATCTATCTAGATGTGTGTGTTTAGAGGAAATAAAGATGCAAAACTATACTAGCCACATGCAAAGCACTACATCAAAATTACAAGGCTAAACGCAACCAGATTAATTGTTGAGATGAAAAATAATGTAAAATTTATGCATATATGAAATCTGGAATACATATTCAATTAAGTTAAAAATAATAGAAAATGAAAAAGCCAGAAGTTCTTAGATATAAAAGTAGAGAACCTCTTTTAGGAAAAAAATTGTCAGATGATAAAGTTTGATGTTATATAAGACACGTAAACTATAACTGAGTTGACAAAAGGGTTCCCAAGGCAATCAAAGAAGCAAAGAAAGTAAGACTGACATACCTTAGAAACAAATTTAAATCATGACGATGACCTTCTCTGTTAAAAAAAACAGGGTATTCCCTTTATTTTGATCAAATCCTTCAGGAAGACTGAAAACAACAACAAAACTCACAGTGGTAATCAATGCTGCCACAACCATTAAGCCTTGATTCATTTCTTTCCCTGCTTTCTCAGCTGCTTGTTGTTTATTTTTGTAGTCTTTCGGCAACAAGTCTTCTGCAGTGTTCCCATCATTATTCCTAATATGCAATAGATGTGGAGAACAGTCATGTCCTGTACTATGTTTACTTGATAACGCTATCCCCTAGTTTTGGAGTTCAAATTAGCCAACTAATTACAAATCAGTTAAAAACTTCTCAAAGCATATCTAAGCATCTAAATATAAGTACCAGTAACCAATTTTAAGGTTTTAAACGAGAAATTTCTAATAAATATTACAAGATATTTTCAAAGAATAAAGACATTTAGAAAAAGGATGTTTAGTACGTGCAATAATAAATGTAAAACTTTCTTACATTAAAAATTTTAATTTATTATGAGATAGAAGTACCATGATCCGCATCATTAATTTGCAGATTGTATAAAACATGTGGTCTTTGCAATAGTGTCAATAGTCTCACTCCACTGCCATGGCCAGAAATAGTCTCGATATGATGCTCATTAATTTTGTCAATATTAAATTGATAAATTACATGTTAACAACCATAATCTATTGGTTTAAAATCTGAAACACGAAAACAATATGTAGTATGTTTTTTGTAAGTAAATCAGATCTCACAAGTAACATGACAATGTTAATAGTAAGAGAGTTAGGGAGACAACTAAATTAAAAACTTACAAATCAAGAACAAAATAAAACCTATAAACACAAACAAATATTTAAAAAACACCCACCCACGCATACAAATAACAACATATATACATATACTTGTGTTATATGCGAATTTGTCAAGATCAGCTAAATAGGCCGAGCCCATCAAAGGAGGTTTGTTCAGCCCAAGAAAGTCAAGATCACTCCAGTCTCAGGGTAACCCTGTCAAAAGATAGGGCGCGCCCTATCTTTAGGCGCGCCCACTTGCCAAGGAAAGTTCATTTTGTCATAGTTTTGAAGGGCAGTGAGAGGTACTTTATGTTTAAGGGGACGCCCTTGAGCACAGGTAGATCTCATTGTTAAATTAAGAAGACCCTACCTTGTAGTCTAGGGAGTTGTCCTCCTTGGGAGGTAGAGGATAGGGAAGAAGACACCCCGGGAGGTCCTATCTCTGTAGTCTGGCGGGTTGTCCCTGTCGGGGAGTAGGAGAGCGCCCTTGCATTTGGGGTAAGCCCAAATGGCTAGGCCTCATCGTATTGGGCCCCTTCCGGGAAGAAGATTCTAGAAGGGGAGGCCCAGCCCGCATGGGTCTCTTAGGAGAAAGAACTACGTAACGGCTTGATCCCCTATAAATAGGGGTACGTAGGCAGATTGTAGGCATCGATCATTCTTGAGAGCTATTCCAGTTAGCAATCTTGAACCCTTTGCTTACAATTGCAGCCACCTCTATAACAAACAACCAACCATCTCCTACATTCTCGCCAACAGAAATCTTGATCCACGCCGCGAACCTCATCTTTGTTAACCTACTAGTTTTCTCCGTTAACAAATTGGCGCTAGAAGGAGGGGATCGTTCAAGATTTTCCATCAAGGAGAAAGATGTCGAATCACGGCGAGACAACGCCCGGCGGGAATCAACCCCCCGATCCTAGATCAGGGATAGGCGATAACCCTCCCGTCGACAACACGCCGGTCGGGAACGCCTCTCAAGACAGGGCAATCATCATAACAGACGGAGAGTCTGGCGTTATGAGACGCCCCATCCCCGGCTCGCCGCCGGTATTCATAAGCAACGAGGAGTTACTCAAAGAGTTGCACTACTTGAGAAACGAAGCGAGAGAACAGCAAGGGCTCAGAGAGCGAGTCGCGCAACTGGAGTCCCTTGTTCCCGGAACACATCGTTCCGGGAAGCAGCCCTTTGAAGAGGAAAGTCAGTCAGGCCATCGCGATGATAGAAGGCCTGTGATTGTCCCACGAAACTTATTCGCGTCAGGCGGCCAAACTACCGCCGGAGGAGAGGGCGCCAGGGACGGAGGAAGACCCCCGCAAGATAGACGAGCGACTGCACATCTGGAGGAGGCCAGTCGAGATGTTAACGCTCTGGCGGAGAGATACAGAGGAAGAGTCAGTAGGGCGGATCTTTTGGCCCTGATCAAAGATCTTGAAAGCAGACCTGAATATGCGAGTACTGGGTCAAGAACGGCAGGCACGGGTCGAGAAGGACATAGGAAGGAGATTCCGCATGGATCAGACTCAAGAAGCTATGACAGATCGCAAGAACAAGAACCCCGTGGTTTGGGAGGAAGATCGGAGCGAGACCCGATCGTGCTTGAAGGACGGCAGGGTCAGGGAGGAACGCGCGAGCATGCGACGTCTCCGGGCAACGGAAAGACTCATCATCAGGTTCTTTTCTTGTCTCCTCTTTGTAAATTATCGTAAAAGTTATATTATATTTCGTTCTGGTAGTAGTAGAATATGTAATAATGAATGGTTAGGCAAATCTTGATCAGACCATTGCCGATCCACACATTCAAGCCTCGTCTCAGGCCAATGCTCATGCCAATCCGCATATTCAAGCCTCATCTCAGGCCAATGCGCCCCCATCTGCTCAGACTCACGCTAATCAATCCAATCTTCTTGCCACGGCAAGTGATCTCATGGCTACCGGAACACTACCATCAATGACTCTGTCACAGCCAAACGTTCAGACCATTCCAGGCATCGGAGCTATTGATGTCAACAGCCTAAGGAAACTTCTGGCACATTTCGACGGAAGCCAAATGTCTCTTTCAAGCCAAGCCCTATCACCATTCTCTGCTGAGGTGATAGAGGCTCCGCTCCCAGCCAATTACAGAAACACCACCTCCGATTTAAAGTTTCACGGCAACTCAGATGCTGTAGAGTTTCTTGGAAGATTCAATGTTGAGATGGGCGTCTACCAGATACCGGACCCTGTCAGGTGTAGACTTCTTGCGGCCACATTCAGAGACAGTGCCTACCAATGGTTCCGGAAATTGGAACCAGCATCCATCACTTCTTGGACAAGCATGCAGACTATGTTCTTGACTCAGTTCCAGGCAACCGTCAAGTACGCTCCACCAGTCACCACTCTGGCAAACATCAAACAAAAGGAAGGGGAGACTCTTCATGCCTACTTCAAACGTTTCAATGCAGAGTCGTCCAACGTTCGGGGGGCAACTGATGAGACACTGAAGAGCTTCTTGGTGGCTGGGCTTCGAGTGGGAACTGATTTTTGGAAGCACTTGCAAGGCAATGATCCCAAGTCTCTGGCAGATTTATATGCAAGGGCTGAGGCATATAAGAATGTTGAACAGTCATTGGCTGAGAGTCGAAAGAATGAGAGAAGCCCGGGTAAGGCCCGACAAAAGAGAAGGGACCGGTCCCCAAGTCCAGAACAAAGGGGGAGGCGACGAAGTCCCAACCGGGTCAACACCATGTATAGAAGGAATTATACACCTCCTCGAGATCATGAAGAAAGGGAAGATCGCTGGACACCACTTGCCGCGCCAATCGATCACATCTTCGAAGTTAATCGTGACAAGGGACTCTTCCGCAGGCCAGCTCCACTAAATTCTTGGCAAGCCAAAAATAAGGACAAGTACTGTGAATACCACGAATCAACCGGGCATGATACCCATGAATGTAGACAACTGAAAGAAGAGATTGAGCTGCTAATCAAAGAAGGCCAGCTTAATGAGTGGATAGTACGAGAAGCCCGGTCCCGACGAGATATTCGAGCCAAGGACAGAAGGGGGCTTGGCTATACTGGCGATCAAGAGAGGGGAAAGCAAGAGGACATCCAGTTCGTTAAAGAAGGAAGCATTCATGTCATCTTCGGAGGGCCACATTTGGCCGGTGAGGGGACCAGGGCTATGGAGAGATATGCAAAGGAAGCAAAAGAAGAAGATGCCAGATGGGTTCACCACCCGCATAATGATGCCCTAGTGATCGCCCTTCGTATTGGTCCGATGAATGTTCACCGCGTGCTCGTTGATAATGGAAGCTCTGTCAACATTCTTTATTATGGCACCTACCAGAAGCTTGGTCTCCCTGATAAGGATATGAAAGTTGAAGATGTCTATATCTATGGATTTGGTGGAGAGGCTGTAAAGGTAAAAGGGACCATTCGGCTCCCGGTAACTCTAGGAGAAGGAACATGCTCATCCACTCAGGTGATGGATTTTATGATTGTGGATCACGACTCATCACACAACGCCATTATTGGGCGACCGTTACTGAAAGAAATGAGAGTGGTCACGTCGATATATCATTTGTCTATGAAATTCCCAACACCTGGAGGGATTGGAGTTGTAAGGGGATGCCGATATGACTCCAGAGAATGTTACCTGCAATCCCTTAAAGGTTTCAAGAAGAGTAGACCACTGAAAGAGCCCTTCGCTGCCAACACTGGTGGGGAGATCAATATGACTTACTTTGTCCAATTTCCTGATGAAGGAGATAATCTCGGGCAATCAAAAGGGAAAGAACCGATGGAAGTAGATTCAGATGCCGAGCTTAAGCCTTGCTCTATATGGGAAAAAGGGGAGACATCTGGAACCAAAGAGGAGTCTGATCTAGACCCAAGGCTGCCCCTAGAGTCAACCAAGACTGGGCCAGCTGAAGATACCGTTGAAATCCAGGTTGGGGAGGCCAGAGAGGCCAAAACATTGAAGATAGGGTCTAAGCTGAAAGGAGAGTTGAAGGCAAGCCTTATCCGTTTCTTAAGAAGCAACTTGGATGTTTTTGCTTGGTGTCATGCTGATATGGTAGGGATCGACCCAGAAGTAATGAGTCACCATTTAAACATTGACCCTACCAAGAAAGGGATGAGACAGAAGAGAAGACCTGTTAGTGGAGAAAGGGCCCAAGCATTAAAGGAAGAGGTTGACCGGTTGTTGGGTGCTAAGCTTATCAAGGAGTCATTCTACCCTACATGGCTGGCTAACCCGGTCCTTGTCAAGAAACCTAATGGGAAGTGGAGAACCTGTGTTGATTTCACTGATTTAAATAAAGCATGCCCAAAGGATAGTTTCCCACTCCCAAGGATAGATCAGTTGGTGGATGCCACAGCTGGACATGCCTTGCTGAGTTTCATGGATGCCTATTCAGGATACAATCAGATCCCCATGCATGAGCCAGATCAAGAACATACCTCATTTATAACAGACAGGGGGTTGTATTGCTATATAGGGATGCCATTTGGACTGATCAATGCTGGCGCAACCTACCAACGCCTTGTGAACATGATGTTTAAAGACCAGATCGGTAAGACTATGGAGGTTTATGTAGATGACATGTTGGTTAAGTCCAAGGAGGCGCAAGATCACATTCGGCACTTGTCTGAGATGTTTGACATACTTAGGAAGTATCGAATGAAGTTGAATCCCCAGAAGTGTGTATTTGGAGTTGAGTCTGGTAAATTCTTGGGGTTCATGGTAAATCATCGAGGAATCGAAGCTAATCCTGCAAAAATCAAGGCATTACTCGATATGAAGTCTCCTCAGAATGTGAGGCAGGTTCAGAGCCTTACGGGAAGGATAGCGGCATTAAATAGATTTGTGTCTAAGTCCTCAGACAGATGCAAGGAGTTCTTTACGGCTATCAAGGAGGCTGGGAAAACGTTTGTATGGACGGATGAATGTGAAGAGGCCTTCCAAAAGATAAAGGAGCAATTGGGAAAGCCACCTCTCTTGGCCAAGCCTGTAGAAGGGGAAACACTGATCTTATACCTGGCTGTTTCAAGATACTCGGTCAGCGCCGTTCTTGTAAAGGAGGAGAAGGATGTCCAGTTCCCGGTGTATTATGTTAGCAAAAGGCTATTGGATGCTGAGACAAGATACACTAGCATGGAAAAGTTGGTATATTCCTTGGTCTTAGCAGCGAGGAAACTTCGTCCATACTTTCAGGCTCATAAGGTTGAGGTAAGAACTTCATACCCTCTCCGTCAGATTATGCATAAACCAGAAGCAACGGGAAGACTCATGAAGTGGGCTGTTGAGCTAGGACAGTTTGACTTGGATTATAAGCCTAGAGCTACTATCAAAGGCCAAGCCCTGGCTGATTTCTTATTGGAATTTGAGGATGATGCTCAGGAGTGGGCAATAGTACCGTATAGTCCAGTTGTTGAACCCATTGAAGGTCTTTTGGTGGAGGATGACACATGGTGGAACTTGCATGTTGATGGAGCTGCCAACTCTGATGGAGCTGGAGTTGGTATAGTTTTGGTTAGTCCCGGGGGGTGTCGGTTGTTGAGTGCCATCCACCTAGGGTTCCCCGCAACCAACAACGATGCAGAATATGAGGCTTTGATCAATGGTCTAGCCCTAGCTGTGGAAATGAGGGCTAGGAACCTTATTGTGTATAGTGATTCAATGTTGGTGGTCCACCAGGTAAATGGGGGGTTCTTAGCTCGAGGATGGAGGACGAACTTATACATGACCCATACACAAGAGTTAATGAAAAGGTTCAAAGAGGTACATTTGGAAAAGGTTCCTCGCGAGAAAAATGAAGGTGCTGATGCATTAGCCAAGGCCAGTTCCAGAAGGGACACCAAGTTATTAGGGACTATCCAATTCTGTGTTCAGGAGAAGCCAAGTGTGTCAGAAGCACAGAAGGTCACCCGGTTCAGAGAAGATCTGATGGAGGTGGAGGATGAAGTTGTGGATAACTGGATGACCCCTATACTTAGGTTCATCCAGGAGGGTCAGCTCCCGGAAAGTGTAAAGGAAGCCAGAAATCTCAGATACAAAGCAGCGAGATTTGTAATATACGATGGTGTCTTGTATAAGAGAGGGTTCAACCAGCCGCTGCTGAAGTGCATTGCAGGGGAAGAGTGCAATTATATCTTAAGGGAAGTGCATGAAGGAATATGCGGCAATCACTCGGGGGGTAGTTCACTTGCACTGAAAATCCTTAGGCAAGGATACTACTGGCCAACTATGAGGAGTGAAGCAAGCAAGTTCGTGCAAGCATGTGACAAGTGCCAGCGATTTGCCACATATTCATCTCGTCCTGCAGCAAGTCTGACTCCGTTACTCAGTCCATGGCCATTCGCTTTATGGGGGATAGACCTTATTGGAGAGCTTCCGAAAGCCAAAGGAGGAGTCAGGTATGCAGTAGTGGCAGTAGATTACTTTACAAAATGGGCCGAGGCCGCGCCTCTAGCAACCATTACTGCTAAGAAGATAACAAGTTTTGTATTCAATTCAATCGTGTGCAGATTTGGTATCCCATACAAATTGATATCTGATAATGGGAAACAATTTGATAGCAGAGAATTGAAGAAGTTATGTGATGACTTGAATATAAGGAGGAACTTTGCAGCTGTGGATCATCCACAGAGCAATGGACAGACTGAAGCAATCAACAAGATCATCAAACACACGCTGAAGGCCAAGTTGGAAGAGAAGAAAGGTGATTGGCCGGAGGAGCTTCCAATGGTACTATGGTCATACAATACTACGCCAAGGACAACCACTGGGGAGTCGCCGTTCATGTTGACCTATGGTTGTGAAGCAATGGTTCCGGTGGAGGTCGGAGCAGGTTCCTTCAGGAGAGACCACTTCCAGGAAGAGGACAATGTTGTTAACCAGAGGCTACATCTAGATATGTTGGAGGAAGTCAGGAGGGAGTCGCAAGTTAGGTTGGCAGCATACCAACAAAGGACAGCTCGATTCTACAACAGTCGAGTCAAGCCTAGACCGTTCAAAGTGGGAGACTTAGTATTGCGCAAGATGATGCCGGGAATGAAGGTGCCAGGTCACGGAGTGTTCGGGGCAAATTGGGAAGGACCCTACCGCATTCGGGCTGAGATCTTTGGAGGAGCATACTACTTGGAAGACATGCAGGGTGAGCCCATCTCCAAGGCATGGAATGCTGAGCACTTGAAGAAGTATTATCAATAAGAACAATATGGACTCTGCTAATAGGAATAGCATGTAGACCTTAGATGAGGAAGAACACCTTGTGTAATCACTTTTCAGTATATAATGGCAAGACTTTTTCATTCATTTTTACTGCCTGCAAACACAGGGCGCGCCCAAACATGGGGCGCGCCTACTTGCTAACAACTTGAAAGAATACTGAGTTGTCAAAGACAGTAACCCCTCTTAAGAATTCTGATTAAGAATAAGCCCGCGGGAAAAGTACTGAAGCAAAACGATCAATATACATATTAGACCAACTGCTCTTTCTGACTTAAGTGAGATCAAGGCTGGGCGCGCCAAGTGATACGGCGCGCCACGTGTTTCCTTGTAAGAATTTTATAACACAAGCATAGTCAGGGAGATTCTCATATACATGATGAAGTATAAGAAAAATGAACAAAAGCAGTTGATAATTAAGTGCAAGAACAGACAAATTATGGAAAGGGACATTCAATAATTAGGGGATCAGTACGGAAGGGCGCGCCCCAAAAATCAAATAAGCAAGTCCCAAAAGTCATAAGTTAGAACAATTTGCAGGGTTACAGGGTCCCGCGCCCAAATAAAATCCAGAACGATTAAATATAAAAAAAAAAGTCATACTTGATCTTGAGAAGAATCAAGATTACCCTGTTGGGAAAGGACGGTTTCAGAGACTAGGTTATCTTGGTTAACATTTTCAGTAGCAGCTTGTTCTAGCTGAAGGACTTGATCGTTCACCTCACCATCTGGGCGCGTCCCATCTTGAGGAGAAGGTTGTTGAAGAAATTTCTTAGCAGATTCTGATGCAGCTTCAAGCTCGATTTCCATCCTTTTCTCTTCAATAGCCTTGGCCTGCTCTGTCTTGAATTCTTCAATCCAGGTTCTGGTGGATGGGACGAACTTTCCCCAGTCATAATCTGGATCCACAGCCAAAAATCCTGTCACATAACTTCTGAACCCCTCAGCAAAAAATGTTTCATGGGCTACAGCAAGTTGATTCTCCATGTCCTCAACTTTAGTTTCCAGAGAAAGGACGCGCCCACTAGCAGCAGTAAGTTCCTGAGCTGTTTTATTTAGCTCTGTCCTAAGATTGTCTGCATCCAGCTTCAAACGAGGAATATCCTTCTCAGCCCTGGACTTATACCTCTCTAATTCAGCTTTGTCCTTGTTGGCAGTCGCCAGTTGTTTCTTCAACTCAGCATTTTCCTCATTAGCGGTATCCAGGAGCGCTTTGAGTTTTTCCGAGTCAGAAGGATTGCAAGTCAAGTGAAAAAACAGCTCGCCCGCGGCGCGCCTGCATGCTTCAGCCGCTTGTTCTCCATTTCGCTGCTGCCAGTTGTGAAACCTGCCTGGACCAAAGTAAGTGTCAGCCATCCGACCAAACCAATCACCTGCAGCAGTGACCGGGGCCTCATATGAAGATTCAGGAGTAAGGTTCGCCACTTTAGGTCTCTTGGAAGACTCAAGATTAATAACATTAGGTTTCCTTTTTTCCAGATCCTTCTTTTTTGGAGGGGATCTTTGGGAAATAGATTGGCCCACAGACACTTTATTGACAGCTTTAGAACCAGACGCGCCTCCAGACTGGGCGCGCCCAGTCTTCAAACCAAATCCACCTGGAAGAGACATGTCTGAAAATACATAAAAGAAAGATTAGTCCGGGATACAAGTACGTATGTATGAGTATACACGCGAAAATTAAAGCAAGGCAGCAATAAAGACAATTAGATAGGCAAGATAACAGTAAAAGAATACAAAAGTACAGGCAGATATATAAGTCAAGATAAAGGATGTAACCATAATCAGGCGCGCCCTGATCTGTAACACCATCAGAATAATCTTCCTCTTCCTCAACCTCGATTTCCTCGACCTCTTTGGCTTTCCTCTTGATAGGACGACCTCCGTAGAAGTCCTGGTAAGAGCAAATTGATCCTACCGCGTTGCTCAGAAAGCCATATTCTTTTAAACGCTCCGTAGTAACAAGATGATTAATAATCTTAGCCTCGTACGGAAGATTAATAATATTTTCTGCTCTTCTTTTGGCGCGCCCCGTGAGAACAGATTGTTTTCGCTCAACTAGACATATGAAAGAATTATTTAAGTATAGAAAATACAGGAGGTTACAAAGATAAGGCGCGCCTAATTAAAAACTTACTAGGAGTAGTGTTGAATTGGGTCCTGACCCTTTCGTCTGGCCAGGTATAGAAGAAAGGCTCCTTCCATTTTTTCTCGTTGCTTGTCTTTCCCTCAGACCATCCAGTAGAATTATGAGTTTTCCAAACTACTAGGTAGTAATAGCCTAGGCTGGATGCGCCCAATCTAAAGAAAAAGCTCAAGTCCTCCATGGTAGGGGCACGGTTATTATGATCTTGGTACAACATATACAAAGCAATGGCTAGCTTCCAGCCATTAGGAGACAACTGGATTGGTGCAATATCAAACCATTCAATTATTGATTTAAAATAGGGATGAAGAGGAGGGCCGATACCTAACTTAACCAACTTCGGCGTAAGGACCATCCTAGGGATACGGAGTCTGGGGTTGTAATCAAAAATGTGAGGTCTCATCCCAGGGTGAGGCGCGCCCAGATGCATCCTTTATCGTAATATCTGAGACACCATTCAATCTCAGCCTTGGAAGCAGTCGAAGATAATCCCACACAGGCCAGTTTACCTGCTTTCTTCCGTCGTTTGGCTTTAAGACTTTCACGAACTTCTTCTTCCTCATCCCAGTCGAAATCCAGCTCACTATCTAATATCCGGGGATGAGCGTAGGGGTTAGGAGAAGGAACAGGAGAAGGAGGGCGCGCCTCATTTGATGAGTCTTCTTCTTCCATGGCATGATAAAAAGTTCTGGCCTCCTCCTCAGCTGCGGCTTCTTCAGAATCTTCATCATCTTCATTAATCTCATCTCCTACTTCCTCTTCCATAACGTTGTCTGGATGATCCTCATCAAAGCTAACAACGTGAGTCTTTTTAAAAGAACTACGAAGATCTCGCTCGTCTTGGTCTAAAAGATCATTAATGTCCACCCGGTTGGTTTCTTGCAACTCAGGGGAAGAAGCTCCACTCTCAGCCATAGCCACGGGAAATTGAGGAGCAAGGGATCTTAATGGAATAGGTGAAGGAAGATATGGCGCGCCCAGATTAGCCAGCTGCAAAAGAAAGAAAATTGAATTGAGATCACTGGGCGCGCCGAGATGCAGATGAAGTAGGGGAAGAAGGAGTAACAATATAACAAAAAGACTGGAAAAGAGATAACATGTGCAGAGGGATTGATCCCAAAGAAGTACGGAAGAATTAGACAGCTATATAACATTAAGGGAAGAGGCGCGCCATGAGATAGGGCGCGCCATGATTAGGAAAGTAGAGAACCATAGAGAACGTAGGGACGCAAGTTATATATGGGCTCAATTACACGCATCTATTAGAAAGGCGAGAAACTACATAGCTTTCCCTACGAAGCGCGCCTAATATCAATATCCCATATTTCAGATATCACTAACATATGTTTCAAGCAACAAGATACTAGGAAACAAGATCAAACGATGATACATACATATATACATACAATCAACATTCGAAGAACACTGAAGAAGACGAAAGGACACATGCTCAGAACTAACAAATGACTCGGTGAAATAAAAGGATAAAGGCATGGGCGTGTACCTTAAGATGTGGCGAACTCTGGGCTGGTCTCAGAAAGAAGAATGAAGCTCGGACGAAGGCTGTGGAGCTCGAAGAAGGTGCGACGGCGACGAGGGTTTTAAAATTGAGAAAGTAAAAATGAAGGAGGATGGAAGAGGTCGGGTATTTATACCCGGGTAAAAAAAAAAAAAAAAAAAAGAAGAAAAAAGAAAAGGGGAAGAATTCAAATAAATCAAAAATAACAGAAAATAGTGGGGTACAGCTGTTCGCGTTAGGGCTTCAACGATTGGCAACACAAGGCGCGCCCAATCTGGTCACGCCCAAATTTGCTAGAAGACGTACAAAGGTAATTTAAAGAAGAGTTAGATAGACAGAGGAAAGATGTTTACAGAAGGCAAAGAGATCTCGCCAACATTTTCAATATTACCAAGATCTGGGGGGTAGTTGTTATATGCGAATTTGTCAAGATCAGCTAAATAGGCCGAGCCCATCAAAGGAGGTTTGTTCAGCCCAAGAAAGTCAAGATCACTCCAGTCTCAGGGTAACCCTGTCAAAAGATAGGGCGCGCCCTATCTTTAGGCGCGCCCACTTGCCAAGGAAAGTTCATTTTGTCATAGTTTTGAAGGGCAGTGAGAGGTACTTTATGTTTAAGGGGACGCCCTTGAGCACAGGTAGATCTCATTGTTAAATTAAGAAGACCCTACCTTGTAGTCTAGGGAGTTGTCCTCCTTGGGAGGTAGAGGATAGGGAAGAAGACACCCCGGGAGGTCCTATCTCTGTAGTCTGGCGGGTTGTCCCTGTCGGGGAGTAGGAGAGCGCCCTTGCATTTGGGGTAAGCCCAAATGGCTAGGCCTCATCGTATTGGGCCCCTTCCGGGAAGAAGATTCTAGAAGGGGAGGCCCAGCCCGCATGGGTCTCTTAGGAGAAAGAACTACGTAACGGCTTGATCCCCTATAAATAGGGGTACGTAGGCAGATTGTAGGCATCGATCATTCTTGAGAGCTATTCCAGTTAGCAATCTTGAACCCTTTGCTTACAATTGCAGCCACCTCTATAACAAACAACCAACCATCTCCTACATTCTCGCCAACAGAAATCTTGATCCACGCCGCGAACCTCATCTTTGTTAACCTACTAGTTTTCTCCGTTAACAACTTGTATCCCATGAAATACACACCCACTAAAAATAGACACGCTTACTAAAAATTAAAAGGGTAATACCTGAATTCGAAGCACAAAACTGATACCAAAGTCAAACTAAACATAGAAGTCTACTAACCCCTAGCTCCAATGATCCAAAACTCAAATAAAAGCACAAATCCACTAAATTTTAAGCTTCGATTCCCTGCAACAAAAGAGAGGATCGATTAATTAAGAGTAAGAAAATAGAATCAATTATAGCAAAAATTCAAAAACCGCAATTTAAAGAAGAATCCCTAATTTTAATCCAGTCAACCCAATGACTAAACCAGATCTTGAGAAGTTTCCCAATTACCAGGGCTGAAGAAGCCAAGTGCGTGATATTACTTAGAAGAATTGTATTGAAGAAGTGAGGATTTATGTAGCGAGAGAGAAGTGTAAGAGAGTGGAAAAGAGAATTACAAGAGAGATACAGAGTTGAAGGAGAGTTAAATGTTCTGTTAAAAGAAGATAAGGGTCAAAGAGAAGACGGTATTTTTGCCGCTGTAAACTGCTCAAACAATTCACCGGGATGTGTGCCTCTTTAAATTCTATTTTTGTACATGTTAAATAAGATAAATTAATACTTAAAATAAGTAGTTATATATATATATATATGTAAATTCTTAAATTTTAGTAATATATTATTATTTTAATTACTATATATATATATATATATATTTATAACAAATAATTATTTACTTAATTTGTGTGTATATATATATATATATATATATATATATATATAGTAAACAAATATTTTTATCAATATTAAAAAATAATAATTTACTTTGTTGATAATTTTTATCTTTTTTAAAATTTTGTATACTTATATATATATATATATATTTTAACACTTATAAAATATATTATTTATTTATTATTTAATATAAATAATTACCTTTGCTTTAATTTTATGAAAAAATTAATATATTAATCTTTGAAAACCCCAAATAATTACTTTTACATAAATTTACTTATTTAATCAATTTTTTAAACTTATTTTAAAATTTTAAATACATTTAGTTTTATAATTACATATTTTTTATTTTAATAAAAAATAATTATTTTATTTTTAATTATATTTAAAAAAAATAGTATATATACCTTATAATAGCCTAAGCTAACATATTTGCATGAATGTTGCAACCTCACACAAGTTCTAGCAAAGGCAACATCACGTTTGTTGTTAAGCTAACATAAAAAACAAAATGTTGTGATAGGGTAAAGTTGGTATGGCTAAGGTAACATAACCTAGCAGCATTCACGACTGTGGCGTTGCGATAGGCCATTTATGGTGTAGTGAGAAAAAGGCGCGAAGTCAGTGATTCGGACAACAACTACGAAGATGGTATAAATACCAGCGCGCCGCCTAAGGCGCGCCCTTTTACAAACAAAACACATCTCCGTATTTAACCTATCTTCGCCACATAATGTGATTTTATTTTATTTTTCTTTTTCTTATACTTGTGCTCGCACTTATTTGCTTCCGGCTTAAATTATCTTTAGTTCCCATGACGGCGCGCCTTCGGTATGGAGGACGCGGCGTTGCACATTTGTATAAAAGGCTAGAATTCTGACTTCTTTTCTCTTTATGTTCATTGTGCAGATGTGACGCGTCCTAGCTTGTTCACTCGCAAGAAACCTACTCCTCTTTCTCAGGCTCAGGGCGCGCCCTCGGGCTCCAAGCCACCTCAGGACAAATCCGCGCCCTCCTCACTGGTCAAGGTCACTCCTGATGTTCCTGAGCCTAACACCGAGCAGCCCAACAAGAGGCAAAAAGCTAGGGACATTGGTGACACCAATGTAACTGAAGAGGAGCTTTATCAATGGAGAAGGAAGACCCAAGAAGACAAAGATTCCTTCATCTTAAAGGGCACCTCCGAGTTACTAGTCCATCTGCACCACAGGGAGTAGCGTAGGCTCGAGGACGCGGCCAGCATGAAAAAGGCAGAAGAGGAGCTGACCAAGCTTAAGGAGGACTTCAAATCACAAAGGGTCCAGCTGAAGAAGGCCACAAGGGGTGGAAGAATTGCCAGAAAATATTAACTCAAGCGAAGGCGCGCCTTGAGCCCTTGGAAAAAGAAGTTGAAAGCTTGAAGAAGTCCAAAAAAGCCTTGACTACTGTCAATAATCAGCTTAAATAAAGTCAAGCCTCCCTCACAGTTGAGGCAAAAGAGAAGATCGAGGGCGCGGCCTTCAATGAAGGTGTTAACAGCTATGTGGCAACTTTTCTGGCGGGCGCGCCTGAGTTCGACTGGGCCCCTAAGTTTGGCTCTGGGATTGCCAAATTCATCGAGGACTTCAAGGTTGAGAAACCGGGGCTCATTGCCTTTAAAAAAGCAGAACTCGAGGGGATCTTGGCCGGCGAAGCTTCCACCAGCCAGGCGGTTGAAGAACAGGCGCGCCCTCAGGAGAATGTCACGAAGCACGCGTCCAATACTCAAGCTTGTTTACTTCATTGTTTATTTATTCCAAACTTAAGCATATTCTGAGGAGCGGGCCCACTTTTAATGCCTCGCAAGTTGTATTTGACTTAACGTTATTTTGAATGGTCGCCTCATGGGCGCGCCCAACTTACTTTGCACGTTTTCACTACGTTAATCTACTATCTCATCTTGCTAGATTATTTTTTGTTAGATGCGTTTACGTTTTGCTATATACATAGGGACTTTCGAGGGCGCGCCCTTTATGGCCCGTTATCTAGCCTTTTATATCATGTTTATGTTGTTTCCGCACATATTTTGGCGTATTACATGCTTAGTATAAATGGAGGGCGCGACCTCGGCTTTTGTTGCCTCGCAAGATGTAACAGATATCTAGTTGATGTCCCATACTTTGATGGCGCGCCTTCATACAGGCCATGCATTGGCTATGGATTTCCAATTGGCATGCTTAGTTACATGAGTTTATTATGTCTAGCATATATATGCGTTATTCCTGACTGTTATAGGTACCATATCACGAGGAGGGTAAGCCCGTTTAAAGTGGCTTTAGGCTATTTTAGATGAGCGGTTTAAGGAAAATGTTTAACACATCTTTGTATGGGAAGTAGAGTGGCTCAAGGCCTTTATTAAAGATGATTGAAACATAATATGGCCTTTGGCCCATAACTAAATACTCTGAAAATAATGCGCTCGAGTACGAAACCGCACCCGTCCCGAAGAGTTGTTAACTCCAAGGGGACATAAAAGGACTAGCAAGAGCCTTAGCTAGGAGAGAGCAATATATGTACTACTCCCCTACACTAGGGATGATATTCGCGTCATTGCTAGTCTATGCAGCCTTCGGCTACTGATAATATTTCTTCAAATGTTCCGCGTTCTAAGGGCGCGGAACAGGCTTTCCATTTAGGTCTTCCAATTTGTAAGTTCCTTTCCATAGTATGACTTTTACCCTGTAAGGGCCTTCCCAATTTGCACCGAAAACTCCATGCAAGGGGTTCTTGTAATTAAGCACAACTTTTCTGAGAACATGCAAGATCCCCAACCTGGAACGGATGAGCCTTCACCTTGCTGTTGTAATACCTCGCTGTCCTCTGCTGGCAAGCGGCCAATCGTATCTGTGACGTAGCCCTGATTTCCTCGATCATATCCAAGTAAAGTCTATGATTGGCGTCGTTGTCGAGTTTGTCAAAGTAATCTCTTCTGAACGATACAGCTCCAATCTCTATTGGGACCATGGCCTCGCATCCATAAGCTAACACGAACGGTGACTCCCCAGTCGTGGTCTTAGGAGTTGTGTTGTAAGACCATACCACCATTGGGAGTTCCTCAGGCCAGTTTTCTTTGCTATCCTCCAGCTTCGTCTTCAGCGTGTGCTTGATGATTTTGTTCACCGCCTCTGTCTGTCCGTTGCTCTGAGGGTGCACGGGTGCGAAGTCCTTCTTGATACCAAGGTCATCGCAAAGGCCCCTCAGCTCCTTGCTATCAAATTGTTTTCCGTTGTCCGAGATCAGCTTGTAAGAATTCCAAACCTGCAAACAATGGAGTTAAAAACGAAATCTTTTATCTTTTTGGTTGTGATGGTGGCTAAGGGTGCGGCCTCCGCCCAGTTGGTAAAGTAGTCCACGGCTACAACTGCATACTTCACACCTCCCTTGGATTTAGGGAGTTCCCCAATCAAGTCGATCCCCCATATAGCAAAAGGCCATGGACTGGTCATGGTGGTTAAGGATGTGGCTGGGTTATGGGTAATGTTGGAAAATCGTTGGCATTTGTCACATGCTCTGGCAAAGTCAAAGGCATCGCTCCTCAAGGTTGGTCAGTAGTACCCCTGTCTTAGAATCTTCATGGCTAAAGAGTTACCCCCCCCCCGAATGATTTCCACAGATGCCCTCATAGACCTCCCTCATCACATGGGTACACTCGTCTCCATCTATACACTTCATTAGCAGCTGATTGAAAGGTCTCTTATACAACTCCCCGTCATACTCCACATACCTAACCACTTTATATCTTAGTCTTCAGCCCTCGGCCTTATCCTCATCAAGATTACCTTCTTTGATGAAGTTCCATATAGGGGTCATCCATGTCGGACCTTCGGATCTGTCTTCCACCTCCATTACATCCAGCTCGGGAATGCTAGGTATCTCCTGAATTTCCAAGCGAATTACGCCCAACAAGGCCACGTCTTTCTGAGATCCTAATTTTGATAAGGCATCAGCGCCTCCGTTGAACTCTCTAGGTACTTTGTTCACCTGTACTTCCTCGAACTGGTCTAACAACCTTTGGACACACTTAAGGTACATAGCCGTCTTAGGCCCCTTAGCTTGATACCCCCCTTTAATGTGTTCTACTACCAACATCGAGTCGAGCTTCACAACGAGTCATTTTACTTTCATTTCAAGAGCTAATTTTAAACCTCCAACTAAGGCCTCATACTCTGCTTCATTGTTGGATAGTTGGAAGGTAAAGTGAATCGCATTCAAGAGTCTATGTCCTTTGGGACTTACCAGTACTATTCTCGCGCCTGTTCCTTCATTGTTCACAGCTCCGTCTGTGTGCAATATCCACCATAGTTCAGGGATTCCTTCCTCAGGGGCGCCCAGTTGTGATGGTAGGTCAGGGTCGTATTTGATCAACAGGCCAGAGTTTTCCCCATCTTCGGGAAACTCCAAAATAAAGTCTGTTAAGGCTTGCCCCTTGATGGCGGTTCTTGGTTTGTAATCAAGATCGAATTGTCCCAACCGGCGTATGCATGATCTGTGGTATGCGGTTCTGACCTCCACCTTGTGTGCTTGGAAGTAAGGTCGTAACTTTCGAGTTGCATGTACCCAGGTGTATACCAGTTTCTCCATACTCGTGTAGCGAGTCTCCGCATCCAGCAACCTCTTGCTCACATAATAGATCGGGGACTGACCTTCTGTGTCCTCCTTTACCAACACGGCACTAATAGAGTAATCTGAAACGGCTAGATAAAGGATAAGTGTCTCACCTTCCTGAGGTTTGGCTAAGAGGGGTGGCTCGCCCAACTGTTTCTTGATTTTCACAAAAGCATCCTCGCATTCCACTGTCCACTCAAAATCTTTAGAGACACCTTTGATGGCCTTGAAAAACTCCTTGCACTTCTCTGAGGACTTTGACACAAACCTGTTTAGGGCGGCTATTCTTCCCGTTAGGCTTTGTACTTGCTTGATAGTAGTTGGGGACTTAATATCCAACAAGGCCTTGATTTTCACCGGATTGGCCTCAATACCTCTGTGATTGACCATGAAACCGAGAAATTTCCCCGACTCTATCCCGAACACACACTTCTGGGGGTTGAGCTTCATCCTATACTTCCTCAGGATCTCGAACATCTGTGACAGGTGAGTCACATGATCATTGGCTTTCTTGGACTTGACCAACATATCATCTACGTACACTTCCATGGTCTTTCCGATAAGATCCTTGAACATCATGTTTACCAACCTTTGGTAGGTCGCGCCTACATGGATGAGCCCAAAAGGCATGCCAATGTAACAATATAGACCTCTATCTGTGATGAAGGAGTGTGCTCCAAATCAGGCTCGTACATGGGAATGTGATTGTATCCCGAATAGGCATCCATGAAACTAAGGAGGGCATGACCTGCTATCGAGTCTACCAGTTGATCAATTCTAGGGAGCGGAAAGCTATCCTTGGGGCACACCCCGTTGAGGTTAGTGAAGTCTATGCATGTGCGCCATTTCCCATTTGGTTTTTCCACGAGTACTGGGTTTGCCAACCATGTTGGGTAAAACGACTCCTTTACTAGTCCGGCTTTCATTAGGCGATCTACTTCCTCCTGTAGGGCCTCGGCTCTTTCTCCACTTATTGGTCTGCGCTTCTGCCTAGCACCTTTTTTGGTAGGGTCGATGTTAAGATGGTGGCACATAACGGCTGGATCGATCCCTATCATATCCTCATGACTCCTAGAAAACACATCAAGGTTGGCTTTTAGGAATTTTAGTAGCTTGCTCCTCACCTCAGGACTTAGTCGGGACCCTATTTTAAGGACCTTGTCATCACTCCCCGGTGTAACTTGCACCTCAACTGTGTCTTCAACTGGCTCCGTATTCTGCACATGCATGGGTGGTCTAGGGTCTAGATCAAAATCAAACTGATGCGGAGTTTCCTTGTGATCTGAGGGCGCGCCCTCGGTGATCTCTTCAATAGGTGAGGGCTAATCCAACTCCATGACAACCTTTCCTTCGTTTAACTTTCTAACTTTCTTCTGGTGACGGGACATGAGGCATGTCCTCTGTTTCGCTATCTGGGTATTGTACAAGGTAAAGGGCATTGACTGTCTATTCTACCTTTGGTGATCCTCCCCTTCTATCTCTAAATCCTTTGACCGACCGGCTGTAGCAATCGCGAGACTCGTACTGACTTCCTTTCACACAGCCAACTCCCTCGGGAGTGGGGAACTTCATAGTCAGATGGTAGATAGAGGTGACAATTCTCATGTCCTTCAAGATGGGACGTCCTATGAGTGCGTTGTGTGTTGATGCTTGGTCGATGATTACAAATTCAGCCACTTGGGTGGCTACCCGGGGGAACTCTCCTGGGGTGACTGGCAAGCAGATGGTACGCTTGGCTTTGATGGCTTTTCCTCCAAATCCATATAAGTATAGGTTTTCCACGGTCATGTCCTTATCTGGTAGCCCCATCTTCTTATAGGTGTCGTAGTAAAGGATGCTGACTGAGCTTCCATTATCCACAAACACTCAAAGGACATTCCAGTTTGCAATGCGGATGGCGACTACCAAGGCGTCGTTGTGAGGATGGTGTACCCACTTAGCGTCATCCTCAGTGAAAGAGACGTCCATAGTTTCTCCTCTAAACAATCTTGGAGGCCTTGCCGAGAGATAGTTCACATTGGTCAGCAGGTTGTCCCTTGCTTCTTTAGCGTACCTCTCTATTGCTTTTCGACTTCATCCACCGATGTATGGACCGACAAATATAATCCTGATACAACCCTCTCTCGCAAATTAAACGTCGGCTTGCTTCTCATCATCCTTGCCTACTTGTGACCTCCAGCGGCCGCGTCTCTTTGGTGGGTGATCAGTTCTATACTTCCTTACCCACTCGGTCAAGTAACCTTCTCTGATCAACTCTTCAATTTCCTCTTTAAGGTGTCTACAATCCACGGTGTTATGCCCGGGTGATTCATGGAAGTCACAATACTTCTTCTTATCTTTGGTGACGCCGTGGGGAACGGGTTGTGGCCTTCGGAAAGGGACCTTGTCCTTATTTACAACATAAATGTGTTTGGATGTGGCTGCCAATGGGGTGTATGTGCCTGGTGTAGGAACAATCGGACCTTGGTCCTGCGTTTTATGATACTAATTAAAAGTTCGAACAGAATATTAACCTTAATCGCTACGGCGCAAGCGATTCAAATCCACGTCTTCTACTGTATTCCTTGATTCTCCTTGGACGAAGTGTGGCCTTCGATCTCCCAAGGTGTGCCTCTCGTTCAAGCTCCGAAAACCCAAAACCCTAGCTGTCTCCTTGGGAAAAATGTCTGCCTCTCTCTGACTCTAGGATTAATTTGTTTTGGTGTGTCTTTCAGCTTTAGGAGAACGAGAATATATATAGGCTACAGCAGGGATCATGGATCATTAGGTCAGGCCTTCCAATGACATTCCGGGCCAGGCCCAATGTCATTAAATATTAATTCTATCCACTAAAGAACTAATATTTGCACTACCTTTCCTAATTCCGTAAATTAATTATTTAATTCGGCTCCCATATTAATTGCTTATAAATTCCCCATGTTTAAGATATCGCATGTCCATTAATTAAATTAATTTATGACAATTAATTTAATTAATATCTTTTATCCTTGATCATCCACTCAACCTTATAATTATGCAAGAACAAATCTGCCTGCAGGACTAAAGCATAATTATCTTTATGAGCTTTCAAGAGGACATCATCACCCGAATATATTTTTCGGACACGGTTTCCTTTTATAGTCAATATCCCACTCTGTATATAATGTCATTGCCCAATACATAAATTCGTAATTTAAAATAAATTACTTAATTTATGAGTCAAGGCATGTGCATTAAATACAAGTGTCAATCACTATATCCGAATTAAGAACTTAAGCATTAATAACATCATAGAATCTTAGTTCTTTATTGTCAGAATTAAAGAAACAATTATTCTACTATTTTGATCCCGTTCAATATACACAAAGTATATAAGTATTATTCAATAGTCAAGATAAACTATTTCCAAATAATACTTCAGCCGTTCCAGTGGTTTGTCTAACACCACCTCGACTGTGAACCCTTATTATATTATATAAGGAGTCTGACAATCTAATCTTCTGCTATCCCATTTGATACTAGATTGTCTACAATATATAATATACAGACAATGTGAAAACATGCATTCAAGATCCTCAAATAATTGTTATATACTTCAAACGAATATTTCAGTATAACCCTAACAATCTCCCACTTATACTCAAGATATTCTTTGAGTATATCAGTGTTTATTACAAGCAATCCACTACCAACTATAATAACTATGTGACCAAGTATCTGACTCATATCGCTTCCACGTGCTCCTGAAAAGCCTTAGCTGGTAAGCTCTTCGTGAAAGGATCTGCCCGGTTATCCTTCGATGCTATGTCAGCCACAATGATATCTCCTCGCTTAACGAACTGTCGTATGAGGTGATACTTACGCTCTATGTGTTTCGCTGCCTTATGGGCCCGCGGTTCCTTGGTATTCGCCACAGCACCAGTGTTCCTTGGTTCCTTGGTATGAGGTGATCCTTATCCGTCTGGAAATCCGAATCGGTATATCCCAGAGGCACTAAATTAGAGGACTTGTAAACCAGCATATACTCCTTAGTCCTTCGCAGGTACTTGAGTATTGCTTTTACAGCACTCCAATGTTCTTGTCCTGGGTTTGACTGGTATCTGCTAACCATGCCCACGGCAAAACAGATAACAGGCCTCGTACATAACATTGCATACATTAGGCTCCCACATGCCGAAGCATAAGGAACTGCCTTCATGTTCTCTATCTCCTTAGGTGTCGAAGGACACTGCCTCTTTGATAGAGTAACTCCATGTCTGAAGGGTAAATTACCCTTCTTGGAGTCCTGCATGTTAAAACGAGCTAATACGTCATCTATGTAGGGCTCCTGAGATAAAGCCAACATCCTTTTCTTGCGATCCCTTATAAGTTTGATCCCAAGGATGTATGCTGCTTCACCTAAGTCCTTCATTTCAAATTGTTTGAACAACCATGCCTTTATTGAAGACAACATCTTAACATTGTTTCCAATGAGTAAAATGTCATCAACATAAAGCACTAGAAAAACCACTGCATTTCCCTCACATCTCTTATACACGCATGCTTCGCTTGGACATTGATCAAATCCATATGACTGGACTGCCTGATCAAAGCGAATGTTCCAATACCTAGAAGCTTGTTTAAATCCATAAATAGACCTCTTCAGCTTACAAACAAGATGCTCTTGGCCTTCTTTAATGAATCCCTCTGGTTGCTGCATATAGATGGTTTCCTCAAGATTTCCATTAAGGAAAGCTGTCTTGACATCCATTTGCCAAATCTCATAATCGAGATGAGCTGCTATAGATAAAAGAATACGGATTGACTTAAGCATGACTACTGGCGAAAAGGTTTCCTCATAATCGATACCTACTTTCTGAGTATACCCTTTCGCAACAAGTCTTGCTTTCCAGGCTTTCACCTTTTTGTCTGATCCCCTCTTTTTCTTGTAGACCCACTTACATCCAATAGGTTTTACACCTTTGGGTGGTTCCACGAGCTCCCAGACCTGATTAGAATACATTAATTCCATCTCAGAATCCATTGCCTTTTGCCAAAGACTTGCATCTTTGTCCTGTATTGCCTCTTCGTATGTCCGGGGATCATCATCATGTTCACCAGAGACCAAGTCCGAAGACTCTCCCAAAAACATGAATCTGTCGGGCTGTCGAACAACCCTCCCACTACGACGAGGAACTGTTGCGGTATTAGTGACCGGTTGCACAGTCTGCTGTAGTTGTTCTACTTGTACTACAGGTTCATTATTCGTCCCTCCCACTAGTTCCTCTAAAACGATACTACTCTTGGGTTTGTGATTCATTATATAGTCTTCCTCTAAGAATCTTGCATTGGTGCTAACAGTGACATCCCGATCCTTAGGACTATAAAATAAATAACCTTTTGTTCCCATGGGGTAGCCTACAAACAGCTTTACTTCTGTACGAGATTCTAGCTTAGTCGCGTTCTTGTTCAGCACATGTGCTGGACAACCCCATATCCGAATGTGTCTCAGACTCGGTTTGTCCCCGGTCCACAATTCTAAAGGGGTTTTAGGAACCGACTTAGAAGGTACTAAGTTCAGAAGATAAGCTGCTGTTTCTAAGGCATGTCCCCAAAAGGACTTGGGTAAATCCAAATAACTCATCATCGATCTAACACTCTCTAAAAGAGTCCGGTTCCTTCTCTCTGCTACACCGTTCTGCTGGGGTGTGCCTGGTGCAGTCAACTGGGATTCTATCCCATTCTCTGATAAATATTCCCTGAATTCCCCAAGCAAGTATTCGCCACCACGATCAGATCGTAGTGACTTGATACTTTTATTATGTCGCTTCTCCGTTTTAGCTTTGTACTCTTTGAATTTCTCAAAGCACTCAGACTTACGGCGCAACAAATAAATGTATCCATATCTAGAATAATCGTCAATAAAAGTGACGAAATACTCATAACCACCTCTTGCTTGGATATTCATAGGTCCACACAAATCAGAGTGAACCAATCCTAACACTTCTTTGGCTCTATTCCCCTTTGCCTTGAAAGGCCTATTGGTCATTTTACCTTCCAAGCAGGATTCACAAACTGGAAATGGCTCCACTGCCAATGAGCCTAAAGGCCCGTCTACTACCAGTCTTTGAATCCTCCTCAAGTTAATATGACCTAATCTCAAGTGCCAAAGATATGTTTGGTTCAAACTAGAAGGTTCCTTTCTTTTATTAGAGGTAGAAGATGTGTTATTCAATACCCTATGTTGTAGTTGCAGTGCGGGTTGACTAGGATTAATTATATACAAATTGTCTTGCAATGTACCAGAACATATAATCCGTTTATTCATCATAATAGAAACATTACGATCCAAACAAACATTATAACCATCCATAGCAAGTTTAGAAACCGAAATCAAATTCCTTCTAAAAGAAGGTACATAAAGACAATTGTTCAAAACCAAAATCCTATTAGAACCAAAAGATAAATGAATAACTCCTACTGCAACTACTGCTACTTTCGTAGCATCTCCCATGAACACGTAGATCTCACCATCTCTAAGCATTCTGGATTGCTGGAACCCCTGCATAGAGTTACAAACATGATCAGTGGCTCCAGTATCTACACACCAAGTGCTCATAGATATAGCCGCTACAAATGTTTCTGTAACTAGAGAAAGAGACATACCAGTATCGTTTGTCTTCTTAGGAAGAGGACAATCCTTTTTCCAGTGACCCGACTGCTTGCACCGGTAGCACTTCCCTTTAGGCTTTTTCACACCACCTTGAACTCCCACTGCCTTCACAGCTTTCTGTGTCTGAGCCTTTTTCTTCTTCTTATTGCCTTTCGGCTTAGAGGAAGAACCTTTCTCAGCCACATTCACTTGAACACTCTGGCGAAATAATCCTTCAGCTGCCTGAAGTTCTGTCAGCAGTTCCGCAAGACTATACTGCCTCTTGTTCATGTTGTAATTCAAGCGGAACTGCTCAAAACTCTTGGGCAAGCTCATAAGGATAATGTCAATCTGGGTTTCCCCGTCAAGCTCTGCACCAAGGATCTCTATCTCATTCAGATGTGACATCATCTTGAGAACATGATCCCTTACAGGTGTACCTTCAGCCATCTGAGTGTTCATTAAAGCCTTCATGGCTACTTGCCTAGCAGCCCTATTCTGATCTCCAAAAAGTTCTTTGAGATTAAAGAGCATATCCGAAGCAGTGGCCATAGCCTGATGCTGATGCTGCAAAACACCCGACATTGCTGCCAGAATGTAACATCGCGACATCTCATCAGCCTTTGTCCACCGCTTATAATACTCTTTCTCCTCATCAGGAGCATTAGCAGCAGGCTGCTCAGGCTTGGGTTCATAAGTGCAAAACTTGTACTCCTCAGCAGTCAACACAATGTCCAAATTACGTTTCCATTCAATATAGTTAGGTCCGGTAAGTTTGTTATCCTTAAGTATGGTGAACAGTGGATTAAATCCCATTATATCCTGAGAATCATGCATGAAAAAATCACATTACACATAAAGAAGGGTGCATAAAAAATTAAGTCCTATTGGTTCCTCTAACAATTATTAAAATTAAATGCACTAACGTTTAAGCACCATAAGTTTCTGGTACGTCACGATGGGTGACATGTATACCACCTAAATTTGTTTAAACGTTACTTCGGTCCTATTACTAAACAATAAGCCACGTTGGGGTGGTCTATATTATTTTTCATAGCTAAGTGTATACCATCATCAAATCTTAAATTACCCGAAACCTATGGAACTTGGTACGCCACGATGGGCGGCATGTATACCTTCCAATATTTCTGGAATAGAATACTTCAATTCAATATTCGTGTCTGGTTTGATTTCTAGGCAGTGGAGGAGTCACATCGGTCTCACTTAATACCCATAAGCCTTCGAAATCGCCCCAAATCAGAGATAAAGAAAATCCGTATCTATTCGTATTAATTTTAGAAGTTTGTTCCAGTAATATCTATAACATTCTAGGCACCATAAATTACATGCCACGATGGGTGACGTATACATAATTTATATTCGCCTTTATGTTAAATTACATACAAACAATGATGGAGACCATGGGATTCAATACCATATTAACTCCCTCTCCCACTTAGAATTTACTTTGAGGATTTTAATCTAGATGCATCGCCCTATGTTATTTCTTCGAAGTCAACATGCATACTATCATGGTTATAGCAACATAAAGAACACATAAAGAACACATAACATGGCAGCATACTAGCATGATTAAAGCATTAATTAAAAACTTCCCTATGTCCATGTCATTCTAGCATGCGAAGGGTTAGTATCACATGGCATAACAACACAAACAAGAAACACATAATAACAATAATCAAGAATCATAATAAAGCACATCCACTATTATGGCCCCGGAAAAATCAGCTTCGAATTCATCCTTCGTCAGAATCCAGATCTGTCCAGAAAACTTCGAGAGCCCGTTTGGAGGCCTAAACGGCCTCAGAATGCCTCGAAAAATCCCGAAAAACACCTTCGAAATCAGCTCAACCGAGGTTTCCCGGGTTGTGGCTAGCTCCGTCTCGTTCTGCCGTCTCCGAAAAGTGCTCATTCGCCCAAATCGGACACCGTATGCAAAAGTTACCCCCAAAACAGTGCTGCACCCCCGAAACCCTAATCGCAGCAGCGGAAGATCCTTGTTTCTTGCAGCCCCGTTGATCAAACAATTACATACTAATTGTACAGACGAACCAGCCTATTCTATTACATCAGATCATAATCTAAAACAATTACAAATTGAATTACAAGATTAAACTATCACGATCAACCCTCGTGATTTACAACAGCCACGATAAACCACGTGGAATCCAAACATAACAGAATAATTAAAACACGGCCATAATAGTGGACAACGACCTGCATCACAGAATCACTATATACATGCATATATAATCATGACATGGACTACATATCATAAATCGCAGAACCGCAACCTCGCTCTCATACCATTGTAGGAACAATCGGACCTTGGTCCTGCGTTTTATGATACTAATTAAAAGTTCGAACAGAATATTAACCTTAATCGCTACGGCGCAAGCGATTCAAATCCACGTCTTCTACTGTATTCCTTGATTCTCCTTGGACGAAGTGTGGCCTTCGATCTCCCAAGGTGTGCCTCTCCTTCAAGCTCCGAAAACCCAAAACCCTAGCTGTCTCCTTGAGAAAAATGTCTGCCTCTCTCTGACTCTAGGATTAATTCGTTTTGGTGTGTCTTTCAGCTTTAGGAGAACGAGAATATATATAGGCTACAGCAGGGATCATGGATCATTAGGTCAGGCCTTCCAATGACATTCCGGGCCAGGCCCAATGTCATTAAATATTAATTCTATCCACTAAAGAACTAATATTTGCACTACCTTTCCTAATTCCGTAAATTAATTATTTAATTCGGCTCCCATATTAATTGCTTATAAATTCCCCATGTTTAAGATATCGCATGTCCATTAATTAAATTAATTTCTGACAATTAATTTAATTAATATCTTTTATCCTTGATCATCCACTCAACCTTATAATTATGCAAGAACAAATCTGCCTGCAGGACTAAAGCATAATTATCTTTATGAGCTTTCAAGAGGACATCATCACCCGAATATATTTTTCGGACACGGTTTCCTTTTATAGTCAATATCCCACTCTGTATATAATGTCATTGCCCAATACATAAATTCATAATTTAAAATAAATTACTTAATTTATGAGTCAAGGCATGTGCATTAAATACAAGTGTCAATCACTATATCCGGATTAAGAACTTAAGCATTAATAACATCATAGAATCTTAGTTCTTTATTGTCAGAATTAAAGAAACAATTATTCTACTATTTTGATCCTGTTCAATATACACAAAGTATATAAGTATTATTCAATAGTCAAGATAAACTATTTCCAAATAATACTTCAGTCGTTCCAGTGGTTTGTCTAACACCACCTCGACTGTGAACCCTTATTATATTATATAAGGAGTCTGACAATCTAATCTTCTGCTATCCCATTTGATACTAGATTGTCTACAATATATAATATACAGACAATGTGAAAACATGCATTCAAGATCCTCAAATAATTGTTATATACTTCAAACGAATATTTCAGTATAACCCTAACACCTGGATGACTCGGGGGGCTCCAATTTCTTCTATCCGTTGTAATGTGTATCTTGCCTGGAGAACGGGGGTACGGTCCTTTCTCTTATACTTCGACTTAGCAACCTCTTTTTGGTTCTCGGCAAGTAATTGCTCTACCTTTTTGAAGGACTCAGCTGCTGCATATAACTCTGAAGAGGTTGCCGGGTCTTTTCCTTGGAGATGTTTCCAGAAGTCAGTGCCAACTTTCAACCCAGCTATGAGGAAGTTCTTCAAGGTCTCGTACGAAGCTCCTCTTAATCCCATAGACTCCTAGTTAAACCTTTTGAAATATGCGGTTAAGGTCTCGTTATCACGTTGCTTAACGTTGGCTAAAGTAGTGACTGGTGGAGCGTATTTGGTTGCGGCCTGAAACTGCATCATGAACATCCGTTGCATGTCCTCCCATGAAGAGATCACACCTTCCCCTAGTTTCTAGAACCATTGCTGAGCGCTATCCCTCAGACTTGCCGCAAGGAACCTACATCTGACAAGGTATGGGATCTGATATAAATCCATCTCAATATTGAACCTAATTAAGAACTCACGGGGGTCTGCATTTTCATGGTAGCGAAGGTTTGCATTCACGTGTCTAAATCCTGTTGGCAGTTGAGCCTCGCGAACTGCAGCGGTGAATGGTGAGGGGATGATTGTTACTGCTGTGGAGTGTCCGGCATGTAGGAGGGCAAGTAATTTCCTTAAGTCGTCTCCGTTGATGGTTTCGAATCCAGGGATAGTTTGCATAGTTACTGAAGTGGTGACAGATGTGACTACTGGGTTTGCGTTGTTCACTAGGTATGAGTGATTGGCGTAGCGAGAGTAGTTTGTGTTCCTATGGGTGTTTGTTGTTGTGGTTAGACTATAGCGGTTTGTTGGTTTGATATGATAGGAGTGGTCTGTTGGGGATTAGTCACGATGGGGATAGCCTGCTGAGGATTGGGTATGATGGGTAGTGGTGGCAAAATCTGTGATCGGTTTGGTTTTGGTTCTCATAAAATGGATTTAGTTTGGATAAATGAACCAAAACCATTTTCGAACCATATATTAATAAATGTGGTTATGGTTTTAGTTTGAATTATAGGTAAACTATTTTAATTTGTCTGTTAGCATGACCCTGCAAGTCGAAGTGGAAATTACCTTTTTGTATTAACAACGTACTCCTTACAATGAAATTAAAGGCGTTTCCTCCTTGAGTTGTGCTGATTTCTGCATACTTTATAATTCATGGATTAATTATTTTATCATATCACTAGGCTAATACTATACATGCATTAGTGATAGCAACGCAGTATAGTATTTGACCATGGCCAGTCTTATATCTGTTAGTTATTTGTACAGGCTACTGTAGGCTGATACTGAAATTTGATTGATTCTCCCACAATTCTATACCCAAATAACCAAACCAAACCTATTTTTCTAAATGCGATTATAAACCAAACCAAATCCATTTTCCTAAATATGATTTCATATTGATCCAAATTTATAATTTTGGTTTGGTTTGGATTGGTTTCAAGGTTTTACAAACCATATATCCACCTCTAATGATGGGGATGGTCTGCTGAGGATTAGATTGAGGGTTGGTCGAGGGTGTGTTTTGAAGGGTCGCGCCCGTATGACCATTAGGAGGGCGCGTCCTTCTTCGACTTTGCTGGTTTGGCGTGTGTTGGCTAGACTTACTTTGATATGGAAGGTATTCAATCAGGGTTGGTGGTCCATGTCCTCCTCTCGCGGTTGATGCACGGTCTCTACCTCAACCTCTCACTCCCCGGTAAGTCCTGCCAGTACCCGCATCTTTTCTTTGCTCTAAGGGCGCGCCTTGACCCCCTTGGTGTCCCCTTTGTTCTTCTCCGACCATATGCACTATCATGGCTAGACTATCTTGAGTAATGCCTAGCCTTTCAGCCAGCGGTCGAACATTCTTGCTCTGGTTGCATGTCCCTCGTCTCAACCCTCCTGGCTGAGTGATGGGTACGGCTACGGCTAAGGGCGCGCCCTCTGCATTATAGGCTCCTTGACTTATGATGGCTCCTGGAGGAAGGTTAGCACCAGGGGTCACTTCTTCATACTCTAGCCTTCGAGGGGTGGGTTGTGTGAAGCGTCCACGTCTCCTCCTGCCATGACTCCTGGAATGGCGAGAGTTCCTGGGGGCAAGTTCTTCAAGTATGGATTCCATGGTATTCAGCCTAGTTTCATACCCGGCCTAGTTTTGTTCCATATGATGGAGGGTGCTAAGAAGTTCCGTGTTGCTGACCACAACTGGGGGTTGGCTGTTTCGTAGGCTGCGGGGGTCTTGAATGTGCACCGGCGAGTAAACCTTAACGGATTCATCTTCGACGTAGTAGTCTCCTTCATACAAATCATCGTCATGGTTAGACATCTTTTCCTCTACAAGTTTTCACCTTGTTCCCCTCCTAGCGCCAATTTTTTGATAGAGGAATTTGGTGAATCAACAAACGTGAGGTTCGTTGCCGGAATACGGTGTAGCGTGGTGGTGATTTGACGAAAACCCGCCGTAGGGTGGTGGTTTTAGGTGTTTGAGGGTGGCTGAGACCAAGGGAATATATTTCGGCTCTCGTCCCCACAACTCTTGATATATCCCCTTGATGTGTGATAAGCGTGCATTTTATCTTAATATTGTCCCTGTATTTTAGTTATTTTGTACTTAATTGGATTTTTATTTATTAAATTTTAATGTTTTATTGTAGGATGCAAGGAATTCTAATCAAATATGGATTGGAGTTTAAATAGCAAGAATTGGAGTTTAATTCGAATAAAATTCGGATTTTAAGGCTAGCTGCGCAGCATTCACTGTTTGGGCCATATCTGGAGTTCTAGAAGTCCAAATCAGGCGATTCAAGAACCCACGCGAAGCTTAGAACAAGGCCTTTAATTCAGAGGTGGACTTGGATTTTTATCCCAGTCTAATCAGCCCAGAATCAGAGTCAAAAAGTCAACTGCGAATTTCCTCTTTTGGAATTCTATTCTGATTCGGAAATCTCCTTGTATTTTCATTAATTCATTAAAAATACTTTTGAAATAGTTATTAGGGTTGGGTATTCAGACCTAATTAGAGAGAGACACCGTACGAGATAGAGAAGGGAGGCACAAGCTTAGAGAGAAAGAAGTAGCGAGACGGAAGATTTTTCGGCCATTGAAGACATTCAGTGGATTTGTTCCTTCATCTCTTTGTTTAGAATTCTCTCCTTAACTCTTGTTATCATGAACATGTTTTTCTTATTCTTGGTTGATTTTGATATTTTGAGTATGAACTAATTGTATAAAGTTGGGATTTTTATGGAACCCTAGCATGAGGATTTTGGTGTTTTGTTAAAGACTATTGTATGCGATTTTGTGGTTTACTCATTCAAGTGTTTTTTATGTTAATACTTGCTATTGTCTGATCAACTTTAGTGGGTTATCGAGTTACTCATAATACCGAGAGGGTTATGATTAATTGACACAAGACTTGAATGGTGCATGATTATATCTTTTGATTATAATTAGTTACGGTATAGACATATATTGTGACCATGCATAGCTTTGTGAATTGATGCTTAATTAGATTCCGAATATTAAATTGGCATAGACATATGTTAGTTTATTTGTAGGAATTATATCATAGTGATTTCGAGAGAAGCCTATGACCATTGAATTCTGGCTAGTAAATTGTGATTTGCTACAATATTTCGTGACTCTTTTGCCGATATTCTTGTGTTAGGGGAAAGTAATTATCCTGACTTATCTTCTCATATTTGAAACTCGTTAAGCTCTTTAGCATAATTTTAGTTTGTTAATTTAGTTTTAGTATAAAAACCATCACCAATTTATTGTGTGTTCGATAACTAGACTGTTAGATTTTATTTGTGATTGATACGTTTAAATAGTCCTTGAGGAACGATATCTGGTATTTATTACTATATTACTTGTTTGCGATTGTGTACACTTGCACATTAGTATTTTACGCAACAAGTTTTTGGCGCCGGTGCCGGGGACTATTTTAGTTATTAATTGCGAATTTGATATTCTTACAGTTTAGTATTTTGTTACTTCTGTTCTAACGGGAGTAATTTTTTGTGTTCATCAGGTCTCTTTGTGCATGAGCAAAAGACACCCAGTGATATTTGCTTTTGATCCTGAAATTGAGTGAACATTCAATAGAAGAAGAAAAGCACAACGCAAGATCAAGCAAACACAAGCAGCTATGGATGACAATGTTAATAATGGATGTTAGGTCCAAAGTATCGTAGAAGGGGGGGTTGAATACGATACTCACTACAATTTAAAATTCTTTTGAATCTTGCGGATAAATAAATTGCAGTCCTGTAATGGGTTTCGTGTTCCGGATATTTATTGGGTCGGTTTCTGAGGATATGAAAATATTAAACCAACACACAATATTTTCCAAGGTATATCTGTATATTGATAAATACCTCGAAGGTGCTACAAATCCAAACCCGAAGGTTGGCTACAATGACCACTCCTCTAAATATTACAAGCCCTATCCACTACAAATATTTATGGTACAAAACTAGGCTAGGGTGTGTGTATATTTGAGAGAGTTTGTGCATAGCACTTGGCCATCCATCCCGAAGGATGATGTAAATTGTGAGAACCACAATCACATATTTATAGGCTTTCATAAACTAACCATGGTTAACGAGTTCGTCCTGGACGGATTGAGTTCGTCCTGGACGGATTCGATTTAACAAAATAAATCTAACTCCCAAGTACTTGAATTGGCGCCAGGAGATGTTGGATTGGGGCGCAACATTTGACCAAGTCAAATGTTGCGCTTCAACAATGTTGCGCTTCATTGCTCCTCTGTTTGGTACTTAGAAATAATTCCAGTAACAAAAGTTGCGCCATGATTGTTGATTAGAGGAGCAACATTTGACCAGGTCAAATGTTGTTCCAATATAGTGCATCCCTTGTAGAGTTGTGACTTAGAAATTATTCTAAGTCACAAAGGGTTAGTGCCAAGAGTTGTTAGTAGAGGAGCAACATTTGACCGGTCAAATGTTGCGCCTGGGTCAAATGTTGCGCCCGGGTCAAACCTTGCGCCTTGGTCAAATGTTGCGCCATAGAGTGTGCAAGAGGTATATGGTGACTTAGAGAAATTCTAAGGCAAATATGAACTTGCTCCACCATTGTAATGCTTCCCCTGTTATCTCTCATCTCTTGGGGACGAACTTTGACTTTGGTCAAAGGTTGCGCCTCAAGAGTGCTATGTCTTCACTGTGATGTACTTAGAGAATTTTCAAAGTGAGGAAGAGCTGTTGACTTCGGTCAAATGTTGTTCCTCACATAGTAAGAGCTTTCCTTGTTATCACTCCTTTGACTGAGATTGACTTGAGTTTGCTCCATCCATATATTTATATTATATTCATAATATTATATAAATATATGTATAAATAAAGATATATATATAAATGTATATAAATAATATTTATATAAACATATAGTAATATATATACATACATATATTTAAATATATTCTCATATATTTAAATATATATAATATACATAAAATTATATGTAAATATAAATATAAATATATATAGGGATATATATATAATTATCTATAGATATAAATATACACATATTTATGCACATAATATAATATATATATATACACTTAAATATATAAATGTTTATGTAAAATATAAATACATATACTATATACATATATATTTATTTAAATATATATACATATAAATATACATATACATATGTTTAAAAACATATATACATATATATTATATATATTATATTTAATTAAATATACATATATACATATATAATTATATTTGTACATATACAAATATATAAGTGCACACATATATAAAATGTCACTTCCTGATATGGCTTTCTGTGGAAGCTTTGACATATGGCATTTGAGCAGTAAGCTTTGGCATAGCTGACATTTGGCTTGTCTTGACTTTGGAACAAATGACTTGTTATGACTAGATCAATTCTTCGATCGATAAATACTTTGCAAAGCTCCGTACGTGCTGACGCTTAGTGCACTGGTCTGGTTCACAAGCGACTAACACTGAAGTTAAACATTGTACCGTCTTTGTCAGCAAACATTGATCAGTCGGTTCCGGGTTAGTTTATGCTTCAGTTTGTTGATTATAAATAACCAACCAAGATATATAGAAATATCTTGCTTCAGGGGTTGCACTGAAATCTTTCGAGTACTTGGACAACATCTTCATTGCTTCCACAATCTTGAATACTTCAATCTTTATTCTTCACTGAGGCATGAACATATTAATGAACTTCTTCCAGTGAACTTATTCCTTCAAGACTGTAGATGGCTTCTTCAACCTTTGTCTTCGTATCTTCCGATTCCGGTGCAGGCGTAGTATTATTTACTTGTCCTGTTCTATTGTTGAGTTATCATCCCTATGTAACAGATAGGGTTGTCTTTACATTTAGACTTAGACATTCCTATTGTTCCAAGGGGTGCATTTATTGTGGATGATAAAGATCGTGCTATTCGGCAATATGCGGCACCCCGTTTCGAAGAATTAAATTCGGGGATCATAAGACCCAATATTCAAGCAACACAGTTTGAGTTGAAGCCGGTCATGTTCCAAATGCTTCAGACTATTGGTCAATTCAGTGGGATGCCTACTGAGGATCCTCACCTTCATCTTCGTCTATTCATGGAGATCAGTGATTCTTTCAAATTTCAAGGAGTAACTGAAGATGCTTTGCGCTTGAAATTATTCCCTTATTCTGTGCGAGACAGAGCTAGAACCTGGCTTAATTCTTTACCAGCAGGATCAGTCACAACATGGAATGATTTGACAGAAAAGTTCTTGAGCAAGTATTTTCCTCCCAATATGAATGCAAAGCTCCGGAATGAGATCAATTCTTTTCAACAGCAGGATGATGAATCTTTGTATGATGCATGGGAGAGATTTAAAGAATTACTCAGAAAATGTCCTCATCATGGTATTCTTCATTGCATTCAGATGGAGACTTTTTATAATGGTCTCAATGCTCAAACAAAGATGGTGGTGGATGCATCAGCAAATGGGGCTCTTCTCTCTAAGTCCTATAATCAGGCTTATGAAATTCTTGAGACAATTGCTACCAACAACTATCAGTGGCCATCTTCCAGAGCTCAAACAGGTAAAAAGGTAGCTGGAATCTATGATGTGGACTTTATAACTTCGATGAAGGCTCAACTAGCATCTATGGAGCATATGCTCAAGAATCTGAGCATGGGCAATAATCAATCGAAGGAGCAATCCCTCAGTTCACGGATTAATCAAACCAAGAATGTTTCTTGTGTATATTGCGGTGAGGCTCATACTTATGATAGTTGTCCTTCAAATCCAGAATCTGTCTTTTACATGGGAAATCAAAATAAGGGTGGCCCTTATTCAAATACTTACAATCAGTCATGGAGGCAACATCCTAACTTTTCTTGGAGCAATCAAGGGGCAAATTCTGGAACTTCAAATGGCAACGTAAAGTCCAATTATCCACCCGGATTTTCTCAACAAGCACCTCAGTCTAATTCACTTGAAAATATGTTGAAGGAGTACATTATCAAGAATGAAGCTAGTAGATCTCAGACTGAAGCTCTGGTCCAAAGTCAAGCGGCATCCTTACGAAACTTAGAGAATCAAGTTGGGCAACTAGCTAATGAGCTGAGGAATCGACCACATGGTACTCTCCCTAGCGACACCGAAAAGCCTAAGGGTGTTGGGAATGAACATTGTAAGGCCATGACATTGAAGAGCGGAAAAGTATTGGGGAACGCTACTACTGACGCTAAATCGGATGATTCTGTTGAACCGAGTGGCAATGAGGAAAATTCTGAAGGTAAGGAAATCGAGAATGACAAAGTATCTCCACCAAAGGCTTCTTCTGAAAAATCACACATTCGCCCACAACCTCCATATCCTCAGCGGTTTCAAAAGCAAAAACAGGATGTTCAGTTCAAGAAATTTCTTGATGTCTTAAAGCAACTTCACATCAATATTCCTCTTGTAGAAGCTCTTGAGCAGATGCCTAATTACGTGAAATTCATGAAGGACATTCTTACAAAGAAGAGAAGGCTAGGGGAGTTTGAAACTGTAGCTCTAACGAAGGAGTGTAGCTCATTCTTGCAACATAAATTGCCTACAAAGATGAAAGATCCAGGGAGTTTCACTATTCCTTGCACTATTGGTGACTCTTATTGTGGGATGGCATTATGTGATTTGGGGGCTAGCATAAACTTGATGCCTATGTCGGTGTTCAGAAAATTGAGGATTGGAGAAGTTCGGCCTACTACTGTCACTCTTCAACTAGCTGATAGATCTCTTGCTCATCCAGAGGGAAAGATTGAAGATGTTCTGGTCAAGGTAGACAAGTTCATATTTCCTGCTGATTTCATCGTGTTGGACTATGAAGCTGATCGAGAGGTTCCCATTATCTTGGGAAGACCATTTCTTGCTACAGGAAGAACTCTCATCGATGTGCAAAATGGAGAGCTAACTATGAGGGTTCAAGATGAAAAGGTGACTTTTAATGTCTTCAAGGCAATGAAATATTCTGATGATGTAGAAGATTGCTCAGCTGTCACTTTATTTGATGAGCTAATTTCTGATAAATTAGACTCTAATTCTTCTCACGATCCTTTGGAGCAATTAATATTGAATGCTTCTCAAGAGGGAGATGATAATGTTGAACTCTTAGCTTGGTTGGAAGCTAATTCACAGGTTACAAGAACTAGGGGACGCTTTGAGTCATTGGATCTGTCGTCAAGGGAGTTCAAGACTCCTAAGACATCAACTGATGAACCACCAGAGTTAGAACTAAAGGCTCTTCCTTCTCACTTGAAATATGCTTATTTGGGACCTTCTTCCACTTTGCCTGTTATTATCTCTGCTGAATTGTCTCTTGCTCAAGAAGAGAAATTGGTTGAGCTTCTGAAGAATCACAAGAAAGCTATTGGGTGGAGTATTGCAGATATCAAAGGTATTAGCCCTTCTATTTGCATGCATAAAATCTTGTTAGAAGATGGTGCCAAAGGTTCAATTGAAGGCCAGCGCAGACTGAATCCTATTATGAAGGAAGTGGTGAAGAAAGAGGTAATTAAGTGGCTAGATGCTGGAATTATTTATCCGATCTCGGATAGTGCATGGGTGAGCCCAGTTCAGTGTGTGCCTAAGAAGGGTGGAATCACGGTGATAAAAAATGAAAATAACGAGTTGATCCCTACGAGAACAGTCACCGGTTGGAGAATTTGTATTGATTATCGGAAGCTGAACAAAGCCACCAGAAAGGACCACTTTCCATTGCCCTTTGTTGATCAGATGTTAGATAGACTGGCTGGACGAGAGTATTATTGTTTTCTTGATGGGTATTCTGGCTATAATCAGATAACAGTTGCTCCTGAAGATCAACACAAGACTACTTTCACTTGTCCTTATGGTACTTTTGCCTTCAGAAGGGTGTCATTCGGGCTATGTAATGCCCCTCCAACTTTTCAAAGATGTATGATGGCTATCTTTTCAGACATGGTTGGTGACTTTCTAGAAGTATTCATGGATGATTTCTCAGTATTTGGGGATTCTTTTGATGATTGTCTTTATAACTTGGGGAAGGTTTTGGAGCGATGTGAATACACCAATCTTGTACTCAATTGGGAAAAATGTCACTTTATGGTGAAGGAAGGAATCATGTTGGGGCATAAAGTTTCAAGGAAGGGAATTGAAGTTGATAAGGCGAAGATTGAAGTCATCGAGAAGTTACCTCCTCCTTCCTCTGTTAAGAGCATTCGAAGTTTTCTTGGGCATGCAGGTTTCTACAGACGGTTCATTAAAGACTTCTCCAAAATTTCTAAGCCTCTTTGCAAGTTATTGGAGAATGATACTCCTTTTCTTTTTGACGAAGCATGTTTAAAGGCTTTCGAGGAGTTAAAGCGAAGGTTGATTTCTGCACCTATTATCATTGCACCAGATTGGAGCTTGCCATTTGAATTAATGTGTGATGCTAGTGATTATGCCGTGGGAGCAGTGATGGGTCAAAGAAAGAACAAGGTATTTCATCCTATATACTATGCAAGTCGTACTTTGACTGGAGCTCAATTGAATTATACAGTGACTGAAAAGGAGCTTCTTGCTGTGGTATTTGCCTTTGACAAGTTTCGCTCTTATCTGGTTGGCACGAAAGTGATTGTCTTCACTGACCATTCAGCAATCAAGTATTTAATTGCAAAGAAGGATGCAAAGCCTCGGTTAATTCGTTGGGTGCTTCTACTTCAAGAGTTTGATATCGAGATACAAGATAGAAAAGGTGTGGAAAATCAAGTGGCTGACCATTTATCGAGAATGGAGTATATTGATGAATCTTCCTCAATGATTCCTATCAAAGAGACATTTCCGGATGAACAAATGTTTAAGGTACAACTCTCTGATTTTACACCATGGTATGCTGATTTTGCTAATTATCTAGCTACTGGATTGATGCCACCGAATCTATCTAGCCAACAAAGGAAGAAATTCTTACATGACATGAAATCTTATTTTTGGGATGAGCCTTATTTGTTCAAACAAGGTGCTGATCAGATGATAAGAAGATGTGTTCCTGACTATGAGGTGGAAGATATTCTTTTCCACTGCCATTCATCTCCTTCTGGTGGACATTTTGGTGGACAATGCACAGCTGCAAAGGTATTGCAATCTGGTTTCTTTTGGCCTTCTTTGTTTAAGGATGCTCATGCCTATGTTGTTAGATGTGATCGTTGTCAAAGGGTTGGAAATATATCAAGAAGGAATGAGATGCCTTTAACAAATATTCTTGAGGTAGAGTTGTTTGATGTGTGGGGAATTGATTTCATGGGTCCGTTCCCTCCTTCTTACAAAAATGAATACATATTGGTTGCTGTTGATTATGTCTCTAAATGGGTGGAAGCTGCTGCGTATCCCACTAATGATGCCAAGGTTGTCGTCAAGTTCTTGGACAAACACATCTTCACTCGCTTCGGAACTCCTCGAGCAATCATCAGTGATGAAGGTACTCACTTTGTGAATAAATTGTTGTCCAATACATTGGCTAAGTATAATGTGAGACACAAAGTGGCCACAGCCTATCATCCTCAAACTAATGGGCAAGCTGAGTTGTCCAATAGAGAAATCAAGGGTATTCTTCAGAAAGTTGTGAATCCTAACCGCAAGGACTGGTCTACAAGATTGGATGAGGCTCTTTGGGCTTATCGTACTGCATACAAAACTCCTTTGGGTATGTCTCCGTACCGCTTAGTTTTTGGGAAAGCGTGTCATTTACCAGTTGAGCTTGAACATAAAGCTTATTGGGCTCTGAAAAATTTAAATTTTGACATGCAACCGGCCGGTGAAAAGAGAAAGTTGCAGCTTGATGAGTTAGAGGAACTCAGATTTTTTTCTTATGAGAATGCTAAGCTCTACAAGGAAAAGACAAAGAAATGGCATGATAAAAACATTCAATCTCGAGTGTTTGAGGTGGGGCAACAAGTCTTATTATTCAACTCCAGGCTAAAATTATTTCCCGGTAAGTTGAAATCTAGGTGGTCTGGACCCTTCACTATCATCAAGGTGTATCCTTATGGAGCTGTAGAATTGCGCGATAATCAAGGGGGTGAATTTAAAATGAACGGACAACGGTTGAAACATTACTGGGGAGGTCAAGTTTCTCGTGACAAGACCTCTGTTGATTTGGTGGAGCCTTAAAAGAAGGTACATCTAGCCAAAGACGTTAAAGAAAAGCGCTTCTTGGGAGGCAACCCATGATCTTTGTACGGTTAGTAATTTATATATATATATAATATTTTTAGTGTTCTATTTAGCTATATATATATTTTAATATATTTTTTTCGACTCCCGCGAGATGCCTTGATGAATTTTTGTGAAGTGTTTCAGGTATTTTTGGAGCTATAATAAGTTATTTGAGACATTTCGCGTCTTATTTAAATTTAAAGTTCATGACTTCGAAAGTTTCAGGATTATTAAAAAAAAAAAAAAGTAACTGATTTGTATTTCTGAGGGGCGGCTAGACAGTGGAGTTGGAACGGGCAGCATCAGTTATCTGCCGGCCGTATGGATCCTGCGCTTTCATCAGTAGATTTCGCACGGTAGGCAGCTTGCTTCGTTATTCATCTGTGCTCTGAAGTGTGTCCTAGATTCTTGGCGCACTTCTACTTCTACGCTCAGGTGCTAAGAGAAGAGTGCATGTGTTTCAGTTGGGCTTCTCAATTCCAGGGCCTCCGCATTCAGCCCAAGCTCATTCCCCAGCCCATCAGTGCAATCAAGGTTCGGCCCATCTCTCAGGGAAGATCTCGCGTGCCTTAGTCCAGACTAGCAGCCAACTTAGTTGCTAAGTATACTAAAAAGAAAGAGCATGAAAGGAATTGAACCTGGGACCTCTATGATCCAAACTTTATGAGCCACCATACAACCACTGTGCCAACTACTGTTGCTGTTAACTAAGTGAATCAAATTAATAAAGAGTTATGGAGCCTGAATCAGTTCACTACAAAACACGGCATTTTCAGGGGAGTTTTCATCTCAACTTTTTAATAATATTATTATTAATTATTAATATTATATTATATTATATTATATTATATATTATTATTATTTTTATATTCATTGAGGACAATGAACCACTTAAGTGTGGGGAGGGGTTTTCAAATTAAAACAAAAAAAAAATAGTTAGATTTTTTTTAATTTTTTTTTTAAATAAAAGTTGTTTTGCCTTGTCTCATATTAGTTGCATTAATTGTAGAGCATATAGATGCATATTCTTTTTTTTTTTTTTTTTTTTTTGTAGACCAATTCTCTTTTTTTTTTATTATTTAGGTGCATTTTCATAATTCCATGAATGTGTGTTAGACCATGTTGACATCCTATGATGATTTATTTTGCATAACGTCTTGGTTAGTAATCTTGATTATATGTGATGTTGTGCTTGCTTAGAAGTTGTTTGTGCGGATTTAATTACACTATATAATGCTCTAGAGACAAGATTTTAGACCAGCTTATTTCTTGAGTTTTAGCTATGAGCCGGGCGTAGAATTTTGACTATTCCCTTTTAAGCTTAGAGTCTATATTTCGTAAGCAAGGGGGAACTTTGGGATACACATGTCTTTCTAAAAAAAAAAATGAAAAAAAAAATTGAAAAAAAAAGAAAGAAAAAATTGAAAAAAAAAGAGATTGTAGTAGCAATAAAGTTCACGAAAAAAAAATGGTGGTATAATTGACTAGGTTGAGCTCATTAATACTCGAGTAATTAAGTCTGAGGGGACTTTGTGCCTAGTAACCTAAAGCCTTTTATGGTTTGGGATTGCTGACCCAACACTCGTTAAAAGGGTATTAGTGGATAAATCTTTAGGGATCTCAACCATTGCACGGTCAAATAAACCACCTAAATAGCATGTGTGAACAATTTGGTTGGTGAAGTCTTATGGTGGTCGTAACTCACTTAACCTGAGAAGCGTCCCGACCTTAGACCGAGCACATACACACCAAATAATAGGTAGTGAAAAAATAATGTAGGAGAGGCATAGAAGTTCCTTTGTGACTAAACGAGAGTTGACTCTAATGTAACGGAGTGTTTAAGCATTATTCTGATTAACGACTTATGATTAAGACTCTGTTGGAGTTTGTTGGTCTCTACTTTGTTTCACTAGAGAGCATGTTGAACACACACGATGCACTCCGCACTTGCAATGAAAGAGTAGCATGACTAATATGTGAGATAGATGAAGACCTTGACTGTTGCATTTTCTGAGGATTATATGTTAACAAGGTTGATACTTGCATGATTGGAGTTGTGATATATTCATTTAGTTTGCATTCATGTATTTTGCATATTTGGGACTTGGCACACAAAAAAAATGAATTTTGTGGGTATATTCACTATAAACCCTCACGAGACCTTACTCGTCCACTAGAGCTGTCTAGGGGTTTAAAGGGCTTGTTGCATATGCCAAATGCAATCGTGATCACCTACGGAAGTGGTACTAGTTAGTTTAGGCATAGTTTTTTTGTTTTTTCTTTGCCCGAGGACGTGCAAAATGCTAAGTGTGGGGATGTGATAAGCGTGCATTTTATCTTAATATTGTCCCTGTATTTTAGTTATTTTGTACTTAATTGGATTTTTATTTATTAAATTTTAATGTTTTATTGTAGGATGCAAGGAATTCTAATCAAATATGGATTGGAGTTTAAATAGCAAGAATTGGAGTTTAATTCGAATAAAATTCGGATTTTAAGGCTAGCTGTGCAGCATTCACTGTTTGGGCCATATCTGGAGTTCTAGAAGTCCAAATCAGGCGATTCAAGAACCCACGCGAAGCTTAGAACAAGGCCTTTAATTCAGAGGTGGACTTGCATTTTTATCCCAGTCTAATCAGCCCAGAATCAGAGTCAAAAAGTCAACTGCGAATTTCCTCTTTTGGAATTCTATTCTGATTCGGAAATCTCCTTGTATTTTCATTAATTCATTAAAAATACTTTTGAGATAGTTATTAGGGTTGGGTATTCAGACCTAATTAGAGAGAGACACCGTACGAGATAGAGAAGGGAGGCACAAGCTTAGAGAGAAAGAAGAAGCGAGACGGAAGATTTTTCGGCCATTGAAGACATTCAGTGGATTTGTTCCTTCATCTCTTTGTTTAGAATTCTCTCCTTAACTCTTGTTATCATGAACATGTTTTTCTTATTCTTGGTTGATTTTGATATTTTGAGTATGAACTAATTGTATAAAGTTGGGATTTTTATGGAACCCTAGCATGAGGATTTTGGTGTTTTGTTAAAGACTATTGTATGCGATTTTGTGGTTTACTCATTCAAGTGTTTTTTATGTTAATACTTGCTATTGTCTGATCAACTTTAGTGGGTTATCGAGTTACTCATAATACCGAGAGGGTTATGATTAATTGACACAAGACTTGAATGGTGCATGATTATATCTTTTGATTATAATTAGTTACGGTATAGACATATATTGTGACCATGCATAGCTTTGTGAATTGATGCTTAATTAGATTCCGAATATTAAATTGGCATAGACATATGTTAGTTTATTTGTAGGAATTATATCATAGTGATTTCGAAAGAAGCCTATGACCATTGAATTCTGGCTAGTAAATTGTGATTTGCTACAATATTTCGTGACTCTTTTGCCGATATTCTTGTGTTAGGGGGAAGTAATTATCCTGACTTATCTTCTCATATTTGAAACTCGTTAAGCTCTTTAGCATAATTTTAGTTTGTTAATTTAGTTTTAGTATAAAAACCATCACCAATTTATTGTGTGTTCGATAACTAGACTGTTAGATTTTATTTGTGATTGATACGTTTAAATAGTCCTTGAGGAACGATATCTGGTATTTATTACTATATTACTTGTTTGCGATTGTGTACACTTGCACATTAGTATTTTACGCAACAATGTGCCTACGTACCCCTTTATATAGGGGATCAAGCCGTGCGTAGTTCTGTGGAGCCAAGACTCCTAGTTTGATCAGGACTAGGCCTCTTAGGGATAAGACCAACCTTAAGCCGGTGACTTATCTCTTAGAGTTCTACTACAGTTAGAATTAAGCCTTGAGGCTGACTACCTCAGACTCCTTGTCCAAGCACATCACGGATACGGCATTATCTCCACTATGAGAGATAACACTAACCGCTACATTTCGTAGCATGGAGGAGACGTCTAGTAGAGCCGTGACCAATTCCTTGAGGTGTAGGGACGCGTCCTTACCCCCTAGTGAAGGTTCTCACAAAGAGGTAAGACAATTGAGGAGCCAAGTTACACGATCGTCTCAATCCCCCAATGAGGGCTAACTCACCAGAATATAGGATTCGGACATATGATCGGCCTTCATGTTAAACCTGAGGGCCTTCAAGAGCCATGATCACCTCAATCCCCCACACGAGGGTTAACTCGGCAAATAGCAGGATTGTGGATTGTAGATCATGCCCGGATTAGCCTGGGAACTATCAGATGAGCCTGATAACTACCAGATGAGGCTGGAAACTAGTCTTCATGTCCCCTAGAAGGGTAGGTCTTCGTATCCCTCGGAAGTGTTGTCATTGAGACTCACTCTCTCCCTCACACACATTATCCAACCGTGGACGCGGCCCCTGAGGGCGCACCCTAATCCTCAACCGCAACAATTTCCCCTCGTAAGCATGCTCGCAACACGCTGCGCCTTGAGGGCCGCGCCTTGAGGGAATGCCCCGAGAAGGGTGCACCCTTGTCTCCACTTATAACCAAAATTGGCCATAACAATATCATTGTAGTATATGTTGATGATTTAAACATCATTGGAACCCCAGATGAACTGCATGAGACGATTGGGTATTTGAAAATAGAGTTTGAAATGAAGGGCTTGGGTAAAACAAAACTCTGCCTTGGTTTTCAAGTTGAACATTTATCTAAAGGAACCTTTGTCCACCAGCCTTGATATATTGAAAAGATTCTTAAAAGGTTTATTATGGATGAGGCATATCCTTTGAGTACACCCATGGTTGTACGATCCTTAGAAAAGAATAAGGATCCATTCTGCTCAAGAGAAAAAGGAGAGAACTTCTTGGTCCTGAAGTACCATATCTTAGTGCCATTGGTGCACTAATGTATCTTGCCAATTGTACACGTCCTGATATTGCAGTTTCCGTTAACCTTTTGGCAAGACATCGTTCTGCTCCAACTCGAAGACATTGGACTGGTGTGAAACGAATATTTAAATATCTTCGAGAAACAATGGATATGGGTTTGTTTTATTCTAAAAACTCAAAAATGGAATTAGTTGGTTATGCAGATGCTGGATATCGGTCTGATCCCCACAAAGGTAGATCTCAAACAGGTTATGTATTCACATATGGTGATACCGCAATATCTTGGCGGTCTACAAAGCAGACTCTTGCAGCAACCTCTTTAAATCGTGCTGAATTATTGGCACTACATGAAGCTAGTCGGGAATGCGTGTGGCTAAGATCTTTGGTCCATCATATTCGGGAATCATGTTGTCTTTTAATCAATAAAGGAAGCCCTACTGTTTTATTTGAAGATAATGAAGCATGCATCACTCAGACTCGAGACGGTTGCATTAAAGGTGATAGGACAAAGCACATTGATCCAAAGTTCTTCTTTACCCATGAACTTCAACAGAGGGGTGAAATTGATGTTTGTCAGATTCAATCATGTGAAAATCCAGCAGACTTGTTCACAAATACGCTTCCTACAACTCCTTTCGAGAAATTAGTTCACAAGATTGGGATGCGTAAATTTAGAGATTTATGTTAAAATGAGGAGGAGACATGATAGTAAAATATGAACACCACATGTACTCTTTTTCCTTCACTAGGGTTTTTCCCACTGGGTTTTTCCTAGTAAGGTTTTAACGAGGCATGATGTTTGTACGTGTCATCTAAGGGGGAGTGTTATGTATAGTGTGTGGATGACTCTTGTGTTTCCCACTTTTGTATCCTCTCATCATTAGCCAACCTTTGGCTCTCCAATTTCCTTGTAACATACATCCTACTGGCCTATATAAGGCTTGCTTGTACCTTGATCATATGCATAGAAACAAGATGGTCTCCTCCATTGTTAGTTAGTTCTCTCTCAAAGTCTCTTCTCTTATATATTGTATATAACACTCTATATTTCTTCTCTGTATCATTTTTTATTGATGTTGGACTCCACTATAACAAAGAATCAAATTCAAAAGCGGAGATGAATTGGAGGGAAAGAATTTTTTATTCATAAAATAGGTTAAGAGCCAAGTTGTAACAGGGCGGGCTTAATCATATTTGATGCCCTAAGCAAAACTTAAAAATGAGGAGGCCTTGCATATTTATATATAAATTTTTTTAATACAATATAAAATTATTAATAAAAGATCATTACCCCAATATTGGATGTTGAATGATGAAGATGAGAAAGGTACCCAAAAAGAGATTATTAAAGTTTAGTAGATTACATTAGAGCCGTAGAGGAAGAGTTATGAACAGATGCACACACAGCAGTGAAAACTGAAAAGACAAGCTCAAAGAGTAATTTTATGTTCTTAATATTTGATCATTTATATAGACAAAGAAAAAAGGCGTTAGTAGCTTTAATATTAATAATTAATATTTACTTTAGCAAACTTTACATTTACTTAGACGAGTTATCTATGACACATACTTGTCTTTAAACTTCTTTTACGTCTGTTACTATTTCTTTTTATATTATGCATATAAATAAATATAATAATATTTTTCATCACAATTATTCGTGATATATTTTAACTTTTTCTGTACAAATATTTACATAAATATGATAAATATTATTTATAGTAACATAATAAAAATAATTTATATTTCAAAAAACTTTCAAAAAATCTATAAATTATTTAATTATTTTCATTTAAATAATAACTCAATTTTTTTATATTAATTAAATATAATTAAAAAAATTAAAATTGTTTGGTAAAAAAAATTTTACAATAATTTTTTAATAAAAATTTGGGGGCCCTTTTTTGTTTGGGGCCCTAAGCCACCGCTTAGTTTGGTTTAGGGTAGAGCCGACCCTGAGTTCTAGCTCCTAAAAGAGAAAAGAAAATGAGCTCTAGTTTATACATGTTTTTTTATCTTTTTGAATAGACAGCGTCTTGGAGATGCTCTAAGAACAATGTTATCTAGCCGAAGTCCTAAGATGTATAAAAAAATACTCTAACTATCCTAGTGATTAACTAAATCACCATCACATTTCCAAATTTTACAGGCATTACCTATTTTTAGGTAACTTCTGCTCATTACCTATTTAATATTTGTGAATAAACAATTCATCTCCTTCCTTTCTTTCTTTATTATTTCCCTTCTTTTCCCCTTCTTTCGCTCAAATGTATTATTAAATTAATAATAAGGAACAAAAAATAGGGATTGTTATTGAAATTGACACTAAAGGGGTGTATTGGATTGGAATTTTAATGGATTATTTTAAGTGTATGGGTTTAAATGGATTGTATGTAATTTTGATTTTGTGTGAATTCTTGATAAAATGTCGTACAGTTGATATAGATTCTTTAGGATTTAAGCACAATGCTTCAAAATCTAATGGATTTTGATGGGATTTCAAAGAACTTAAAATACACTGAGCAATGCCACAAAATCCATTATTTTATAAAATCCAAAAAAATCTATTAACATTTGAATACCATCAAATTTTAATGGATTTTAAACAATCCCAATTGAATACTTTAAGTATAATTTAAAATCCTGATTGAATACTACCAAAATTTGTAGCATATTTTAAAATCCCAATTGAATACCCCCAAGATTTTAATACATTTTAAACAATCCCAATTGAATACCTCCGATATCAAGAATGAAAAAAAAAGACTGATTCTAAACAAAGATAGTATTAATTTTGTAGTATTGTTTAGCAAGATCAAAACATTGTTTGCCATCAGTAGACTTGCAGCAGACAATTTGGGATTGGTTTTATGATTTTAACTGTTTACAACATGGTATTAGTCACTGAGGGAATGAGATGCTCTTATTTTTAAATAAATACTTTATCTTTATTGTTAGCCAGATTCAATTGTATTGCATTTAGATATCCAATTATCAACAGTTTGTTTAGTGACTACTTTTGGAAAAAAATATTAGTCATATTGTTGATTAAACCTTATCACTTACATTAAATTTTTATTTTGTCAGACAATAGCGATCCATGTTGTTTCGTATGGCTACACCATTTGTAGAAATTTCAAAAATAAACTACAAAACGAAAAGTACATTTAACATACATTTAACATAGGACTTGATTTTCTCTGCGAGTGGGTATTTACTCTGAATTCTTGAGTGGATATCTACATATGTAAAACAAAATAATTTTGGTTAAGCAATGAAAGTATGTTTAGCAGTAAAAAAATCAATTATCCTGCTTCTGCAGAGATAAGCTAGTCTATCACCTTTCACAAAAAGACCGTATCTCAGCAATCTCTTGATCTATGAAGATCTTTGAGCCACCGTTGACACCGATTTGAATGGTCCCTAATTTAGATGAATTAAAAACAACAAAAACATTAGAGAGGTAAGTGTAGTTTATATATTACATAGTAACATTATTGTTCCATTCTCTTGTACTTACCCATGTTTAGGAATGGGCGCATACCAGCAAGTATAACGATGAGATTGCCCTTTTTTAAGTGAGGTAGAAGAGGCAAAACTTGTGAAAGAGGTTCACCCTAAAAAGTTACTCTAGATGAATTCCTAATGACGTTTTTAGATTGAACACATACTTTAAGATATCAGTGATCCAAAAACTAAATAGTTGTATTTAAATAATAGATTAAGTTGAACAATTAAACTTTTTCTGCCAAAATACCTTCCATCGGTTATATTAAAAAAAATAGCATTCTCATCACGAAACAATGCAGGAAGTTTTTGGACTGGTTCAATATCAACAACTTTGCCGATCAAGTCTGTAGAGTAAATATAAAGAATTCAACATGTAACAAAATAAAATTATAAAATTAGGTGTACTTTATAAAGAAACAAAATTACCCGGTGAAAACCCTGAAACTTTTCCAAACTCATATGGCTCTGCAACATTATATAAGTCATCAAGTTTAACAATTTCAAACTTATGCAGGGGTATGGAATGATCTTCGTCGCAGATTTTGACATTTGTTGAATCTGTAAACCTAAAAGATATATCTGATTTTACTGGTCGATGTCCGAGTTTGGAGATTCTGGCCTCAAAATTTTTTATTTCATATATCTTTCCGATGTGTATATGATGGATTCCAAGCCTTCCCACAACTTAGCACCGACAAAAGCATGACGGTGAGTATCCTTTAAATATAGAATCACACATTAGAACACCCTTTCATCATGTAAGAGGAGTACATGTTGAAACATATAAGGAAGATAAAACAATTGTTTCACACACCTGTGAATCCAGAATCACTAAATGGGTGCCAATCAAAATGCCTTCATCGAATGACTTGGTCTGCCACATTCGCGTGACTCTAAATAACATACCAATCTTTTTTTGTATTGTTGACAACACCAAGATTATCGAACTCCATGTCTCTAATTTTTTTTTCCTGTATGCAGTCTAATGTAATCTTTTCCTTCTATCAAATTTTGAACACTAATACTCAAAACTTGAATTTGTCAATCTGATTATTAATGATGGTGAGATGACACTTATATTTGGTCTATATCATTAAATATATTACGTATGGTATGATTAGTTACACAGCATCAAAGCTTATTTAAAAATAGAATCAAAATTTGATTGTGCATGTCAATCAAATATATTCTGTTTGTCGATACATAATCAAATATATTCCTACAATGATCCTTTTGTGGATTTATGTATAAGGATTGACGCAACTTAAATTTGATATATAATATTAAATATATTCTGATTGGTATGATAGCTTACAATACACGTTCTTTTTGTTTATGACATAATCACTATTTTATTACAACAAAATATTACCGTAACTGTATCCTTTATTTACACACCAAGGAATAGGGGAACTTAGATTTTGCATTCATCAAAATAATATACTGTGATCTTTTAAATTATGGATTCTGTTAAAACAACTTTTATTTATAGAACAATACCTAAATGTAAAAGATGTAATTACATGTATAACAAAATAAGAACTTTTATGGATTGTAAGTAAAATAAATTTGGATAGATTGAAATTAATATATAATCAGGTAGACTTCATTGTAAAAATAAACTGTTAGGATACTACACAATTTAAAATAATATATTATATTAATTATTTAGCAGTTAATATATTTACATTGGTATAAATAGTGCAAAATCAAGACATTTTTTTCGGAATGTAATCAATTATTTTGCTCGAATATTGGACTTACGTGATAAAACAATATTTATTATTAATGCAGTAAAGTAAAGACATTATAATATTTGCAATTTAGAAATACGAAGTATATAACTGAATTTGGTATAATAATTTCAATAATCTCGACATGTTTTAGCTATATAATCAATGTTTCTCCGTAAAGATAGATTTCAGATGTATATGCTTCAGTAAATTTCCCAAAGTTTATTATTATTTTTTTTATAACAGAAAGACATTGAAAGAAATAAAGGTATTGTATTTTTTTTAAAAAAATAATCTTAACCGTATTAAAAAAACATTTGCATTTTTATTAGTATTTGAAATCTAATACCTTTTTGATAAATATTTTTCATCTGGCTTTAAATTTTCTTAAATGAAATTTTGATTGTGGTGTGTTATGAAATTCCTTGGAAACAACTAATTAACTTATAAAAGAATATAAAAGGCAAATTAACTATTTAACTAATTATAAGAAAGAACTGAATGGAAAAAAACTTCAATATTCATATTAAATAACGATAAACATCATTCTAAAATGTCTGAAACTGAATAACTGCAGCAATAAGGGCACTTCAGAATATATTATTATGTTTATTACGCGGCTGGTATCCACAGCAGAGGACGTATCAGCCGAGTACCATTTCACAGCTAGGCCTTTGAGGACTGTGGAGAATCTTCCTACAATGAAAAATCAAGACAGTGCGTTAGTTTCTGTCTTCTGAGCAAGCATAATCTGTACAAACAACACACTTGTGGATGTTACTCACTATAGACCTATATATTCAGAAAGTAACTAAAATGCATAATCAACGATAAGACACACATAACACATACGGTCTTTATTTTCCATCATTGATGTATTCTTCACAGAATCTGGAGTTTCAAAGAGATCTATGCAATGAACAGCCTGCACTTCAAAATATAAAATTAGGAACATCTGATTCAAGGCTTGCAATCTATTTTAAAGTAAGAAATGCATTATCAAGGAAACGTACCTCAGCCTGGCTAAAGGATGGACATTTTGGAATGGGAGAATGTTGAGAAATCATATTTGGCTGTGCAGCTGGATCAAAAAGATCAGTAGCCTGGTATATATTGCTGTCACCACTAATGTTCGATTCTGACAAAAGAATCTTCACCGTGATCTCCATTCCCACTATATCCTTAAGAACAGCAGGTGGTGAACCGTTTGCTTCCTCCTACATTACGAATAAACTAGCTTACTTTTCTTCATCAGTTGTTCACCAGTGTGTCGGAAAGCACAAAGTAGCAATAACTAATATCATGCATGCGTAGATAATTCTTACATTCTTTAAAGCAGCAATAACATTTGTAGCTATTGTCCTGATCAAACGCTTGACAACGCGATCGGAGAGGAGCACATTACTGGTTAAATTGTTGTCATCAGCCATGATTATAAGCCTAAACCTGAAACAAAAAATATGTCAATAAATCATCAGAATCTAAGAATATTAATTATTGTATGCATGGTGCTTTGATGAAAGATATTTTATCATAATATTTGAATAAACTTCTTTTCAGCGTGTGGAAAGCAAAATACCACCAAGATTCTTCCTCTAGCTTTGTCATTCTTTTCAACTTCTTCATGACATATGTTACAACCAAAATACCACCAAGATTCTTCCTCTAGCTTTGTCACAGTGAACGTGACCACCACGTCGGGCTGATACATAGATATATTTGCATATGTATCTCATTTGAGTTCAATTTAGAACCTTAAATTGATAATGCAAAAATACCAATATAGTGCATAATAATTATTAAAAACCTGTGATCAAAATTCAGCTGATTTTTCAATGAGTTCCTTGAAATTGGTTTGGATTAATGTGTTCCTCACAATTGTCTGAGCCTTAGTAGAATTTTTCAAGTAACTCATTGAGTTCCTTGAAATTTTTCAAGTAACTTACTGTTAAACAAAGTTACTTTGCTACCCCACATAACTCCAATCACAGATTTCTGTAGCTAACGATTATAATCATTACTAACTGTCCTTGCTAAGTCTCCCCACACAGTGACTTTGTGTGTGAAACTAAAAAACATTATTAACATGTATGAGAACTATAATCATAAATGAGTCTAATGTTAAAAACATAAAATGATAGAAAAGTATATTGCCTTCCATCCATCAGTTTGAAATAAACAACGTCTCTCTCCCCGTATCGTGTTGGTATTTTATGAACTTGAACAAAACCCGCCACTGCACCAATAACATCTGTGACACAAAAACATTTTATGGTTTTGGTATCAGTTTGACAAAGAACATATCTACTATTACACAGAAGGGACTATTCAGGTGCAGACATGTAAAAACCTGTAGAAAATTCTGGGTTCTCTACATTAGCATTACGTTCGGCTTCCCCCAAGAGATCAGCGAGATCCATAAACTCAAACTTATGATATGGAATCATTGTATCATCGTCTACTTCATCAATTGTGGTTGAACTTAGGAGACGAATACATTTTTTGTTAGACACAGGCCTCAGACGTCCAGTCGAATCCCTCACTTGGAAATTCTCGACTACGTATACCTTACCTTCCAATACTGACTTGCCAATGGCAGTCCAGTTATCAGGATAAGCATATGCATGAATGTTTGAATTCTGACGCAAATGGCAAATATAATTACTACAGGGAGTGTTCATATTAATTATATATAACATGGTGTGTAACATGTTTTTAGGAAAGCTTAATACAGTTTTTACTTACATCTTCATCGAGAAAAATCATATTATACCCTCTGACCGCAATAGCGTCAGCAACGATTGTTGGCCAGAATTTTGTCAGACGAACCTTAATCTTCCAGTTGATTCGAGCTTTCTCAAGAGACTGGATGTGATTGAATAGAAGTCCTTGCATGATTACCCGAGTCAATGAAATTACATAAATCAAAAATAAAACGTAAAAGTATGCAAAGACATGTTCAGACTGTGATATATTACCAGAAGTATTGTATGTGTTCTTCTTTGAAAAAATGATGTATTTATAGCTGCGAGGAACAGAACTGCTAGCAATCAAAATCCTTGATTAAAGGAAAATGAGCTGGGCAACTTTTGATTCAGAAAAATCAAATATGCATGACTTGTGGTGCTGATTTGCTGGTGTAATCTTTTTACCTACATAGAGTGTAGGTAAAACACATTGTACTAAAATAAATATAAGAGACATTACAGGATCTTTGCAAAAACAATAATAAATCGTAATCTTTAACGCATTATACTAACACATTGTCCAAGAATAAACACATTTTAAATGTAATCTAATTTATTTAAAGTTCTCAATAAAATTTAATATTTTTTTAATAAATCATCAAATAAAATAACTTTTAACAATTATCTGCAGAGGAAACGTGTAGACAACCATATATAACTAAAAAACGTAAATAAAGTAAATCGATATCTGATAGTTAATGACAATCAACTAATATAATTTAGGAATTTTTTCCGGATGTTATTTATTATATGTTATTATATACTCCCTCCGTCCCAACCATTTCTTTACACTTTCTTTTTTGGAAAGTCCCATCCAATTCTTTACATTTCAGGATTTACCAAAAATAGACAATAGGTCCCGCCACTTCTTCACTTTTTTCCTCTTTTCACACTACTTTTACTCCACTATCTTTTTTTATACATTTAAAATCAATGGGTCCCACCACTTCACCTACTTTTCTTTCTCTATTCAACTTATTTTATACATATTTCTTAACCTCCGTGCCCAACTCATTTGATAAGAAATGGGAGGGACGGAGGGAGTATCTCACAATCATCTCCAGATAATAGTAAGGGGTTTAATTTTGTTTATAAGGGAAACATGTAACACACATGACAGCTTTGATAATCACTAATTATACTATATAGCCTTTAATAACCATGACTTTACTATTTTTAATAGTTGTAATGATCATTAGAGTTCTATTTACTCAAAGAATATAACTAATATCGTTGAAAGAGATACAGTCATGAGTTATTATTTTTTGGATAATTAAATTAATAGATTATAAATTATAAAGTATATATATAATGCATAACTTAACCTTGTGTACACTCAACATTATTTTATATTATTTTATATTGTCTCTATAAGAAAAACTAATAAAAAAGTATTAGACTTAAATTATATTGATGTTAAAAGTTTATTACAAATCACTACTATCATAAAACTGTAAACAGAGTTACGCACAAAAGAAACTACGTGTGTTGTTTCAATATACATATCTTTAAGTATTCTTAAGAATATATGTTAGTTGACTCTGGACTTAACTTCAGACAAAACAATAAAATAAACACATTTTTTTAAAAATATATTGTACTATCATTTAAATGAAGTATTAATACAGGAAATCGTATGAAACTTTTGATATGGAAATTTTCAAAAATGGATGACATGTGGTACTGATTTTCAGGTGGAATCTTTTAATATACGACGATTTGGTACACACAGTATTTTATTTAAAGGGTTTAAATTTAATCTAAATTAAACAAAAATTCTCAATATAATTTATTATATTTTTATAAGTCTCAATATAAATTTTTCAATGTAAAAGAAACGTGTAAACAACCATATATATCCGCAAAAAATGTTCAAAGGAGCAAATTTTCATAAATTATTTTTCATAAGTGCTCTACTGAACGAAAAATTATATATTAGTTCAAAGGAACAATGTCTCATTTTAATTAGCTATTTTGTTCCTGGAGATATTCTCGCAGTGCAACAAGGTGGGGGAAGATATAATGTGCATGAAAATAGGGCGTTTGTTAATCAAGAAGATTTGAATTCAAAAAAAAAGCAGCATCAGCGCGGTAGGAGGCAATATTTCGGATTTTTTAAATGGGCCTGAGGAAGAGGAACAACATGGGCTTCATGTGGTGGAGCGAAAAAGAATGAGAGGTGGGCCTGACCAATTTGAAACAATGGATACTGAAGGAAGGTTAAGAAGTGGAGATGTTATAATGAGGACAATAAATATGGAAGCTACTTTTTCTGGAACGGATTGTGTAGCATTCTCAAAAAATGATTTGGCTACGCCTGCTGTGCAGGCTAGCCAGCAGCAATGAATATCCTTAGTTGGAACTGTCGAGGGTTGGGGAACTCTTGTGCAGTTCGGATTCTTGGTGATTTGATAAGATCACATAAACCTGACTTTTTTTTCCTTTCTGAAACTTTGGTTACGTCTAATAAGATTGCTACTTTGTGTTCTAAATTTCATTTTCACAATTCGTTTGCAGTAGATTGTAATGGTAGAAGTGGTGGTTTAGCTATTTTTTGGAAGAGAAGCTTCAATTGCAATGTCCAAGACTACTCTTCTAATCACATTAATGTTCAAGTAAATTGGTGTAATAATGTCAACTGGAGATTGACTTGTTTTTATGGCTTTCCGGAGCGATCTAGACGTCATGAGTCGTGGGAGTTTATCAAATTTTTAGCTGCTCAATCTAGTCTTCCATGGTGTATTTTGGGTGATTTCAACGACATGATGTACGCTTCTGATAAGAAAGGAACTCATGCTCATCCGCAACATCTATTTAATGGGTTTTGCAAGACCATTGAGGATTGTCATCTTATCGAGTTGGATTTAGCAGGTGGCAGGTTCACATGGGAGAAGAGTAGAGGGTCTTCGAACTGGATTAGCGAAAGACTGGATCGTGCATTTGCTTCGGAGGCATGGTGGACTTTGTTTCCTCTGTGTAACCTTACAGTTCATCACACAACGCGTTCAGATCATGACCCCATCAAGCTCGATCTTCTTAGCACTTCTCACTCAAAGAAGCAGTTTCATATTTTGGTTCGAGAATGCCTGCCTTAAAGAGGAATCTTTCACGGCTGATGTTTCTAAGACTTGGAGAGATTTACATCCTTCTTTACTTTTACCTAAGCTGCTATCAGTTTAGGTAAAATAAAGTTTCGAAATAAAATAAAGAAAAAGAAAGAGGAATTTGCCATGCTTGTCAATTGTGAAGATGAGGAAGGTGTACGTAAGTATTTTGAAGCATCCACTCAGCTTAATGATTTGTTACTCCAAGAGGAGCTGTATTGGAAGCAGCGTGCAAAAGCATTTTGGTTGGAGGATGGTGATTCAAATACAAAATTCTTTCATGCATTTGCCAATGCCAGGAAAAAGATTAATCATGTTATGAGGTTAAAGACAGATGCAGGGGAGATAGTGTCAAATCATGAGGAGATGTGTCGTGTGGTCTCTGATTATTTTCATGGAGTTTTTGGGAACGCAGGGCCTGATGAGAGGTGGAAAATCATGGTGAGAATACAATTATTTCTAGTGAGCAGAATAATATGTTAACTGATGAGTTTTCTTTAGAAGAGTTCTCTGTTGCAGTGCATAAAATGCACCCAAACAAAGCTTCTGGCCCTGATGGGCTGAATCCTGCTTTTTTTAAGCATTTCTGGAACCTCATGGGATATGAAATATTTCAGAGTTGCAAGAGTTGGTTAAATGAATGTGCTTTCCCAGCTGGCTTAAACGTGGTTTTGATCCCCAAGAAGGATAATGCTGAGTCAATGAAGGACCTTAGACCTATAGCATTGTGCAATGTGTTATATAAGATTCTTGCAAAAGTTCTTGCCAACAGACTTAAGGTGATTCTCCCGGGAATTATTACAGAAAATCAATCAGCTTTTGTGCCTGGTCGTAGTATTACGGACAACGTTCTTGTGGCTTTCGAGGTGTTACATACAATGAAACGTAATAACAGTGGTAACAATGGAATGTAGCGCTGAAGCTAGACGTTAGTAAAGCTTATGACCGTGTTGACTGGACTTTTCTAAAGAATCAAATGCGGAGAATGGGTTTTTCAGAGAAATGGATCATCTGGATTTTCCTCTGCGTGTCCACCGTCTCTTATTCAATTTCATTTAACGATGATCAGATTGGTCTTATAGTTCCAAGGCGAGGCTTGCGTCAAGGAGACCCACTGTCGCCATATCTTTTTATTTTCTATGTTGAAGGATTATCTCTTTCGATAAAAGAGGGTTCAGATGCGGGAAAAATTCATGGTTGTAAGGTAAGTGCCAATGCTCAAGCGGTGACTCATTTATTATTTGCCGATGACAATTTCCTCCTCTATAATGCAACTGCGGATGAAACTCTAGCAGTTAAAGCTATTCTAGCAGATTATGAGGACCTCTCAGGGCAAGCTATCAACTTACAGAAATCTGGGATTTTCTTTAGTGCCAATGTTAAAAGTGAAGTTCAGCAATAGATAAAGGATATGTTGGGTGTGCACACTGATTTGAGTACGAGTCACTATCTAGGCTTACCTTCTTTAGTTGGTAGATCAAAGAAGACTATCTTCAATTTTCTCAAAGATCGACTGAGGAAGAAAATTCAGGGATGGAGCTCAAAATGTTAATCAAGAGCAGGTAAGGCAGTGTTTTTACGTAATGCTGCACAAGCAATTCCATCCTATGCGATTTCCTGCTTCCTTCTACCGAAATCTCTATGTCAAGAGCTTCAACGCATGATGAATAGTTTTTGGTGGGGTTCTGGTAATGGCCCAAATAAAGGAATTCGTTGGTTATCTTGGGAAAACATGAGTATGTCGAAGTGTATAGGTGGTATGAGTTTTAGAGACATGTATGGTTTTAATCTTACTCTGTTGGGCAAGCACTGTTGGAATTTTCTTGTTAATCCTGACTCGTTGGTAGCTAGAATTTTCAAAGCAAGATATTTTCTGAATAGCACGTTTCTGAGTGCTAAAAGAGGAGGAGGTTCGAGCTTTATATGGTCAGGTATTTGGCAAGCTAAGGAAGCTTTATCTAAAGGTTACAGATGGATTGTTGGCGATCACCAGAGTATTGATGTTTATAAAGATAGTTGGTTGCGAGGTAAAGCTGATTTTCGAGTTGAGGCTAATGATGTCAGTGGTGAAGTCTCCGCCAAGGTGAAGGATCTATTTATTCCTGGAACCAGGATGTGGGATAATGTGAAGGTAAACAGCTTATTTTCAACTTGTGATGCTAAAAACATTTTACCAATGCATGTCCCTCAAACCCAGGAAGTCGATCGATTGGCTTGGATGCACACTGTTGATGGTGCATATAGTGTCGAAACAGGGTATCAGTTTTGGTTAAATTCAAATGGGCAACGTCTTAAAAGAAGATTTGGCTGGAGCAAACTCTGGAATATGGAAATCCCCCAGAAAATCAAAGTCTTTTTATGGCGTTTTGGTCGAAATAATATCACAGTCCGGTATATGATTAGGAGGAAAGGTGTGCGCTCGACTATAACTTGTCCAATGTGTGATAGAGATGTGGAACACTTGTTGCATATTTTCTTTGACTGCAAATTTGCTGAAGATTGTTGGCGTGAGATGCATGCAAGTTTTGATATGGCCAGTGTAGATTTTGCTCCGGAGTGGCTGTTACAGAAGCTTTCGGAGGAATCTAATGAGGTCTGTATAAAGATTGCTACTACTCTCTATGGAATTTGGTATGCCACGAATCAAAAGGTGTGGGAGGGCCATAGTATCCCAGCTAGTATTGTCATGGAATGGAGCAAGAAACACGTTAAGGAATGGCAAGAAGCCCGCAAGTGTAGACTTTGTCGCTTATGTAGCAGAGAACATGTTGGCAACCAGTTGGTAGCTCATTGGAAGGCTCCTGATGTGGGAAAATTTAAACTAAATGTGTATGCTTCCGTTGTTCCTGGATCCTCATCTTTTTCTGTGGGCATGGTTATTCGCAATTCTCAGGGTGCATTTTACAGAGCTCGGACTTGTAAATATGCAGGTGAAATCTCAGCTTTTGAAGCAGAAGTTTGCGGTGTTCGTGAAGCTCTTCGATGGCTTCTCTTGCTCAATGTGGAAAATGTAGAGATTGAAAGTGATTCTTCTCTTACTGTTACGGCTCTACGGAAAAATTCTGTGTTTCACCTTAAAGTTGGATTTATGCTACAAGATTGTAATGCTACTGTCCGATCTCGTTCTGATTTAGTAATCAGTCATGTTAGGAAGCAAGCCAATACAGTAGCTCACTCATTAGCTAGGGTGTCCTGTTTGGTTAATAGCTCCATCGATTTTCTGTCTCCTCCGCCAAGTGTGTTGGAAGCATTATTGTATGACTCTAATTTCATTCAATAAAATCTCTTTTGCACTAAAAAAAAGCATACGTTTACGTACACAATTAAATATATCTTTATATTTCTAATATAAAATACAAAGAATCTTATATATATATATATATATATATATATATATATATATATATATATATATATATATATATATTGACAGAAATGCAAAGAATCTTATATTTGTTACAACATAATAGCTAATACATGCAAAGCTGTTGAATGGTTACTATATTTACTACAATAAAAGCTATTGTAAATATCCAACTATACCCAATATTCTCTTCTGCAGTACAACCACACTTTAACAACCTGACTTGGTATTCTGATGAATGTAAATGGTTGGGAACATTGTCCAGGCAATTATCTTTTATATAAACAACCAAACAAAAATGGAGAAGAACTAAAGTTCTTGCCCCTGATAAGTCCAACTCATCGAAAAAAATTGAATGCAAAATTATACACAGCTTTAATGTAAATCGAGACGATGTCTAGTAATCCATATCAGGTATATTATAAAAAACTTCCTCGAAAACTACATTGACAGTCTTATCAGAGGTTGCTCCATCATCACCATAAATCAATATCCATAAGCCGTCTGGTGAAGTAACACGTGATATTGCAACGTAGAATTGACCATGTGAAAAAACAGAACGCGGAAGATACAGACCAACGGTGTTAAGAGACTGACCTTGGCTCTTGTTTATTGTCATTGAATAACAAATTTGCAGTGGGAACTGAGTCCTTTTGAAACCAATAGGCCAAGCTGTATCCGTTGGTATCATGTTGATCCGTGGTATTAAATGTCGTCTCCCAACATCTGTACCACAAAGTATCTCACACTCAATACTGTTCTTGCGGCAAGCTGTGACCACAAGCCGAGTACCATTACAGAGACCAAGTATTTGGTTGAGGTTACGCATCATCATGACAACTACTCCTGTTTTTATTTTAAGCTCGTGCTTAGGAAGGCAAGGTATGTTTAGAGAATTTAAGTACTCGACTGGGAAGGACTCGTCAAAATCATTTTTTTTGACTCCCTTGTCTTCTATAGAATCCTGGCTGAAATAGGTATGGGTTTTTCTTGGTATCTTGTCCAAGATAAATTCATTTATATCGTCAATGATTAGGTTCGTAGGTGTCAAAATAGCTCTAGACCTGAGGTACTCGTGACAACTCATTTTGTTGGAGAAATCCGGGTGAATTCTGTCAAAAATTGCTTTAACATGATCATCCGCAGAATGCAATACAAACCTGCTTGGGATCTGAAAAGAAACCTCAGAACTATAAGGCTGCTGTGAAACACCTTCGATCTTTCCATTACCAATCTTTAACTGCCAATCACTAAACTCTTTGATCTTTTGATTTTGTTGAAGAGAATTAACAGATGTCAACCTCATATTTTGTTTTAAGGTGAAGACTTCACACTCATCCCACAACCTGGAACGATTAAAAGCTGCACCAACTACAACTGCTCTTGGAGCCTTCGGGATGACAGGTAAAATTTGACGATAGTCTCCTCCAAATACAACAGTTATTCCACCAAATGGTCTATTCGAACGATTCGAGTCAACTACAAACATAATATCACGCAAGCTTCTATCTACACACTCAAATGCATGAGGATGTTGCATTGGAGCCTCATCCCATATGATGAGGCTGGTCTTCTGCAACAATTCAGCAATGTCAGACCCCTGTTTTATTCTAGCTGTAGAATGTTGATCTACCTTTAGAGGGATGTGGAATCTTCATTGTGCAGTCTTTCCACCAGGAAGAAAAACAGCAGCAATCCCAGATGATGCAACTGGCAGTACAATCTTACGCTCTAAACGTAGTCGAGAACAAAGTGTCTGCCATAGAAAAGTCTTTCCGCAGCCACCACTTCCATGAACAAAGATTAAACGACCAAGATTCTTTTCAACACTATCAATTACCGAATGATACACCTCTCTCTGCTCAAAATTCAATTTCAGAAAATTTGCTTCATGCAACTGCTTCATTTCAGAAATATAATAGGATGTTTCCTCATTGATGAGTCTATTCACATCTCGGCAAAGGAAAATATCAGATGGAGGGGGTAATCCTGAAAAGTCCTTTATGCTTTTTCCTATATCATTCAACACTTTCTCAATCTCTGCAAAGGAAATGAAATACATTTTAAAAAGACAAATAATATGGTTTCCATTACAATAGGGGAAAAACACAAAGCAATTCAAAGAATAACCATGTAACACATATGAAAACTTTGATAATCACTAATTATACTATATAGTCTTTAATAACCATGGCTTGACTATTTTTAATAGTTGTAATTATCATTAAAGTTCTGTTTACTCAAAGAATATAACTAATATCGTTGAAAGAGATACAGTCATGAGTTATTATTTTTTGGATAATTAAATTAATACTTTATAAATTATAAAGTATATATAACGCATAACTTAACCTTGTGTACACTCAACATTATTTTATATTATACTATATTGTCTCTATAAGAAAAACTAATAAAAAAGTGTTAGACTTAAATTATATTGAAGTTAACAGTTTATTAAAAATCACTACTATCATAAGATTTATGTCAAATGACATAAGATACCTGCCAAGGTATAGTTCTGAAGATCATTATCAGACAGCTGTAGATCATCATTGCCGGTGGCGCGCCTCCTTATGCCAATCATGTCATCTAACATGCATCTCCAATGTGAATTCCATAAAGCAAGTGGATCAGTAACAGAACAGTATGCTAAATTATTAACAAACATTTCATAGAGCTAGTGAGGCATAGCAGAGTGAGAGTTTTCAAACATGGCATGATTCCATTGGTTATCATTTTCTAGTAGTCCAAGAGCTGCGCAAGCTTCCTTGAAAGTGCAGTAAACATGGTTGTCAACCGTCCTAATATCTTCAAAACATAGAGCACCTTTCTTCCTCATAAGAAGCATGCGAAGGTAGAGGAGTTCCCCAGCAGTAGCATGTACCTCTGATAAACGGCCAACAACATCACCCCTCTCCCTTTCTTTCCACCTACAATCCCTAGGAATCCATGTAAAGAATCTCGAAAATTCATGATATGTGTAATTCCGAGCATTTGGTATCTCCCGATTTGCAATTAACCAAGCCTCCAACTTGCTCTTTCTAAAATTAGCACGATCACACACATTTTCTAAGTTTTCACCATCTTTAAAAGTAACGTACTTTTCTCCTGGAAGATGAACGGGAAGTCCGTCACCAGATGGCCAGTGGGAATGAATGTCAAACCCAAAGAGTCTCCAAGCCGCTTCAGATGCACATACATATCGTCCATCGAGATAGTGTTTTACCTCATCAAATATTTTTTCAGTGCCTGTGGTCCTTTGATTCTCCGAAGCTGCACTATTTTTTTTAAGCAACATAGTAGCATTATCATGGCCTATCAAACAATATTTGAAGAGGTACTTTAGAGACCTTGAATTGTTACAAATCTCAACATTGATATGACACTGGAATCTCAGCAGAAGTTCCCGGTTGTATGGAACAACAAACCTATTATCGAGTCTGACACCCTTCCTATCAGTTGTATTACCAGTATCACGCCTACGATATATAGGGAAACCACTTTCGTCAAAACATGTTGATAAGTGATATTTATACACACTTATAGGCCTTCATTTCCACTTAAATTGGTTGGTTGTACTTAAGTGTTTAGTGTCTTTTGATGTGTTTTTAGTGTTTTTCTGTGCAGGTCACGAGTTGAGGTGATGAAGCGAGTTTCTATCATTTTAGGTTGTTTTTGGTGCATTATTTGTAAGAATAGAGAAATGTGGATTCATCACGACTTGGGATTTTGTGGGTACATCTTCTACAAACCCTCACGAGAACACACTCGTCCACTAGAGCTATCTAGGGGTTTAAAGGGCTTGTTGCATATGCTAAATGCAACCGTGATCACCTACGGAAGTGGTACTAGAGCGAGGAAGGGCATGCACGCGAGAACAAGCTAAAAACGAAGAAACAGGCTGCCAGTGGCAGACAGTAGCGCGCCCGCGCTAGTTCTTAGCGCGCCCGCGCTACATTAAAGCCAGCTAGCGCGCCTGCGCTTGTTTAGCGCGGCCGCGCCCAGCAGAAGTGTTCCGGGCCGATTTTTGGAGCTTTTCTGAGGGATTTTAGCAGCGTTCGAGGCCCGGTTCACTTGGTCAATGTATTTATTTTCTCATGTGTAAAACCCTAGCCTCGAAGAAGAAGAAGAAGAAGAAGAAGAAGAAGAAGAAGAAGTAGATAGAGAACAATATTATAGTTTTAGTTATCTCGTGTAATCAAGCACATTATCAGTTTTGTAGTGGATCGTTCTTCGCGAGGAAGTGACAGTTTCGAGCGAGATCGTAAACATCAATTCTGTAACGTTGTGTTCTTTATTATTAATTCTAGCATCTATATTCCGTTTAAGTCTCGTATTGTATTTATCATGTTTTCATTAGAACCCATGATGTCGATTAGTTCGATTATGAACTAACCGCCTTCATGGGATTCTAATGGATTTATCGATGTAGTCTAGTAACGAGATTGTTTGATTGATTATGTGACGTACGTTGATTTCTTTGCATGAGCCGTGCTTATTCTTCTTAGGAGCGTAGCTAACTTCTAAGTTGTTTGTTAATTCTTTCTGAAGCGAGAGTGGATGATTGAATTTAGAACTATGCCATGTAAACATAGGATTATGTGAATGAAGCATAATTTGTGATAGACTTGAACTATTTTTATCACCCTGTGTAATCACGATAGACGACCTGTTATTAAACCTCTCTGCTTACACTACCGCTATAGAGATATAGGGTCTGAGCTTTGTTGGTGTCCATGACATTTCTGTCTTAATTGTGGATTTTGATTGGTATGATATGTGTGCAACGAGAGTTGGCATGTATTAGTTTCGTGTTGTCTGATTAGGATCAACAGTCACATGTTAATCAGTAATTTCAATTCTAGATGAATTCGATAATGAAGTTAGAATTCCATGTGTTTTCCTATTCTGATTTTGATTAGTAAATTTAGTTAGTAGTATCAAAGAACCCATTCTTGTTAATTGTCTTAGCAGTGAAAATTACTCATACATTGTTGCATAGGTGCGTATTCTTTAATTCACCAGTCTCTGTGGGATCGAACTTAATATATTACTTGTGATCACGTGCATTTGCGTGTAGATTTTTGCGAACAAGTTTTTGGCGCCGCTGCCGGGGACTCGGTGTTAATTAATTAGTTTATGTACTTGTCATCAGTGTGCATTAAAATTCACTGACTAGGATTCTATTCTTTTCTCACTTTTCTTCTTTTCTTTATTTCAGGTACTTGGGTCGCGTTTATGCTAACACGTTCTAAAGCTCGTAAGGAAGCAATTGATTCATCTTCTTCTTCTGACTCTGAAACAATGGATTATGCAAGGAAAGCAGTTGGTGAGGCGTCACATGAATTTTCTCGTTTGAAAATCAATGATAATCAGGCTGACACAATTGAGCCAGCGATATCAGCCAGGGGTATTCGAATTAAGCCATCAATCATTCTCAGGCTGCAGGATACTATTCAATTTGGGGGGTCTGTTCTTGAGGACCCAAACCTGCATCTAAGGAAATTCGAGGAATTCAGTATTGCATTGGATTTCAATATCGGACCTAAGGATCTGGTGAAGCTGAGACTCTTTCCATTCACGCTACGTGATGTAGCACGATCGTGGTTTCTCTCTCTCTCGGCAAGCACTACTAATAGCTGGAACAAGTTGGAGAAAATATTCTGTACCAGGTTTTATCCTCTAATTAAAGTATCAGCTATCAGAAACACCGAAAGTAAATTCTCTCAATTCTCGGGAGAATATCTTTTTTTAGCTTGGGACCGGTTCAAGAAGATTCTCGAAAATCTCAATGAAGACGGCATGCCTCCTGGAATGGCAATTCATTATTTCTAAAGGGGTCTTAATGGTCAATGTAGAGCACTATTAGACGTGGCAGCTGGAGGAAATCTGTGGAGCAAGAGCTTCGATGATGCTTACGAACTGATAGAGAACCTGGCTGCTGCTGAGCACAGAGACCTAAAGTGGAAAATTCCAAAAGAGAAAGAATCAGAGGATGATGAAGCGGTCGAAGTCACTCAGGAACTTCAGATGACTAATTGGCACAGAATTAGAGCTCACTCCGACTCAATTCCTAATGCATGTGGAGACACTTGTCCTCTATTTTCTACCAGTGCGAGTAGCCAATCTGTAATTCAATCACCTGCTGATTCAACATTGAATGAAGCACAATACCGAAGGATAATCCGGCGTATTGACGCGGTTGAAGAACGAATCGGTCGCTTTGCTGATATATTAACGGACTCTCTTGCTGAAGCATTCTTAGCACTAGATGTTAATGTTACTTGGAATTCGTTTGGTTATGGAACGAGGTATCCTCCACAGGATACTTCATCGGAATCGGATTAATTCTGGACTTCACGTCGAGCTAACGACGTTAAACAAGCGCTTCGTGGGAGGCAACCCGCGCATTGGAACCATGTTGTATCGTTGTAACCCTCAAAAACGCAAAAAAACGAAAAAATTTGACCCTGGGTGGCAGACACTAGCGCGCCCGCGCTAGTGTCCAGCGCGCCCGCGCTAGTGTCCAGCGCGCCCGCGCTACAGTGTACAGCGCGCCCGCGCTACACTTAGCGCGGCCGCGCTACTGTCTGCCCAGGAATCGATTTTTTCACCAAAAATATTTTCTTTTCAGTTTTAAAAGCCCACAATCCTAATATTGCATGCCTAGCCCGAAATATATCCTCAATAACCCTAAATCAGCTCTCAAATTCCTATATAAACACAAAACCCATCTCCAATTCCTATTCTAATTCTATAAACCCTACTTATATATATACACATCCATACACACAACCACCATCAAATCTCTCAAACCCACCACACACAAACCTCTTGCAACTCTAGATCTCTATCAATGGCACCCAAAAGAGCCCGAAGAACACAGGGACCAAGCACCCAAGCCCCTACATCTAGCGATTCTTCCTCGATGGGCGAGGTTGAATTCACCTCCGATGGTGCACGAACCGAGTTTCAACGGCTTATGAATAAGTCGATAATCAAGGAGAGGGGATTCTTACCCACAGCTGAAGATGGGGATCTCTTAAGCATGATTCAAGAAAGGGGATGAGAGTCTTTTTGCGAGGCTCCGGAGGCGGTTCCCTTGGCCATTATTCGCGAGTTCTATGCTAATGCCAAGGAGAATCGCGATGGTTTCACGGTGGTGCGAGGAACCCGTGTGGAGTATAGTGCGGAGGCGATCCGTAGAGTGATTGGGGGGCGTGCCAAGCGCCGTAATGAAGAAGATTGGGTTGTAGAGAGGATTGGGCGTGCCAAACGCCGGTTTGACGAGGAGCCGGTTGATCTTGAGCGGTTGGTGTATGATATGTGTGTGCCGGGTACGAGTTGGAAGATGACGGCACCTCCTTTGCCGGCACATGTTTCTTTTCCGGCAGCCGCTTTGAACCGGAATGCGAAGGCGTGGAACGCCTTCATCTGTGCTAACATCATGCCATCTTCACATGGGCATGAAGTGACGGTGGATAGAGCTATTCTGCTCTTTGGGATTGTCTCGGACAAGTATATTGATCTGGGACACGTGATTCATCAGGGAATTCTTAGGTTCTTACAGGGAGGAACCACTGGTGCCATTCCGTACGGCACAATTGTTACGAAGCTCTGTCGATCAAGCGGTGTTCGTTGGCCAGCCAACGAGCAATTACAGTTGCCAGCAGCACCTATTGATCATTCGGCGATCAGCCGGATGACGGAGTGGGAAGGAGCCGTTCCTCACCCTCGAGGACTCGGTTACATATATGATGAGATGCCAGGGGGACGTCCAGGGTTTATTAGGAGAGAGCGGACTAGAGCTTCTGGAGCTGGTACTTCTCAGACGGAGAGGAGCTCCGAACCGATGGGAGATGTTCATTATCGCCGGCTAGCGAGACGGATGGACACCATGCATGACATCCACCAGAGGTTTGCGTTTGACTTGACACAGGCTCTTGGTAATGCTTTTCAGGCGCAGGGGGTCACGGTTCAGTGGCCAGTATTCGGAGCAGGGATGCAGTATCCTCCACCTGATTCACCTCCAGCAGAGGAGGGGGAGGATTCGGACTCCGAGTAGGTACGTGGGTGCTCTAGCCTTTTTACCGCTTTCAATGGGGACATTGAAAATTTTAAGTTTGGGGGTGGTAATCTAAGGAAGAGCATGTTATTGTAATTTTGTTTATTATTGCATGTGTTAGTTAGTTCATGTAGTTCACGTTTTTTTTTATTTTGTTTTGATTATTTCTCACGTTTTTTTCTATTTTTCTCAATTTTTTTATTTTACATGTTTAGTAGTAATTGTTGTAGTTAGTATCACGAGCATTTGCATGAATTATGAAGTATAAGCCAAGTTAATTGCCTATGATGAGTTATGTGCGTAGTTCTTGATTAGTAGTTTCAATTGCAATGCTAGGTTAGTACTTGGAAATTGCTTGTGTTGGAAATTATAATTCACATATGTTCTTGAGATAGGATTTAGACGAAATTCCTTGAATTCTAGGATTGAATTGAGCACCCTTCAGCTTAGGTCTGTAAATCTTAAGTTTGGGGGAACTGAGGAGTAGATATACCTTTCTAAAAAAAAAAGAAAAAAAGAAAAGAAATAGTAGTAAATAAAATTCACTAGAAAAATAAGTGGTAGAATTAACTAGGTTGAGCTCATTAGTACTCGAGTAATTAAGTCTGAGGGGACTTTGTGCCTAACAACCTAAAGCCCTTCGTGGTTTGGGATTGTTGACCCAACGCTCGCTACATGGGTCTTGTGGTGTTCGTAACGCATTTACACTGCGAAGCGCTCTGACCTTAGACCGAGCAATTAATCACCAATAAAAAGAAAAAAATATAGTGAATAAAATAGAAGGGTGTGGACATTCTTTGGGACCTTGGCTTTTAGTTGGACTTAAGTGACGGGGTGTTAGTTTTAAACTTTTACGATTCTTGATTGGGATTCTGTGGGAGTAGTAGTTTTTATCTTGTCTCAATAAAAGAGCATGCTTGCACACACTAGCACTCCACACTTGTAAATAGAAGAGTATTTGACTTAGTAGCGAGAGAAGTGAAATTCGAGAACATTAGCACAATCTGAGGTATTTTAATTGACAAGGCAATTACTTCATAGTTCACTCATTCATCACGTAGTTGCATTCATGCATTGCATTGTATTATTGTATAGTGTCATTGACGCTTGAGGACAAGCATCAGTTTAAGTTTGGGGGTGTGATAAGTGATATTTATACACACTTATAGGCCTTCATTTCCACTTAAATTAGTTGGTTGTACTTAAGTGTTTAGTGTCTTTTGATGTGTTTTTAGTGTTTTTCTGTGCAGGTCACGAGTTGAGGTGATGAAGCGAGTTTCTATCATTTTAGGTTGTTTTTGGTGCATTATTTGCAAGAATAGAGAAATGTGGATTCATCACGACTTGGGATTTTGTGGGTACATCTTCTACAAACCCTCACGAGAACACACTCGTCCACTAGAGCTATCTAGGGGTTTAAAGGGCTTGTTGCATATGCTAAATGCAACCGTGATCACCTACGGAAGTGGTACTAGAGCGAGGAAGGGCATGCACGCGAGAACGAGCTAAAAACGAAGAAACAGGCTGCCAGTGGCAGACAGTAGCGCGCCCGCGCTAGTTCTTAGCGCGCCCGCGCTACATTAAAGCCAGCTAGCGCGCCGGCGCTTGTTTAGCGCGGCCGCGCCCAGCAGAAGTGTTCCGGGCCGATTTTTGGAGCTTTTCTGAGGGATTTTAGCAGCGTTCGAGGCCCGGTTCACTTGGTCAATGTATTTATATTCTCATGTGTAAAACCCTAGCCTCGAAGAAGAAGAAGAAGAAGAAGAAGAAGAAGAAGAAGTAGATAGAGAACAATATTATAGTTTTAGTTATCTCGTGTAATCAAGCACATTATCAGTTTTGTAGTGGATCGTTCTTCGCGAGGAAGTGACAGTTTCGAGCGAGATCATAAACATCAATTCTGTAACGTTGTGTTCTTTATTATTAATTCTAGCATCTATATTCCGTTTAAGTCTCGTATTGTATTTATCATGTTTTCATTAGAACCCATGATGTCGATTAGTTCGATTATGAACTAACCGCCTTCATGGGATTCTAATGGATTTATCGATGTAGTCTAGTAACGAGATTGTTTGATTGATTATGTGACGTACGTTGATTTCTTTGCATGAGCCGTGCTTATTCTTCTTAGGAGCGTAGCTAACTTCTAAGTTGTTTGTTAATTCTTTCTGAAGCGAGAGTGGATGATTGAATTTAGAACTATGCCATGTAAACATAGGATTATGTGAATGAAACATAATTTGTGATAGACTTGAACTATTTTTATCACCCTGTGTAATCACGATAGACGACCTGTTATTAAACCTCTCTGCTTACACTACCGCTATAGAGATATAGGGTCTGAGCTTTGTTGGTGTCCATGAGATTTCTGTCTTAATTGTGGATTTTGATTGGTATGATATGTGTGCAACGAGAGTTGGCATGTATTACTTTCGTGTTGTCTGATTAGGATCAACAGTCACATGTTAATCAGTAATTTCAATTCTAGATGAATTCGATAATGAAGTTAGAATTCCATGTGTTTTCCTATTCTGATTTTGATTAGTAAATTTAGTTAGTAGTATAAAAGAACCCATTCTTGTTAATTGTCTTAGCAGTGAAAATTACTCATACATTGTTGCATAGGTGCGTATTCTTTAATTCACCAGTCTCTGTGGGATCGAACTTAATATATTACTTGTGATCACGTGCACTTGCGTGTAGATTTTTGCGAACACATGTCTTCGCATTAAACCTGAAAAAGTAAAACATTAAAGCTTTGGTAGTAATTTTTTCATATATAAACAACGTGTAGCGACAGTTTTATAATTCTTGCACTTAGAATATGAAACTGACATAAATGTGTTAATTGTATTGATCTCTTCCAAATTACTCTAACGTTCCATATTCTAATACCAAATATTGTTGTGATAATTAGGAACTCTAATAATAGTCAAGTCATGTCTTGGTAAGAGTATACCATATAATGACACAAATCTGGTATTTGTGTTTAAAGTTTCCTTCGCCAAAAATGATCATGATTAAACACATAGAAATATAAGCCAAAAATCTATATGCTTCTCTTAGGGTAGGTGTAAACATTTTCTGATAAAGGAATATAATTAATGGTTCTCATTGTTGTATTGAACTGTAATAAACAGACATCTTCAAATAATCTTCAAATGTTCTCATTGTTCTATTCTCACACAATATATAAAATATGTTAGGATTGTGTAACTTGGACCGCATACTATTGTGCATTATGGTGAAATTTATAGTTTTCAATTGATTAGTTTAGTTATCCAAAAAATAATAACATATGATAAAATATCATGGTTTGGAAGGAGTATAAAATGTAATAAGTCAGAGTTGGCTTTTACGTTTAAAATTTCCTCGCTAAATATGATCATGATTAACCTCACAGGGATATAATCCAAACATCTAATTGATCTTATAAAATATCATTGTTACCAAAATGTAAGCCAAACATCTAAGTGATTCTATTAGACAAAACCTAAATAGTTTTAACACACCACAATCTGAATCCTCTGTCCCAGTGCCGGACTTTTTGAAATGAGTATAGTTCATTTGTATTTTTTAATACTTACAAATAACATAATTACCTACAGACATGCACTAACATGAAATCACTTATTTAGTTCTTCCTTATTTTATATTTCTCTTTGTAAAAAATAAAGATTGTATGTACTATTGACATTAAGTCATAACTCACAACTACATGAGCAACACAAAATCACTTATAATGAGTATACTTAACATATCAATATCAAGTCTCCAGAATAAATTTAACGACAATATAAAACATTAAAATAAGAACTATAAGTGCTGACACCTTTTTGGAAAATGTGTTAGGTCCAATCAGACGTAGAAGGGAGGGGGTTGAATACGTTTAAACCAATTTCTTCGATTTAATTTAATTGCGGAATAATTCTGTTTAAGTCTAGTTAAATCAATCGTAATCAAACAACTCCAGCAAGTCGGGGAATATTCTTATATTAGAAATAATCCTCGGGTGCTACAAATTCCAACACGAATGTCGGCTACAGAGACTACAACCACTCTAATACAAACTCTCGATTAAATCGATATTCTAACTTTGCTCTCGAGAATGTGTATAGTGTGTGCACTTACAAAGTGTGAAGTTGTTTTCAAATGAAAACACAAAGCTCTATTTATAGGCTTCCAACATCTAACCATGGTTAACGAGTTCGTCCAGGACGAATTTAGTTCGTCCTAGACGAATTCATATTTAACTACGGTTAGTTAAATATAAATTGTCCAAAAACTAACTCCACAATCAAAGTTGCGCCAAGTATGTATATATACATATATGTATATCAAACTTGCGCTGCACTTGTAAGTCAAACCTCGCGCTAGTCAAATGTTGCGCCACACTGTGTTATACAGTATATGAGAGTTCCTTCAGGGGACTTAGAAATAATTCCACACATGCAAAGTTGCGCCTAATGAGTTGTTAGAGTCAGAGGCTCAACAATTGACCAGGAATGGTCAAATGTTGCGCTTGACCTAACCATGCGCCACTGTCCCAGTATTCATGACTTAGAATCATTTCACTCAATCGAATTTGCGCTTTGACCAAGTCAATTGTTGCGCCTCTTCATGAGTTGTGCCCATGTGTTCACTGTGAAGGTGACTTAGAGAAATCTAAGTGGAGTTCAAACTTACGCCAGTTTATAAGTGAGGGCGCAAGTTTGACTTAGTCAAACTTCAACTTCTCATATTTAATTTATATGTATATATAGATATTATTAATTGTTTATTAATGAAATTACTTGAATTAAATTACTTTCAAGTAAGTCCCAATTAATAATATATATATATATATATATATATATATATATAGACACACACACACACACACACAAATTAAATCTTTTGGTGACCCTTTCAGGAACAGCTCGATTGACTTGATCAATTATTCGTTGATCGAATCCACTGAATATTTTCGTACGTCCTAGCGTCCTGTGCACTGGTCTGGTTCACGAACGACTCGAACTGAAATAATTCCTTGAATCCTTTGCTTGATAATAACTTGATCAGTCATTCCGGGTTAGATGTTGCTTCGATAAATTTGATTATAAATAATCAAAATGGATATACTGGAATCATTTGGTCTTTGAAACTTGATCTTCAGGCAATCTTGATAGCGAATACTGATTGGAATTTATTCATCACTGAGGCTTGCACATATGAATGAACTTCTTTCAGTGGACGGATGTTCGTCTCAAATATCTTGATTGTCTTTGTCTGTTCGTATCAGATCTCCAACCTGTAGATTCCTGTATTATACTTACGTATTGTTTCCTGTCCTTTTGTTGTGTTGAGTTATCATAATTACATTTAGATTACATTATGCTTTACAATCTCCCCCTATTTGATTGTTAGAGTTCGACAAGCAAATCCTTTAAGAGGATAACTCAACTGACACAATGAAAAAGCACACTAATTTAAAACAGGAAATAATACTAAGTACAGGCTGGATTATATCTTACAATTTCCAGAATTCAAAAGTAAATACAAGTAGCCATTGTTCCTCTAGACTGAACTAATTGTTTCTTGGTTTCTTGGCTCTTGAATTTATCAGGTTTTGCTCAGCTCTTCTCTTTGCAGCATCTTCTTCTCTCTTCTGAGTGAGCTTGTTTTCAATTTCTTCAATCCTGGCAGTTATAGTACTCAGTGCCACTTGCTCCGATGTATTCTCAGGTGGTGGTTGCTCCAGATTCTTCTTCATCTTCTCTAAATTCTGTAAGTGGACCATCTTTTTCAATTTCGTGAATGTGATATTAAGTTCCATGCCTTCAATTTTCATGATGACCCTTGATGGATGAGCAATAACTCTTGAGGTGTTGTGAACAGTCTCCACAGCTTTCCTTATCTCCAGAAGATCTGTCAGTTTCTTGAGCACACTCTTATCTTCCTTAACCACAGACCACTTAACAGCACCAACTGCTCGAGCAGTCCTCTTTGATGAGAATTTTCCAATATCTTCAAGTGGTATAGCTGTAGCCTCAGAATCTTTCTTCTTTTGAATATAATGGAGGTTGGATTGTAAGTAACAACAGGTTCATTTGGATTTTCAGGAACTTCAGGATTGAGTGGAGGCAATGGAATGGTTGTTGACGATTGATTGCAGATAAGTCCAAGTCTCTAATAGCAGTAAAGTTCAGACGATAAGCATATAGCAACTCAGCAGTTAGTCTTCCTTTACTGGTTCTAGAGCACTTCTCTCTCACTTGAGCTTCCAGATATTTCAGTATTCGAGGAAAGTAAGTTGATAATGCTTCATCAGTGAGTCCAATACTCTGAATCATACCATCCTTGAAATACTTGATAACTGAAGGCTTGTCATGAATTTCAACACCAATATCAGTGATCCATTCTTCAACCATATCTCTGAATACTTCATTGTGCTTCCTGCCAGTTGAGATGATCTTGTTTCTTACCACAAACAATTCAGTTAGAGAGAGATCTCTGAGAAACTGACTTGACACATGCTTGAGTCCATGGCCTTCTCTTTGAAGTTCAAATGAGATGTTTACCATCCATCCTCTCCCGGGAAGAACAACAATAGATACAGTAGAAATGATATCATTTAATACCTCATGATAATCATGTAGATCCTTGTAGTTGTTCCTGAAGGAATCAAAGATATCTTTCACCTCCGCATCATCATTATCCTGATTGACCTCTGAAAAGTCAAACACAGCCCTGGAAGCATCCCATTCTTCTCCATCCTTATGTAAGTTGGCAAGCCTCCTTTCCCTACGAATCCGTCTCTGATTTTCTAACTTTTCTCTTGCTCTCCTTTGCTCAGCATGTTCTCTGGAAACTTCAGCAATATCCTGAGGGTTTGCAATTTTATACTCTTCAGCAGGGAAAATGTCATTATGATATGCAATTCCATCAGGAAAGACTTCATTTTGAGGGATTTCTCCTTCCTCCAGATCATCATCAGCTCCAACCATCCTAATCACCCTGTCAGTGTCCACAAACTCAGGAATGTATTCATTATGATCATAGCTTGATTAACCTCTAAGAGCAGAGTCAATCAGCTCCTCTGATACTCCAGTGATTACCCCTTTTCCACGTGCTTTTTATACTACTTTCCCCCCTCAGTTGAGTAATCCTCTTGTGAAAGTTAAGACACCAGTAGCTTGGCCTCTAGTGCAGCCAACCTTTGCTCCATTGTAGTCTTTATTTCCACTAACTCCTCCCGTAGAACAAGATTCTCAGCTTCTAAGTGTTAAACTTTGAATTTCAGAGCCTCAAATTCTGTCACAGATACAGTTGGAATAGTTGTTTCAAATGTAGGTTGAGCTGTGGGGTTCTCACTGATTCGTTCTGTAGGTGTTTCTCTCGTGTCACTAAAAGATTGAACACTCAGTGCGTTAGAGGGTTTCTGTATAGCAAGTTCTGTTGGTGTTTCCCTCTCACTCAAAGAAGTTCCAGCATCTATAGTACCTGCAGAAGAAATCTTCTTAGCCTCTTCTAGAGAGGTCACAGAAGGTGCAATGAGGGTTCGTGAGCCCTCGTCCTCAGTTTCCTCGTCAGATGTATCTGATTCATAGGAAACAAGTTGCCAACTACGCGAAGGTAGTGAGTCCTTAGATGGATCCTGAGTTGGAATCTCAGGGTGGGTAGACACAGGGCTCGAAGCATGTGATCCTTGAATAGGCGAAATACCCTGGTTTCCCACAACTGCCTTTGACGGCGAAAGACTTTGTGACAAGTCCTCCGTAACTGGCACACTTCCTGATATGAAGGGCTCAGAAACAGATTTCCGTTCACCTTCGAGAGGTGAAGAGTCCCGTAAGGGATCTAGGAATGTTCCTCCCAGGGGGTAGACAAGGGTGGAGATTGTGGCAAGTCACCCAAGTTTCCCCCAGACGCCGGTGAAGGCACTTAACCCTGAATAGGATCCAAAACAACAGTGTCTATCCCTGACATGGACGACAAAGTGTTAGCAACCGTCAATTCTTCAAATGTGTGTGCAACCTCATTGTGCATTGATATAATATTTGGTTGAGGTGGTGAAGAAGTAGACAGTACTGTAGTTGTCTCAGGTTCTATTCTCCCAATTTGACTAGGAGACAGAGCTGCAGAATCAGAAACATCTCCCAATTATGTGGTGCACTAAAGGCACTTTCTCCCTCGCGCTCAGAAATATCTTGTGGTTGGCTAAGGGGTTGAGATGATTCTGTTTCAAGTGTTTGGGTAAAGATGCTGGGGTTATGAATTTGTGTGTTGTCAAATTCACTGGCATGTGCAGAGAGTGTAGAGAGTGAAGTGAGTGGATTGAGATCCAGTAAATTCTGAACCCAATCTTCAGGTGCACTGAATGAAAGATTATCAGGATCACTAGTAGGCATACTTGATTGAAGTACTGGATTGTAGGTATTTGAGAAAAGTTCATCAATATCCAGCATCTCATCCTGATTGGCTCCAGCTACAGTGGTTTGAGCAGGGATGTCCACTTCATCTTCAGAATCAGTGGTGTTGTCCTGTAATGAATCCTCTCCTTCTTCAGATTTAATTTCATGTTCAGAAGAGTCTTCAGCAGCATCCTCCACTATGATCTCCTCTTCCTCAATTTCAGCAATCTGAGCCTCAGGAATGTCCATTTGGATAACTGGCTCAGGTTCTGGCTCAGCTTGCTGTTCAGGAACCTCTTCAGCAGCAACAGGTTGAACAGGTGGTGGAGGCACATTTTGATTGAGAAATGCTTGCATTGCCTCACGGATAACCACTGGTTCATTGTTGGTGTAGTTCTGATGGTTCTCCAGCATAGAAATGACTCTCGTAGTCATGAAACAAGATATTATATTGTCTGCATTTGGATAGACAGCACGCTCAGCAGGGGTCAGCATTTGATTCAGCACTATTTGGAAGAATCGAGGATACAAGAGCACTTGTCTAGCTTTCCTCAAAGAATCCTGAAATGCTCCCATTATCAAATGACCCAGATTGATCCTTGTGTTCTGTGCAATAGCTATGCCAATCTCCTAATTTAATGTTGTAATTCCATGGAATCCACCAGTCTTAGGTGCAAATACATAGGAAATGGAATTAAAGAAGAAATTCCATTCCCTAGGCAAGTGTCTAACATACAGTTTTGATGGAAGTTCTCCATCAGGTCCTCTTTGACAGTGGATGGCATAGAAGAAATTTATCCTTTCAGCTCTGTCAGGTACTGCCTCGAAATCCTCTGTTGGCAGTTGAAGTGCAGTGTTCAGGGTGTTTTCAGTGATAATGAGCGTTCGTCCCTGTATGACACATTTGATGCCAAGTGTCTGTCCTTCATTCACAAAAGAAATAGAAGACAGAAAATCTCGAAGTAGAGATTTGTTAAGTATAACAGATTCCGTCATAGCACATCTAGCAAATGAAAACTCAGACATATATCGAACCCAGCGTCGATAATTTGCTTGCGTAATTAAGTTATTATTTTCAACAATTGTGTAATTTGTCTTCGAAACATCAAAATTTGCAGCCATTTTTTAATTAAAAATGATTAGAAATTTCGTTTCACGAAAAATAACGGACAAATATTCACTTTTGATACGAAAATAATTAGTTAAATACGCTCCGAAAAACCCTAAATTCAAGAAATTCAGTTTTCGATGAAATTAAAGTATGTTGTTCCTCTCGAAATTCTAAGAATTATGGTATCGAATATGCAAATTTTCGACAACAAGAACACTAACAAATCAGTCCAAGAATGTGAAAAGTTTCGAAAAAACCCTTACGAAAAAATGACGACGGATCGTGAAAAGATTTATATGTAAAGAAAGCTCTCGTCAAGGGGGTTCTAAAACTGGTCTTAACACAGAAAATGGGCAAGATCTTGGTTGTGTTTTGTTCGATCAAAGAATGGCAGTGGCGAGAGGTTTTGTTAGATATAATTGATGATTACTAACTAATGTTCTTAAAGTTTGTTTTAGAACAGGAGTGATCAGAGTTTAAGCTGGAAGCTGATCAGAGTTTAATAAAGGTTGACCAGAGTTTGATAAAGTCTGATCAGAGTTTACATAGTCAAGACTCGTCAGAGTTTACACGTGGAAAGAGCTCAGAAGCGGATATACTTCAAGGAAGGATAGAAGCGGAGGAGTGATTTGCTGACTATGGAAACTAAACAGAAAACAGTAGCAATCTTTGATTGATAGAATACATAGCTGATTTATAGGATATCAAATCAGAGATTGATTTTGTAACTGTGTCTATATAAACACAGATTAGGGTTACTCTATAGGAGTTAAGTTATCGAGTACATTGTTAAGAACCCTAGCAGCTCTTAGTGATAATATATAAATCACTGAGAGAGTTTTTGTAACCGATTAAGCTTTGTGAATAAGAGTTTACTGCTTTCAATCTCTTATATTGTCATTCTGTGTGATTGATTGTGTTCACTATATTAATCTATATAGTGAGTTTATAGGACCTAACAAGTGGTATCAGAGCCAGGTCTGTTAAGATAACTACAGTGAGATCTTAATCACAATCATGTCTGAAAAATCACAAGCTTCGTCCTTCAGAGTTCCAATCCTTAAGGCATCTGAATATCCAGTCTGGAAAGAGAGAATGATTATATTTCTAGACTCTGTTGATCCAGAATACCTTGACAGGATCTATGATGGACCACATATGCCCACCAAGCTCTCTGTTGGGCTTGCAGATGAACCTCAGAAAATGGTTCCAAAAGAAAAGAAAGATTATACCCCTGAGGACATCTTGTCAATTGGTAAAGACTCAAAGGTGAAACACCTTCTGCACAGTGCCCTTGATAATGCAATGTCTAATAGGGTGATTGGGTGCAAAACTGCTAAGCAAATCTGGGATGCTCTGGAAACCAGATGTCAGGGAACTCAAGCCATCAAGAAGAACAGAAAAACCATCCTTACACAGGAGTATGAGCACTTTGATTCAAAATCTGGTGAGTCCTTGACAGATCTGTATGACAGATTTGTCAAACTGTTGAATGACTTGTCTCTGGTGAACAAGGAATATGATCTTGAAGACTCAAACCTCAAATTCCTTCTGGCTCTTCCTGAAAAATGGGATTTGAAAGTCACCACAATAAGAGACAATCTTGATCTTGGAGAAATGTCTCTTGATGATGTTTTTGGAAGACTGAAGACTCATGAACTTGAGATGGAGCAAAGGAGCAAACGTCATGGAGGCAAATCAAAGTCTGTTGCTCTAAAAGTTCAAGAGGAAGCTGCTAAGAGCAAAGGAAAAGCTCATGTCACAAAGTCTGACATTGAGTCATCAAACTCTGATGACTCAAACTCTGATGTTCCCTCAGACTCTGAAGACAGTGATGATGATATGATGCAGTTAGCAGCATTGATGGTGAAAAGCTTCAAGAAGTTGGCTTACAAAAAGTTGAACAAAGGCAAAAGTTTTTCAAGGAAAGACAGAAACTCTGACAGAGTTTATGATAAGAAGAACTTCAGGAAGAATGAGGGCAAGGAAGGAAAAGCTGGAAAAGCTGACAAGTATACCTGTTTCAACTGTGGTGAAAAGGGTCACTTTGCATCTGAATGCAAGAAAGCCAAGAAAGAAAAAGAAAAATCCTTTATCACCAAGAAAGGAAACTGGACAGATACATCTGATTCAGAGGAAGAAGTCAATTATGCTCTGATGGCAAACACTGACAACAACTCTGAATCTACTGCTAAGGTACCTCATTCTACTCTTGCTTTTGATACTGAAGATATAACTGAGTTAAGATTGTTTCTTAAAACTTTGCATATCAGCTTTAGAGATCAGACTTTAGAGAATGAAAGATTAAAATCTGAAACTCTAAGTGCAAAGAAAAGGAATGATTATCTAGAAAAAGAATTAGTTCAGATGTTAGAAGTTCAGAAAGAAAGAGATGATGCTGTCATTGTCAAAGATGAACTATTAAAGAGGTATGCATCTCTTCAATCAGAACTTGCTAAGGAAAGGGATATTATTAAGACTTGGACTAATTCAGGCAAAACTACTCAGGATATCTTAGGTAGTGGAAACTGGAAGAAGGGACTAGGTTACACTGATAACTCAGAAGCTAAGTCATCAAAAACAGAGTTTGTTAAAACTCAAAAACCTAAGGTTAAACCTGTTAAATTTGTTGCTGAATCCTCTAAGTCTAAACAGAGTAGACCAGAATCAGAGATTAACAACAATTTAAAATCTGATAAGCCCAAACAGGTTAACATAGGACTGATGACTCAGAAACAGCTTAAGCATAAGCTTAAAGAGGTAAAGTCTGATAACAAAAACAAGGAGCCTAGGAAAAATAGAAATGGCAAGGTTGGAATAGACAAGAGTAATAATTACATGCCTATTCCAAATGCATCTAGGAAGACATGCCATAACTGTGGAAATACTAATCATCTTGCTAATTTTTGCAGGAAGAACAAGGACATTAACTCCTTACCTACAAAGTCTGGAGTTAGAAAAAGTAGTATTAGATATAAACCACAAGATCCATGTTTTCATTGTGGTAGTTTATGGCATTCTATTTATACTTGCAAAGAATATCATAGTCTGTATTATGATTATTATCAATTGAAACCTTCTTTGAAAAAGGTTAATAAAAATTCTGCAAGTACAAAATCTGTTTCTAGTACAAACTCTGATCCAAAGTCTGTTAGCTCAAACTCTGATAATAATAATTCCGCTGCAAAAGCTAACAAACTTAATAAGGCCAAGGGATCCAAGCAAGTCTGGGTCCTTAAAACTAACAATTAGTGGTCTTTGTGATTGCAGGGCAACAGGAAGAATATCCTAGTCTTGGACAGTGGATGTTCAGGACACATGACTGGAAATAAGGCCCTGCTGTCAGAGTTTGTGGAGAAAGCTGGCCCAAGTGTTTCTTATGGAGATGGCAACATAGGAAGGACTCTGGGATATGGCAACATTAATCTTGGAAATGTCATCATCTCAAATGTAGCTCTTGTTCAAGGGCTAAAACATAATTTACTCTCTGTCAGTCAGATTTGTGACAGAGGATATTATGTTGATTTCTATGAAGAACACAGTGAGATAGTAAGCAAGTCAACAGGCAAGGTGGCAGTGATTGCTCACAGACATGGAAATATTTATGAAATCAACTTGCCTACAAACTCTGAAGGAAAAACAATTTGCTTATCTACAAGAATCTCTGCAGAAGAAAGTTGGAAGTGGCATAAGAAGCTCTCACATCTCAATTTCAACTCCATAAATGAGCTTATAAAGAAAAAGCTTGTGAGAGGACTCCCTGAATCACTACTCACTTCAGATGGTCTATGTGATTCATGTCAAAAGGCCAAGCAGAGAAAGACATCCTTCAAGAATAAGACTGAATTCTCAATAAAGAAGCCATATCATCTTCTACATGTTGATCTATTTGGACCAGTTAATGTACCATCCATTGCAAGGAAGAAATATGCTCTTGTCATTGTTGATGAGTATACCAGATACACTTGGGTATATTTTCTTCACTCTAAAGATGAAACAGCCTTGCATCTGATGGATCATGTGAAGCAACTGGACCATGGATCTGAAGACAAAGTAAAGATCATTAGAAGTGATCATGGAACTGAGTTCAGAAATTCAACAATGGAGGAGTTCTGCAAAGAAAGAGGTGTAGTGCAACAATTTTCTGCACCTGGAACACCACAACAAAATGGTGTAGTTGAAAGGAAAAACAGGACTCTAATAGAAGCTGCCAGAACTATGCTTGATGAGGCTAAATTACCTACTTATTTCTGGGCAGAAGCTGTTCAAACAGCTTGTTTCACTCAAAATGCAACACTGATTAATAAGCATGGCAAGATCCCATATGAGATGGTGAAGAAAAAGAAGCCAAATCTGAAGTACTTTCATATATTTGGGTGCAAATGCTTTGTATTGAAGACTCATCCAGAACAGCTTACCAAATTTGATTTAAAAGCTGATGAAGGCATTTTTGTAGGTTATCCTCTGACAACAAAGGCCTTCAGAGTCTATAATCTAAGAACCAAAGTGATCATGGAATCCATACATGTGTCATTTGATGACAAGAGAATTATGGGTTTAGCATACCTGGATGATCATGAAGAACTGCATTTTGAAAATGAAGAAATATTCTCTGATTCGACAAACTCTGATGAACAGTCAAACTCTGACTGTGAGCAAAATACAGCAAACTCTGGTGAAAATTTACAAGTTCATGATGATGAAGCAAATGTTGAGGGGGAGCATCAGAATGTTTCAGACTCTACCCAAGACTCAAACTCATCAGAGAATGCTGACTCAAACTCATCAGAGAATACTGATTCAAACTCTGATAGCACAAATTTAGGGGGAGCTACAGAGAATGATCAACAGAATCAAGAGAGCATGGATCAAGGGGGAGGATCCAATGATGAAAATGGCCAACTTCCACATGCTAGGAAGTGGACAAAATCTCATACACCTGATTTGATAATTGGAAATCCAGAAGCAGGTGTGCAAACAAGGACAACTACAGCAAATGAGTGTTTACATCATTGCTTTCTGTCACAAACAGAACCTAAAAAGGTGGAGGAAGCTCTTCAAGATGCTGACTGGATTCAAGCAATGCAAGAAGAGCTAAATGAGTTTGAGAGAAATAAAGTCTGGACCCTAGTACCAAGACCAAAAGATAGATCCATAGTTGGTACAAAATGGGTTTTCAGAAACAAAACTGATAGTGAAGGTGTCATTACAAGGAATAAAGCAATACTTGTGGCAAACGGGTATTCACAACAGGAAGGTATTGATTATGATGAGACATTTGCTCCAGTTGCAAGATTGGAGGCAATTAGAATCTTTCTGGCCTATGCTGCTCACAAGAAGTTCAAAGTATTCCAGATGGATGTCAAGAGTGCTTTTCTTAATGGAAACTGGATGAAGAGGTATATGTTGAACAACCTCCAGGCTTTGTGGATCCAAAGCATCCAGACTATGTTTATAGATTGGACAAAGCACTTTATGGACTAAAGCAGGCTCCAAGGGCATGGTATGAAACTCTGGCTCAATTTCTTCTTGAAAGTGGATTTACTAGAGGTACCATAGATAAAACCCTGTTTTACTTGAATCATGGTAATGATCTGCTTTTAGTTCAAATCTATGTTGATGATATCATTTTTGGTTCCACTAATGCTAAACTCTGTCAAAGATTTGCCAAGCTCATGCAGTCTAGGTACCAAATGAGCATGATGGGGGAACTCAGTTATTTTCTGGGTTTACAAGTTAAACAGACTGAAGATGGGATTTTTATCAATCAAGCCAAGTATACCAGAAATCTCTTGAAGAAATTTGGTATGCAAGACAGTTCAGCTGCAACTACTCCTATGGCAACAGCAACCAAGCTAGACAAAGACACTGGTGCATCAGTGGATATCACAAACTATAGAGGAATGATTGGATCTTTGCTTTATCTGACTGCAAGTAGACCAGACATAATGTATGCCACATGTCTATGTGCAAGATTTCAGGCAGATCCAAGAGAGCCTCATCTGATTGCAGTAAAGAGGATATTCAGATATCTCAAGGGAACCACATCATTGGGATTATGGTATCCTAGAGAATCAGATTTTAGTCTAATTGGATACTCTGATGCAGATTTTGCAGGTTGCAAAATTGGCAGGAAAAGCACAAGTGGGGGTTGTCAATTTCTGGGTGGAAGACTTGTTTCTTGGTACAACAAGAAGCAAAAGTCAATTTCAACATCAACAGCAGAGTCAGAGTATATAGCTGCAGGCAGCTGCTGTGCTCAAATTCTTTGGATGAAGAATCAATTGTTAGACTATGGGTTATCCTTTTCTAAAATTCCTATTTATTGTGATAACCAAAGTGCTATTGCTATGACAGGAAACCCAGTTCAACATTCTCTGACAAAGCACATCAGTATAAGATATCATTTTATAAGGGAGCATGTGCTGGAAGGAACCATTGAACTTCACTTTGTTCCCACAGAACAGCAGCTAGCAGACATATTCACCAAACCACTAAGTGAAGCAACCTTTACTAGGCTGGTGAATGAGCTAGGAATGATATCAGGAACTGAGTAAACATAATGGTCAGAACTTTCAAGTTTAAATTGTCAAATTACCATATGTATTGCTCACAAACTTGCCATGATATACTCTGATTGTTAAACTCTGATGACATTCTCTGATGATATACTCTGTTTGTTATACTCTGATTGTCATTCTCTGACAATATTCTCTGATGTTTGTAAACTCTGAATCTTGATAAATGATCTCATTTTATCTCTCTGAGACAAATAACCTGTGAAGATACTATGAAGCATGATTTGAATTAGTAATCATGAATCTCAGTTAAGTTCCTTATCTTGATCTCAATTTTGTGCTACTATTTTACACTATATGCATGTTGATATCATTGAGACTCTATTACTTCACATATCTTAATTATAAGTGAGACTGATTAATTTGCATTTTCTCTCAGTAAATTAGACAGTGATTATAAACTCTGATGCTATACACACCCCTGAAAATAAGCATGGTACTCCTTTGAGATCCTAGATGTCTATATGACAGTGACTGGGAAGACCCAAACATTTGCTGGTATTAAGTAATTGCCAAGATTTTATAATCTATGGTGACCAGTCACAATCTCTGATTACTGGAGAAATACTGTTGCAAAATTATATTTAAAGGTCATGATTCATTTACACTGAAAAGCGTCCCAAAAAAAAAGGGGGTAGTTTACTTTATATATTACTTCATCAGAGTATGTCCCTTGTCTATGTCTTGAGAGTTTGAATAAATTATTATTGTCTACCTTATAATTACGAAGTTGTGAAATTCTTTAGTCTCTGATTTAATATGTTAAATCACACACATTATTTCACAAGCACATTATTGAGCTATGCATTTTATGACAAACTCTGATTTTTGATGAATTTTCTAAACATTATGTCTTATTCTGAGGTGCTTAGAAATTTATTTTCTTTGTTTTAAATCTCAGAGTTTAAAATTCAAGGGATTTGATCTTGATTTTTAAAATCTTGTACATTTCAGGAGTTTAAATATTCAGAGAATATGAAGAGAGTGTACCAAACGGCTGTATTGTTAGTGGGCTTACATGTAAAACATTTTAATAGGAGAACGTGTAATCAGCATTTATAACTGCACAAGTTTTACTGCGCTCATGATTACTATTCTCTTTTCTCCATGCCACTAACACTCATCTACCAGTTAAAATCTGACAGGTGTCCAGCTGAACAAAAGCCCAAGCGTGTACAGCTAAACAAAATCTGAAGAGTTTATCACATCAGATTTTACAGCTTACTATTCACTTATACACTTCATCTTTACACACACTCTCTCAATAAACTCATAAGCTTTTCTCTCTGCAACTCAAATCTTCTCTTACACACTTTCTCAAACACCTTTCTTCCTCTACAAACTCTGTTCTAATGGCGACTTCAGCGTTTATTCATGCAGGTGTGGAATTTGTTCCCAACAACCACGCTGCCATTCTTAACACAGCAGATGCTCCAAGGGATTATCATCCCATCCAGCAATTCCTGGCACAGAGTGCCCTAGCTACTGCTCTTACCGCTCCTGCCAGACTTTCTGGGAGCCAAATCATCACTTTCTGGAGGACAGGGCAATATGATAATGGTGGTGCAGATGGATCACCGTCCATTGTGTTCTCATATGAAGGGGAGGAGTATGTTGTTACTCCAGCCACAGTTCGTCAAGCATTCAACTTGCCAGAGAATGCAGCATACATCACAAATGGAGATACAAATCTCAGGGGGATGATGAATGCTCTGGGCTACAGTGAATCACTTGATAAACTGGGTCAACTAAAGCGTCCAGGACTAAGAAGGGAATGGAGCTTCTTCTTTGACTGTATCACAAGGGCTTTTCAGAAGAAAAGCACCAACTGGGATGCTATACCAATGGATATGCTACAGATTGGGTATTCTCTGATCTACTCTACTAATTTTGATTTTGGTAGATTAGTTCTTAGAAATATTGGTGAAAGAATGCATGAAAATAGACAAGTCATATATTTCTCAAGATTCTGTCAATTATTGTTTAATGCCACTGTTGGTGAGGTGGATTTTGATGCTGATGATGAGATTAAGCCCTTTAGGCTTCATAAAAGGGTGTTCAAGGACCTCATCTCCAAAGATGAGAAGTATTCAATTCAGAGGCCTCTCCTTATTCCAGCTCCAGTTAGAGCTAGGATGGATTTGCCCCCAGTCCAACAACCACAACCACAACAACAACAGCCTCAACCTCCAGTCTCTCCTACAGCCACCAGACAACCCAGATCATCTACACCAAAGACAAAAAGGGCTACAAAGTCTGATACAGCCCCTTCCACTAAGAAGACCAGAACCTCTGTTGCTACACAAGTTCTGAAGACAAAGTCTGATGTGCCAACAAACTCTGAACCAGTGCCAACAAACTCTGATCCTGTTCCTACAATAAACTCTGATACAGTCTCTAAGACTTTAAACACCGAAGCTGCTTCTCCACCAAAGCAGAAAAGAAGGAGACTTGTTGCAGCTTATGATTATGAAGATCTGGAAGCCCCTCCTGCAACAAACTCTGACCCTACTCAGGCTAGCCCAAAGTCAAAAACAGTAAGATTTAAAGCAAGGGCAAACAAGCCTAAGAGGGCAAAGGTACAAATTACTGAAATCACAGATTTCACTCTTGAGGAAGAGCAAGCACCATCCACTTCACTTACTGATTTATCTCAAGCTCTGATGGTGCATCCTCTTCAAGTTGTTCCACTCTCAACTGCTACAGCATCTTCTACTTCATCTGAAGTAGATGAGGAAATCATATGCAAAGAACCAGTTACATCTGAAGCTGGGACAACATTCTCTGATCCTCACACTCCAATATCTGATCATGGACCCTCCACTCCAATTCCTCATTCTCCATTGAAATTTCCTGAGGGTGCCATTATTCATGATACAGCTCCAGAAAATTACAAGTCAGATGCTGTAATTGAAGATTCTGACAAGGTAGTATTGGAAGCATTACAGTCACTTTCCACAGCTGATGAGGAGCCCAGCAAATCAAAAGAGAAAGTTGTTCCAGATGCTGTTAAAGATGCTGTTGATCCTGCATCTGATGATGATGAGGATGATGAAAGTTCAGATGATGAAAATGAGGATGAAGTCCCCATGTCTCTTCAACAACAGAAATGGGAGTCTACCAGCCAATACAATGCCAGATTGCAAACTCTGAAGCCAAACTCTGAGCCTCTTCCCAGGGATCTTCAGGTTGATCCACCAAATGAAGTATGGGATAAACTCTGGCTGAGTCACCAGCATTCTCTGGAGCCAGCAAAGGCTGAAGAATTCTTATCCATGGCAGAGAATAAGATTACAAACTCTGATGTTATGTCAAGCCTCAAAGCTACAGTTCTGTATCTGAAGACATTTCATACTGCTCATGCTCAGACATCTAAGTCAGTAGATGGTCTCAGAACAGAGGTAGCTAATTTTAAGGAAACTCAGAATATGGACAAGAAAAGGCACTTGCTACCTCTGAAGGAAGACATGAAGAAGCTGGTGTCTGCAAATCAATCTCTGGAACAGAGGATGTCAAACATTGAGTCTACTCAAGAGGCAATGTCCAAACAGCTTGAAGCCATTCAATCTTCACTTTCTCTGATTACTTCAGTACTGATTCCTGATGAGGATGATGTCAAAAAGGGGGAGAGAGTAGCTAATGTCAAATGCAAGACTACTTCTCAAACTCTGAAGAGAAAGAAAAATGATGATGATGATGATGTGGATGACTTCACCAAGAACAAAAGATTTCAAGCTGCCACTGGTGGAAGAGTTTCAAACTCTGACAGTCAAAAATAGTCTAAGCAAAGCTCAAAGTCTGCTCTAGTTCCAACACACAATGTCACATCTGGATCAAAGCAAAGACCAGTGGCTGGATCAGATAAACCAATGACTGATGAAGAGTATGCTAGATTGTTATTTGAACAAGAAAATCCAGAAGCCAAATTGGATTTGGAGTTGATTGCTGCAGAGGAAGCAGAGCTAAATAAAGAATATGAGCAAGCTATAACCTCAGGCAAAATCCAGAAACCTGCAAAATCAACTACCAGACCAAAAGAAAAAGGAATACTGATCAAAGAAACTACTGTTGCTGATCAGAGTTTACCAATCAAAAAGGTATACTCTGAAGATGAATATACAAGCAAAGGCAAAAGCATAGTAGATGATAGCCTTGAGAAAGGCTGGACTCATAAGAAGCCTACAACCTCTGACAAAGATCAAGTTGTAAAGGGAAAGAAATCAGAAGCTGCAATCTCTGACAAAGCTCATATTGCAGAATCACAAGAAGAAAAATTAACCTCTGACACAGCTCAAGTTAATAAGGAAGCAAAGAAAGACACAACCTCTGACAAGGCTCAAGCTGTGTTTAAACCAACAACAACTCCATTGCCAGGATTTGCAAAGCCAAGTCTGATGACTGAGATAAATTTCGACAAGGGCTCAATTCAACCAATCTCTCATCGAAAAGCAGGAAGAGATAAAGGGGGACTAGGATCTAAATATGAAAAATTTGATCAGAGTATAGGATCAATGTCAACAGACCCCTCATCTCTCTGTGCACCCAAGACTGGAGCATTGCAAGAAAGAATGGACAAACTGGATTCAGTCCAACTGGTGAAGAATGACAGAGGTGATAACATTCTTATCTACTTCATGTCTGATGGAACAGTGTTTAGGGTTATTGAAGCTGATCTCTATGCTAAAAACTGGGAGGAATTGAGATATGTCTCATACATATTTCAAGTGAAGAACAAATCATGTCAACACATCTCAAATCTGCTCAAAAATCAAATCAGAAGAAAGATGGGTATTACAGGAAACAAGAATGCTGGACCTTTTATTCCTAAATACTTCAATCATCAAGGACAGCTAGTTGAGATGAAAAAGAATTCAGCAAAAATAGAAACAATAGCTGAAATCAGTACTCTTGCATTTAATGAAGAGTCTGATAAAGGTTATTACATCAGGCTGGATAAAGACATGAGAAGAAACAAGATCTATGATCTCAGAGCTGCAATCTATCAAACTGGAGTTTCAGATCCAGAGCTAAGAGAGATCAAGAGACAGATGATCACAGCACTTACAGAAACTGAAAGAGAACTCCTCAGAGAATACTTAAAGACAACCAATGGTGTCTATGAAGCTAAGGAGTAAAACTATCTGTAAGGTTTAAAAGTTTTCTGTTATATAGCTAAACTCTGTTGCATTTGACTTATTTGTTTTGACATCATCAATTATCTGTTAACTTGCACATAACATATTTATGCACAAGTTGGGGGAGATTGTTAGATATAATTGATGATTACTAATGTTCTTAAAGTTTGTTTTAGAACAGGAGTGATCAGAGTTTAAGCTGGAAGCTGATCAGAGTTTAATAAAGGCTGACCAGAGTTTGATAAAGTCTGATCAGAGTTTACATAGTCAAGATTCGTCAGAGTTTACACGTGGAAAGAGCTCAGAAGCGGATATACTTCAAGGAAGGATAGAAGCGGAGGAGTGATTTGCTGACTATGGAAACTAAACAGAAAACAGTAGCAATCTTTGATTGATAGAATACATAGCTGATTTATAGGATATCAAATCAGAGATTGATTTTGTAAATGTGTCTATATAAACACAGATTAGGGTTACTCTATAGGAGTTAAGTTATCGAGTACATTGTTAAGAACCCTAGCAGCTCTTAGTGATAATATATAAATCACTGAGAGAGTTTTTGTAACCGATTAAGCTTTGTGAATAAGAGTTTACTGCTTTCAATCTCTTATACTGTCATTCTGTGTGATTGATTGTGTTCACTATATTAATCTATATAGTGAGTTTATAGGACCTAACAGGTTTTGAAAGCAGTGGAGAGGTGTGTGTATTCGTGTGTATAGGTTTGATAGAATTTGAAAAAGAACAACTGCACGAAACATATACATACAGTGCACTTAGGGGTCATTTGTTACATCTGAATGGTAAAATCTGAACTGTTAATTTTCTGGATGATTGATAATCTGGATGCTGAATGAATGATATCATTTGATAAGTAATTTTTTGAGTTTCTGAATGAAAATACTAGTTTATTTTACATCTATATTAATATTATAATGATGTACGACTGATGAATTCAATTAAAATGATTATATTTAATAATATCGTATGTTTGTTCCTCTATTCAAATATAATAATTATTTTTAATTTTTACACTTATTTTCATGTAATAAATATTAATAAACTTTTAGTTTTTCTTTTAATTAATCATTTTAACTAATAACCTGTTTATAAATTAATTTGTTATACATATTTCTAATTAAGAAAAAAGTAAGAATGAATGATAGATAGCTTTTACTTTTTAATATAAAGCACTCGAAGGGGGAAAACAGGTAGTACAAAGCATCAGTAGCCTGGGGGAAAACAGGTAGTACAAAGCATCAGTAGCCTGTAGCCATGTTCTGGACCATTCAGCGTCCTTTTTATGCCTCACTCGTCCAGACAATATTTTTTGTCGTCCAGAACTTTTCTTGTGTCGTCCAGCTACTTGTCAGTCTACCAAATGATCTGAACAAGAGGCGTGGTTCAGATTGTTGTCATTCAGGTGTTAACAAATGAGGCCTTAGTCAGTTGAGGCGCAACTTGGCTAATGACCAAGTTTCCCTCTATACAGTGCACAGCGCAGATCAGTTGGCGCAGGTATTGGAATATTTCTAAGTTGAAATCTCTTAACAGATGAACAAGCGAACATTGGCGCAGCATTTGACTAAAAAAAAGTCAAATTTTGCGCTTGATTTGAGATTACAAAGTTGGACTTACACCAAACCATACAGACTCATTATGAGTCGATTTTGATAATTTAGACAAAATTATTTTGATTAAAACAAAATAACTCTGTAAATTAAACAAAATCACAATTAATTCAAATAATATTTAACCGAATTGATTTCAGTTAGATAAGATTTAAATAATTATGCTGCTATTATTTTAATTTAAAAATTAATTAATGGATAACTTAAAGTAGTTTGAATTGCTTCAAATCCATTAATCAGATTAAATTAAAATATTAATCAAATAAATACTAATATTCATTAATTAAATATAAGCACTTAATTGATTCAAAAAAATTAATTCTAAATATCTACCGCATAACACATAATCACATAATCATATAAAATCATGCAAATCATATAAATCATGGCAAATAATTAAAACTAATTATCAGATAAATATGTAAAATACTGGATGCTCTTTGTAAATTCACAAGTCCTGAAAATATGGACATTCTAAAACTTGTGAACTTACGAACAAATTGCAGTTATTTCTTGTCTAATTAATCAGACATATTTAACATCCCAAGTTCACCAACCAATCTAGAGAAAGTGGATTTGTCTAGTGGTTTAGTGAAGATGTCTGCAATTTATTGATCCATAGGTACAAAGTGTAACTCTACTGTTCCATTCATGACATGCTCGTGAAGGAAATGATACCTGATATCAATATGCTTTGTCCTGGTGTGTTGAACAGGATTGCTGGCAATTGCAATGGCACTCGTGTTATCACACAGAATCGGAATTTTATCCAACATGAGTCCATAATCTTGTAGTTGATTCCTCATCCACAAGATTTGAGCGCAGCAACTTCCAGCAGCTATGTATTCAGCTTCCGCTGTAGACGTAGACACGGAATGTTGATTCTTGCTGTACCATGACACCAACCTTCGTCCAAGAAACTGACAGCTTCCTGAAGTGCTTTTCCTATCAATCTTACATCCTTCAAAGTCAGAATCTGTATAGCCAATCAGATTAAAACCTGTATCTTTAGGGTACCATATCCCTAAATTGGGGGTTCCCTTAAGATACCTAAAAATACGCTTAACAGCTATAAGATGAGACTCTTTAGGATCAGCCTGGAATCTAGCACACAAACAAGTTGCGAACACAATATCTGGCCTGCTAGCAGTTAAGTACAAGCGAGAGCCAACCATACCTCGATACTTCGTGATGTCAACAGACTTACCAGATTTGTCCTGATCAAGTTTGACAGCAGTTGGCATAGGGGTTTTGGCAGGAGATGCTTCTTCCATTCCATATTTCTTCAGAAGATCCTTGATGTATTTAGATTAAAAGATAAAAATACCGTCAGGCTTCTGAATAACTTGAAGTCCTAGGAAGAAGGACAATCCTCCCATCATGCTCATTTTGTACTTGCTCTGCATAAGCTTAGCAAATCTCTCGCACAAAAGATCATGAGTAGAACCAAATATAATGTCATCGACATATACTTGTACAAGAATTATATCATCCTTATGCTTTTTATGGAAAAGAGTTTTATCGATGATACCTCTGGTGAAGCCATTTTCAAGTAGAAACTTGGAAAGAGTGTCATACCATGTTCGAGGGGCTTGCTTCAGGCCATAGAGTGCTTTGAATAGAAAGTACACGAAGTCATCAAATTCCTTGTCTTCAAACCCAGGGGGTTGTTCAACATAGACTTCCTCTTCTAGATCACTATTTAGGAATGCACTTTTCACATCCATCTGATATACTTTGAAGTTGGAGTGTGCAGCAAATGCTAAGAACATCCTGATTGCTTCAAGCCTGGCAACTGGAGCATAGGTTTCATCAAAGTCAATTCCTTCTTCTTGCGAATAGCCCTTTGCTACCAGTCTTGCCTTATTCCTCGTAACAATACCATCTTCATCCAGCTTGTTTCTGAAAACCCATCTAGTGCCAATTATAGATTTTCCTTTAGGTCTTGGTACCAGCTTCCAAACTTTCCGCCTTTCAAATTGATTGAGTTCTTCCTGCATAGCAGATTTCCAATCTGGATCACTTAGAGCATCTTCAACTTTCTTTGGTTCTGTCTGAGACAAGAATCCAACAAAGTTGCATTCATCTTGAGTTTCTCGTCTAGTCTGCACTCCCGTGTCTGGATCACCAATGATTTATTCAACAGGATGGTCTCTACTCCATACCCTTTGTCTTGGCAGATTCAATCTTGATGATTCACCGTAATCATAGTTGTGTTGAGTGTGATGACTAGTAGGATCCACTAATGTGACTTGCTCCCCCTGAACTGATGCTAATTCTATTTGATGATCCTCCACTGTGATCATGATGATCATTCGTATTGTTGTCAATACTTCCTCCAGATGGTTCAGGATCAGCAGTTCCTTCATTTGCATTAGGTTCCCTAGTATCAGCTTCAGGTTCATCTTCTCCTATGTAGATGTCATCTAAATTCTCAAATTCTAGAGAATCAGATTCATTTTCCTTTTGAAGACTTGGGAGTTTGGTATCATCAAATCTTACATTGATGCTTTCAATCAGCTTGTCGTCATTGATCAGATAAACCCTGTAGGCCGTTGACTCTAAAGAATAACCCAGAAAAATGCCTTCTTCAGCTTTAGCATCAAACTTTCCCAGATGCTCTTCCTTTAGAACATAGCATTTTGCACCAAACACATGAAAGTAACTCAGGGATGGTTTTCTTTTGGCCATTACTTCATAAGGAGTCTTATCCAAATCTTTGTTAATCAGGGTACGATTTTGAGTGTAGCAAGCAGTATTCACGGCTTCAGCCCAGAAATAGATTGGAAGTCTTGATTGACTAATCATTGTTCTTGCTGCTTCAATCAAGGTCCTGTTCTTCCTTTCTATGACACCATTTTGTTGTGGAGTCCTTGGAGCTGAATACTGACGAGAAATACCTTTATCAGTACTGAATTCATTAAGAACAGCATTACGAAATTCTGTTCCATTATCTGATCTGATTGCCCTTACTGGCAAATTTGCTTCCTTTTCAATCTTCTTGATATGGTCAATGATGACTTGTGCTGCTTCATCCTTTGAAAGTAAGAATAATACCCATGTGTATTTTGAGTAGTCATCGACGATCACAAGAGCATTTTTTTTCCTTGACATAGAAGGGATGTTGACAAGTCCAAACAAATTCATATGAATCAGTTGAAGGGGTGAACCAATGCTAGTCATGCCTTTGCTCCTGTGTGATGCTTTCTTTGACTTCCCTTTTTCACATGCATCGCAGAGTCCTTCTTGACAGAATTCTTTCTGCGGCAGTCCTCTCACAAGTTCTCTTTTGACTAAAGAATTCATAGTCTTAAAGTTCAAGTGTGAGAGCTTCCGATGCCATAACCAATTATTATCAGCAGAGGCCTTGCTATAAAAACACTTGACCTCCCCCTTACTTGCTGAATCTATGTCGGCTATAAACAAAATTGATTTTCTTACACCATGGAGTGTAAGATCCTTGTTCTTCCGCATCTGGATCAAGCAAACTTCCTTCTGAAAGATCACGTCGTATCCTTTGTCAGAGAACCGACTGATACTCAGTAAATTCTGAGAGATATCTTCAATGATGACATTTCCAACTTTCAGCTTCCCATATCCCGTTGTGAATCCTTTGCTGTCATCTCCAAAGACTACAATCGGGCCGGTTCTCATAACCACATCTGTGAGCAGGGACTTTTCTCCAGTCATGTGTCTTGAACAACCACTATCAAGAACCCACACAACTTTGCTTTTCTTTCCTATGCCCTGCATTCACAAATGGATTAAACTTTCTTTGGTACCCAGACATTCTTGGGTCCAGGTGGTTTAGTGGAAACCGGAGTATCAACAGAATCTGATTTAACATGTGCTGGTTCAGGGGTGACTATACTCTTCTCCTTTTTAGTCTTAGCAGAAGTGCCTTTAGACTTGGAGTTTGGAGTCTCCTTCTTCTTAAAAGGACAAGCAGTCTTTGCCACAGGGGCAACAGAAGGTGCAGGCATATTCATATTCATGGCAGGTGATGCAGAAAAAGATGCATTTAACATGGTGAAACATGCAGATATCATATTCATAGCACATTGCATGCAACCTATTCTACCACATGGAAAATGAACAGCATTTATGTTAACAGTATTAGGCATTCTAGTAACAGAAGTATCTACTTTAGTCATTTTACATGCATGAGTAAGATGATTAGTAGAATTGAAATTATTACAAACCTTCCTAGCACTGGGAGTCCTAGAGTTGGTTTTCTTAGCATCTAGCTTACCATTCCTGTTGTTCTTCTTTTTGTTGAAACTAGTACTTCCTAATCCAGTTTTATCAGAATCTTCTCTAACTTGGGGATTCAAAGGTACGTCTTGTGTTTCCTGTTTTACTTGAGGCTTAACAACTTCCTCATTTTTCAACTCTTCCTTAATGACAAGGTCTTCTTCTATCAGAGGTTCTGTCTGTGCCTTTCTAAAGATAGGGGTCTTGGTGTTCTTTAGAATCTTAGGTACATTTGTTCCTTCAGGGGCATTCTCAGTTCCTATTGAAACAAATATACCTTCATTTTCTTTTCTCAATTTCTGCATTACACTTTTCCAATAGCAACCTTCTTATCGACCCTTTGACTATCCAAGAAATGTTTCTGTAGAAAAGCAGAATTCTGATAGGCCTTAAGCTTAGTTTCTAGGTCAGCTATTTGGGACCTAAGGGATTCCTCAATTTCTGCATTACACTTTTCCTTATTCTCTAGATATTCAATTCTTTCTTTAAGGTTAGTGTTCATGAGTTTCTCTAAAGCTACCTCGTCTATCCGTTCTTCAAGTTTAGCTATCTTTAGAGAAAGACTACAGTTATCTGATTCTGAAGCTAATAAACTAGTGTGCAAGTTATACATATCTTGAGCTAGTTCATTTATAGTCTTTTTATAATCAGCAGTAGTCATGTCATCAACAGAAATTTCAGGAGATACTTGAGATGGAGATTCCTCGATTGTGTCAGCAATTAATTCCAATGCATAGTTGCTTTGAACAGGTTCATCATCAGAATCCGTGTCATCCCAGCTTTTTCCCTCAGCAATATATGCCCTTCCTTTATGCTTGGCAACCATTGCTTCCAACTTAGCTTTCAGCTTTTCATTCTCTTTCTTCAGATCCTCATAAGAATTCTTCTTATCATATGAGTTGCTCCTTTCTTTGACAGGAGCCGCTTTGGGTTTCCTGCACTCTGTTGCAAAGTGCCCTAAGTCATTGCAGTTGTAGCATCTGACTTTGCTCTTGTCGTACATGTTTAGTTTGTGGCTGCCAGTGCTTCTAGACCCTGACCCTGAGTATCCTCTTTTGTTCTAAAACTTGTTCCCTGAAGCTTTCTTGTACCGGTGGTTCTTCCTGAACTTGATGTGCTTGAACCTTGCAGCCATATAAGCCATAGACTTATCCTCCAGCTGCTCTAGTTCTTCTTGAGTATAAAACTCATCTTTTGGATCCACAGAAACTTCATCAATTTCAGCTTCTACAATTTCAGACTTGGTAGAAGGATAATCAGTCTTGGCAGATGAACAATCACTCTGTGTAACAGTGTGATCACTAATGCCATATTCAACTAGTTGCTGATATCCAAAGTATGGTTCATCAGCAATAAGTGCAGTGGTCTTTTGTAAGGCCGTACCCTTGGCTTCAGATGATCCACCACCATATATAATCTTTCTTTGTTTGAGTTCCATCTCAAACGTCTTCAGTTTTTCAAACAGTCTTTCAAGAGTCATGGTTCTGAAGTCACTTCTTTCCCGGATGGTCTCAGTCTTCACAACCAGGTGAGGTGGCATCACAAATGAGAACTTCCTGTTAATCTCTTTCTGTGAATAAGTCTTTCCATGTAGAGTGAGTTCATTTAACAACAACATGAACCTCTTGTAGATTTGAGAAATGTTCTCTCCAGGTAGTGCTTTGAATGCTTCATATCTGGCAATCAACATATCGTATCTATTTTCCCTGACTTCTTCAGATCCCTCCATCAATGCCTCGATAGCATCCCACATCTGCTTTGATGTTTTCAGACTCAGAATTAGATATGTCATAGTCTTGGTCATTGATTCAACAATTATGAGTTGCAGATTATGGTCATGTGCAATATACTCCTTGTCAGTCTCAGTGTATTCGCTTTTCTCTTTGGGAACAGACTTTTGTGGAATGCGAACACCATTTTCAACAGATTCAGGAATAATCTTCATTGGCACAAATGGACCATTTTCCAGAATCCCAATGTACAAGGGATTAGCAGCTCTGATGTACAGCAACATTTTCATTTTCCAGTTGTTGTAGTCATCCTTGTCAAATGGAGGTACCTTGATTCCTAACTTGTGTGTCGACATTGTTATCATATAAAATTACGATTCTACGGACAACTAGCTTCTCAGATTGGTAACGGATCTCAGATCTGTATATCGATCAGCGTGGCCCTGATACCAATTGTTAGGTCCAATCAGACGTAGAAGTGGGGGGGGTTGAATACGTCTAAACCAATTTCTTCGATTTAATTTAATTGCGGAATAATTCTGTTTAAGTCCAGTTAAATCAATCGTAATCAAACAACTCCAGCAAGTCGGGGAATATTCTTATATTAGAAATAATCCTCGGGTGCTACAAATTCCAACACGAATGTCGGCTACAGAGACGACAACCACTCTAATACAAACTCTCGATTAAATCGATATTCTAACTTTGCTCTCGAGAATGTGTATAGTATGTGCACTAACAAAGTGTGTAGTTGTTTTCAAATGAAAACACAAAGCTCTATTTATAGGCTTCCAACATCTAACCATGGTTAACGAGTTCGTCCTGGACGAATTGAGTTCGTCCTGGACGAATTGAGTTCGTCTTGGACGAATTCATATTTAACTATGGTTAGTTAAATATAATTTGTCCAAAAACTAACTCCACAATCAAAGTCGCGCCAAGGATGTATATATACATATATGTATATCAAACTTGCGCTGCACTTGTAAGTCAAACCTCGCGCTAGTCAAATGTTGCGCCACACTGTGTTATACAGTGTATGAGAGTTCCTTCAGGGGACTTAGAAATAATTCCACACATGCAAAGTTTCGCCTAATGAGTTGTTAGAGTCAGAGGCGCAACAATTGACCTGGAATGGTCAAATGTTGCGCTTGACCTAACCATGCGCCACTATCCCAGTATTCATGACTTAGAATCATTTCACTCAATCGAATTTGCGCTTTGACCAAGTCAATTGTTGCGCCTCTTCATGAGTTGTGCCCCAGTGTTCACTGTGAAGGTGACTTAGAGAAATCTAAGTGGAGTTCAAACTTGCGCCACTTTATAAGTGAGGGCGCAAGTTTGACTTAGTCAAACTTCAACTTCTCATATTTAATTTATATGTATATATAGATATTATTAATTGTTTTTTAATGAAATTACTTGAATTAAATTACTTTCAAGTAAGTCCCAATTAATAATATATATATATATATATATATATATATATACAAATTAAATCTTTTGGCGACCTTTTCAGGAACAGCTCGATTGACTTGATCAATCATTCATTGATCGAATCCACTGAATATTTTCGTACGTCCTGACGTCCTATGCATTGGTCTGGTTCACGAACGACTCGAACTGAAATAATTCCTTGAATCCTTTGCTTGATAATAACTTGATCAGTCATTCCGGGTTAGATGTTGCTTCGATAAATTTGATTATAAATAATCAAAATGGATATACTTGAATCATTTGGTCTTTGAAACTTGATCTTCAGGCAATCTTGATAGCAGAAACTGATTGGACTTTATTCATCACTGAGGCTTGAACATATGAATGAACTTCTTTCAGTGGACGGATGTTCGTCTCAAATATCTTGATTGTCTTTGTCTGTTCATATCAGATCTCCAACCTGTAGATTCCTGTATTATACTTACGTATTGTTTCTTGTCCTTTTGTTGTGTTGAGTTATCGTAATGACATTTAGATTACATTATGCTTTACAAAATGTTTAGAACATTTATCCTTGACCATACACGGTGAGTATGTGTTATCCTTTCCACACGGGCCATTCATAATATAGTTGCACACAGCTGCATAGGCGACAGGATCCGCATTGCTATCAGGAATATCTGCAGAGACTAACTAATCAATACTATGTGCACTTTTAGGCTTGTCACTGTCATTTAGCCAGATGAGCATGTGAACGTGCGGTAGTCCGCGCTTTTGGAACTCTATCACATGCATCACTGATATAATAGTACATAACAACATCAGCAAAATAGCAATATAGTAACAATATTTTATATGATATTTTACCAGATTCTTATTTAATATATTCACAAATAAATAAAATCATAAACTCACGTCCAATACATCTGCCGAAGAAAGTTTGCTTCTTGATGAGGTCAATGAGCTGGTCAACCTTCATTTTAAAGATGCGAGCTGCTCATCAGGAGCATCACATATGTCTACACCAGGAAGATGTTTCATCATCTCCTTGATTCCATGCCACTTGGAATTGCACGTCATAGTCAAGAATAGTGTCGGATGACCTATACACCGACAAAGTGCCAATGAATCCTTGTAATACTAAGACATGTAGCGTTTGCAACCTGTGAATGAAGCCAGAAAAATTACACATTTTCCAACATGAGATGGATCATTGTCTCCACTACGAACTGCATCTCTAATAGAAGTGTATAAATCTGAACGGATAGTGGTCTGGTTGCTACTAATCCAGTCCAACCTGTACTGTTCCATGGCAGTGAATGCGTCCACAATATACTGTTGCCACATTCTTCCTCCAAGGTGCGGAGTCAAGCCTGGTTGAAAAAATACAAACTATTTTGTCTCCATTAGGATTGATTATTAAACCGCCTACTTCATTTGAAGGACCAATGATATTTTGTCTCCCGTTAACCACTTCAGAAGATATTAGAATTAAGCTGAACTCATCTTGAGTGTTAGTCCTGAATCTCTCACGTGCGGTCCGGAATGATTTTACCAAGTGATTTTCCTGATCAAAAAGAGAAATGAGGGCCTGAACAATCTCGGGATCTATCTCATCAGTGTTGGAGCCAACTGCATTCATTCCATTGCTTACTTCATTGTCTGTATCATATATGTAGAGTTGGCAGAATTTAGGACCCTCACCTTCACATGGGATTAAACTACCCATTAGGTGTTTGTTTTGACCCCTAATTTTGAAACAGTAAGGGGCATTGCCACTGTTAATGTTGTGGTCTACTTTTCCACCACTCGAGCACATAGAAAACATACAATTGTAAACACATATATTTGCTCTAAAATGCGAAGTTTTCGGTCCACCGTTCAACAGAGACGCCAGGTACTCTGGAGGCTGGTCTTCTACAGGAAGACTCACCATTCCATCTCTACAGCAAAGCGAGAATGTAGGCTGTGCATTCTTTCTAGACTTGTTGTTCCGCTCAACTATCCACATACATGCTCCACACTTACTACACTAGCATGTTGGAGCACCAAGGTTCATATAACATTCCCACATGTCAACATTATTTCCATTTTCTGCATCAATACATTTTAACTTCAACAAACCCATGCTAAACATTCAATTAAAAATATACAGGAAGTTAGCACATCTTGCATAAATTTGAATACATATTAACTCACGGTCAGGCATATCTGGTTGTTCCATGTTTGTATCAATAGCTTCATTGAAAAGGGGTTCGAGGTTCTTCGCTCCAGAGTTAGAGCCAATGTCGCTTGGACACACGCGTCGATTCCGATCTGTAAGTAGTATTACAATGTTAAGACTCCAATGCACGATATAGTAGGCATCAGACTATGTACTTTAATATAAATTATATTAAAGTCACATCAAATGAGTGTATTATATTACTAACTATATAGTGGCCATTTGTTTAAAAAGGTGCAAAGACATACATGTATGACAAACTTCTGTTAAATTTGAATAGGAGGTAGACTTTCAGAACATGTGTTTTTAAACAATGTTTGTAAGCCTAGACCACGACCTATGCGCTTCACGCCTGAGAAGAAATTGAAATAATTAACTTTTGTTTTATCCATAAACTGCTAATGATAACTTTACAGACCTGTAGTACTTTTAGAATTACTTGATGCACGATTTCTGGATTTCAATATTGTACTACCAAACAAATTGCTTAGAGAGCAACTGGCTTTTGCTGTTTGATAGCATCAGAGGTGTCAAAACGCGTATGACTACTATAGAAACATATTTTCCAACACTTACAACTGAAAATGAAAATTATACAAACAATACAAATTAAATTGCGTATGCATAACCTGGAGGGCTTGATGAACTAATATTTTTAAACAATGTTTCGATGTTTGGTCCACGACCTCTGTTTCTTACTCCTGTTTACAAAGTTGGTCAACAGAGTTATATTTTATTACGGTGCGCAACAATTAGACTAACACAAAGAATCTGTAATGTTGTAGGCATAAAAACGGTTGTCTGCTGTCAAACAGTGTACTCATCATTGTACTGGGAATCTAATATGAAAAAATGAAAAAATTCACAAAGAATGCATTTGAGAGGCGAATGATTCCAACACTGGTAGCTGCATTTTAAAATAAGTTTTGCACACAGTTGTTTTTTAAATGAACTATCTTCTTGGCCAGTTCAATGATTTTTAAAATTCTATAAAGAAATCAACTTTGTCCACCGAATGCATACTTATACTTATACAACTAATCAATTGAATCCTTTTTTAAAAGGATAACAGTCTTATAAATAATATATAATGCAACAAGTTATAGTGCTTACAACCTATAAGATACTATGTACAAAGCTTTAAAAAGGATACTATATAAAATTAGTAAAATGAGACAGAAACATACACGGAGCAGCATTAAACAAAACTGGTAGCAGGATGGAAGCCAGAGAAGTAGCAGGTGAGATCACACTAATACACACAGATCATTTTTATGGTTTTAACGTGAGACCTTAAGATCACAAAGGGAGCTCTTACAAATTATATTTAAAATAATGACAATCTGGTAATGTAAATAATATTTAATCTTCAGCTAAATATATATTTATAACATTAATGTAGTTATCCTTGGTGTTTATCAGTATCTACTCTGGAACATTTTATAAACAACATAAATATTATTTTCTATAAGTCAGTTGGTCTGGAATAAGTACTTATTAGTTGGCCTTTTTTTGTAAATATTTGACCAAGAATACCTGAGGGAAGTTGCAACTCAAGTATTATGCTTCGCAACCAAGCTCCCCTAAACATAAAATATAAACCACCTTCTGGAAGGCTGAGCTATGATGTTCAGTTCAAGGGTTCAACATAAGGTTAGACATGTGCCAACTTAAGAGAAGAGGAAAACCTTTCTTATGTTTTTTTTACTAATGTTATTATAATCTGGAAATATAAAGATAGTTCAGTAACTACGACCAAATAGTTACTTTGCAGGCAATATCGAAAAGTTGGGAAATGAATCCCAGACAACTTGAGTGTAGACCTTGCTTCCGTAAACATAGTCTACCACATCTTTAAGTAGGATGCATACAGTAATAGTTAAAAGACTCAAAAACAATATAATCTTGATTTCCTTAAAACAAAATGAAAAACCATTATTTGAACACTCGCACATCTATAATGCCAAACATTATATAGATCAAAAATAATAAAAAAAAGAATAAAAAATAATGAGTACCTTTTTGAGTAATGATATTTTCTTTGTTGTTGTGATGTTGACTTTTATTTGTTCTTTTCAGAATAGAATCCTGAAGATCTACAATATTATTTTCTGCATTGCGCCCTGCCATTGCCGACACTGTGCAGAAAATTAAAAATACGCATGAGTGCACAGAGATTAGTAATTCTTTTGCCAGGACTTAAAAAGAAAGTCATCTTACATGTACAACTATTACTAATCCCAGATGAACCAAGTTGGTTCTCGCTCACGTACGGGCTCTGAAATGGAGTACTTGGAACCCTAACGTGGTCTGTACGCATAGAACCCGACAAAACTCCTGATGAGCTACCATGTTCCGGTGTCACCTCTTAAAGTTTGTTGAACTGCTAATGTTTCCAATTGTAGGTTGCACATTCTTCATAACTATAATAAAACATTTATCACTAACTTAAATCTCAGTTTGACATAGAACATTAAAGCTGTAGACCAATAAAAAATAAAGAGTAAATTGATTGAGTATTTAATCTGGAATTCCAAAACCCATAACTTACTATTCAAACCTAGGAGAACTGCTGAGCCAGAACTGTTTAACAAAATCCTTGTATTAGTACTCAGTGGACTTGTAATGTTTGTACAATATCGAAGAACTGGTTGTGATACTTTCGCCGTTTATTTTTTATCAAAAGGGCAAAAATTCAGAGAATTTATTAATTAACTAATATAGAAACATTAATCTAAATCCAAGACTTGGTAGATACAGACAATATACTGAAAGAGTCATTACAAATTGGCTTCATACCGTCAACAGTTGCAAAATTTTCTTTATTAGAAACTCCAGCAATGTTCAAATTGTGATGTTGAAATAGAGTTTATAATTAGGATGACGAACTCTACGTTTAGAAATCATACCAACATCGGCCTCTTTGAAACCAGGTGTTGTAACAGGTGGTGCATTTTCTTTATTTGAACCCTGAGCACTCTAAAATGTATGACCCTGAAATAGAGTGTTGAAATTACGCCGACGTACTCTGTGCTTATCACCTGGTCCAGCAACACCTTCCTTCACACCTGGTGTGATGATAGTTAACCAAATTGAAGCAAACTGTGATAAGCCAGCTTAATTATTAAATCTGATATTTATATTTGGTAATTATATCTGGTATTTATATCATAGTTTTAAATTGATAAATCTTAAACAATTATATCTGATATTTTATATTAGTTTTAAATATGTCTTGTATGTGGTTCTGATTCCGAATAGTATAATTGAGCTAGCTAAGCCTAAGCAGCCTGATATTTTTTATTGACAGAAAAACTGAAGAACCAGATTCTTCATCTAGCCAGTACTTCAATATATCTTTATCCATTGACAATCCAATATATAGCTCCACATAGTCGATCAGGTCGTACATTTTCTTGGGTGGATTTTATAGTGATACATAATGACAGTGCTTGTACATATTGTTATATGCAAAATTATGAAGATTAACTGAACGAGCCGGGCCCACAAAAGAAAGACTACTTGGGCCAGAAAAGTCAAGATCAACTCAGCTTCAAGGTGACCCTGTCAAAAGACAGGGCGCGCCCTATCTTTAGGCGCGCCCACTTGCCAAGGAAAGTTTAACTACATTTCAGAAGGGCAGCAGGAGAAGCTTTGTGTTTAAGGGGACGCCCTTAAACTAAGGTAAATCCAACTGTTGGAGTGACGAAGGCCCTACCTTGTAGTCTGAGGAGTTATCCTCCTCGGGAGGTAGAAGATAGATGAGAAGACGCATCCCGGGAGGTCCTATCTCTGTAGTCTGGCGGGTTGTCCCTGTCGTGGAGTAGGGTAGTGTCCATGCATTTGGGGTAAGCTATATAAGCTAGGCCTCATCGCATTGGGCCCCTTTCGGGAGGAAGATTCTAGAAGGGGAAGCCCAGCCCGCGCAGGTCTCTTAGGGGAAAGAACTACGTAACGGCTTGATCCCCTATAAATAGGGGTACGTAGGCAGATTGTGGGCATCGATCATTCTTGAGAGCTATTCCAGTTAGCAATCTAGAACCCTTTGCTTAAAATTGCAGCTGCCTCCATAACAAGTAATCAACCACTTCCTAAATTCTCGCCAACAAGAATCTTGATCCACGCCGCGAACCTCATCTTTGTTGACCTACCAGTTTTCTCCGTTAACAAATTGGCGCTAGAAGGAGGGGCTAGATCAAAATTTTCCATCAAGGAGAAAGATGTCGAATCACGGCGAGACAACGCCCGGCAGGAACCAACCCCCCGATCCTAGGTCGGGGATAGGCAATAACACTCCCGTCGACAACACACCCGACGGGAACACTTCCCACGACAGGGCGATCATCATAACAGATGGGGAGCCTGTCGTCATGAGACGCCCCATCTCCAACTCGTCGTCGGTCTTCATAAGCAATGAGGAGTTACTTAAGGAGTTGCATTACTTGAGAAACGAAGCGAGAGAACAGCAAGCGCTCAGAGAGCAAGTCGCTCAACTTGAGTCTCTTGTTCCCGGAACACATCGTTCCGGGAAGCAGCCCTTTGAAGAAGAGAGTCAGTCAGGCCATCGTGATGATAGAAGGCCTGTGATTGTTCCGCGGAACTTATTCGCGTCAAGCGGCCAGACCACCGTCGGAGGAGAGGGTGCTAGAGACGGAGGAAGACCCCCACAAGATAGGCGAGCGACCACACACCTGGAGGAGGCCAGTCGAGATGTTAACGCTCTGGCGAAAAGATACAGAGGAAGAGTCAGTTGGGCGGATCTGTTAGCCCTGATCAAAGATCTTGAAAGCAGACCCGAATATGCGAGTACCGGGTCAAGAACGGCAGGCACGGGCCGAGATGGACATAAGAGGGAGATTCCACATGGTCCAGACTCAAGAAGCTATGACAGATCCACGGAGCAAGAACCCCGTGGCGCAGGTGGAAGAACAGAGCGAGACCCAATTGTGCTCGAGGGACGACAAAGTCATGGAGGAACGCGCGAGCATGCGACGTCTCCGGGCAAAGGAACGACTCATCAACAGGTTTCTTTCTCATCTTCTCTTTTAAATTCTTATAATGGTTGTATTGCATTGCATTCTAGTGGTAGTACAGGTAGTAACGTGTAATTAGACAAATCTTGGTCAGACCATTGCCGATCCTCATATTCAAGCCTCATCTCAGGCCCATGCGCCCCCATCTGCTTAGACTCATGCCAATCAATCCAATCCTCTCGCCACAGCAAATGATCTCATGGCCACCAGAACGCAACCATCAATGACTCCACCGCAGCCAAATGTTCAGACCATTCCAGGCATTGGAGATATTGATGTCAATAGCCTTAGGAAGCTTCTGGCACATTTTGATGGAGGTCAGACATCTCTCTCAAGCCAAGCCCTATCACCATTCTCTACTGAAGTGATAGAGGCTCCACTGCCAGCCAATTACAGGAACACTACATCTGATCTTAAGTTTCATGGCAATTCAGATGCCGTAGAGTTTCTTGGAAGGTTCAATGTTGAAATGGGTGTCTACCAGATGCCGGATCTTGTTAGGTGTAGACTCCTTGCGGCCACATTCAAAGATAGCGCCTACCAATGGTTCCAAAAGTTGGAACCAGCATCCATCACTTCTTGGATAAGCATGTAGACTATGTTCTTGACTCAGTTCTAGGCAACCGTCAAGTACGGTCCACCAGTCACCACTTTGGCAAACATCAAACAGAAGGAAGGAGAGACTCTCCATGCTTACTTCAAACGTTTTAATGCGGAATCGTCTAATGTCCGGGGAGCGACAGATGAGACATTGAAAAGTTTCTTGGTGGCCGGGCTTCGAGTAGGAACCGACTTTTGGAAGCACTTGCAAGGCAATGATCCCAAGTCCTTGGCAGATCTATATGCAAGAGCCGAAGCATACAAGAACGTCGAACAATCACTGGCTGAAAGTCGAAAGAATGAGAGAAGCCTTGGTAAGGCCCGGTAAAAGAGGAGGGACCGGTACCCAAGTCCGGAACAAAGAGGGAGGCGACGAAGTCCCAACCGGGTCAACACCATGTACAGAAGAAACTACACACCTCCTCGGGATCATGAAGAAAGAGGAGATCGTTGGACATCGCTCGCTGCGCCAATTGACCACATCTTCGAAGTTAATCGTGACAAGGGACTCTTCCGTAGGCCAGCTCCACTAAATTCTTGGCAAGCCAAGAATAAGGACAAGTATTGTGAGTACCACGAATCAACCGGGCATGATACCCATGAATGCAGACAACTAAAAGAAGAGATCGAGTCGTTAATAAAGGAAGGTTAATGAATGGATAGTTCGTGAAGCCCGATCCCGACGAGATATTCGAGCCAAGGACAAGAGAGGACTTGGCTACACCGGCGATCAAGAAAGGGGGAAACAAGAAGATATCCAATTCGTCAAGGACGGAAGCATTCATGTCATCTTTGGAGGGCCACATTTGGCCGGCGAGGGGACCAGGGCCATGGAGAGATATGCAAAGGAAGCGAAAGGTAGGCCCCTTACTAATGTCCACAAGTTGTCATCTAGGCCTCCTAAAATCTTTAAAGGAGAAGTTGTTGATATAACTTTTTCAGAAGAAGATGCAAGATGGGTCCACCACCGGCACAATGACGCACTGGTGATCGCTCTTCGCATTGGTCCAATGAATGTTCACCGAGTACTTGTTGACAACGGAAGCTCAGTCAACATTCTCTATTATAGCACCTACCAGAAGCTTGGTCTTCCTGACAAGGATATGACAGTTGAGGATGTGTATATCTATGGATTTGGAGGAGTGGCTGTGAAGGTGAAAGGGACAATCCGGCTTCCAGTAACTCTAGGAGAAGGAACATGTTCGGCCACCCAGGTTATGGATTTTATGATTGTGGATCACGACTCATCACATAATGCCATTGTTGGGCGACCACTACTGAAAGAGATGAGAGTGGTCACATCAATATATCATTTGTCTATGAAATTCCCGACACCTGGAGGAATTGGAGTTGTGAGGGGGTGCTAGTATGACTCCAGGGAATGTTACCTTCAATCTCTCAGAGGTTTTAAGAAGAATAGATCATTAAAAGAGCCCGCTGGAGTAAACGACAATGGGGTTGTCAACATGACTTACATCGTTCAGTTCCCTGATGAAGAGGATAATGTTAAGCGAATAAAAGGGAAGGAAGTAGTGGAGAAAGACTCTGAAAGGCATATGTTTAGCCTATTTGTAATTAAAGAGGTACCAACTCAACTCTGATAAGAAAGCAAGGTAAATAGAAAGTACTGTTGAAGGAATCCGTACAAAGAACGTCAAGTGATTTATTGAAATTACATGTCTGAAGAATTTCAGGATGCTGCTGCACACCACTGGAAGAAGTTCATTAATATGTTCAAGCCTCAGTGTACAAATAATCTTTTGTAGCACGTCCAGAAGTCCAGAAGGTATAAAGTTTTAATACTTTATTTATTCAGAAGATTCCATACTATTGTTACTTATGAAGAAGATCTACGAGGACATAGACTCGACAAACAAGCCTCGTTTCAAATGTTTATTTGATAAAGAACATTTAATTCAGCTAGATACAGATGAACCAGACAGTACATTTGTATGTCAGCTACTCAGATTAAGTGTTCTGCATCAACTACAAGTGGCCGTTCGATCAAGACAGAAATCTACAACTTTCAACAAAGCCTGGAGTCCCTGCTACTAAAGGAATATAATTTTATAAATATTTATTTAATTATTTCACTCTTCAAATTAATTAAATTGATTGTATAATTTATTTATTAAATTAATTCACCTTCGAATTAATTTAATTTATGAATTTATATAATTAATATAATTAAGTGAGTAATTAGTAAGTATTTATTCAATTAAATCAATTGTTTTAATGCATAATGGGCTCGGTATGACATTCTCAGATAAAGTCATACCGTGTCAGTTGAGCAGACATTCTCAGAATGACTTTATTATGTCATACTGATGAGTATTACATGGCTTAATCAATCGGTATGACTTTCTTATTAAAAGTCATACCGTGTACTTGATTCTGACTTGAATTGATATGACTTTGTGAATGTCATACCGTTTGTTGGTATCAGACATTCACTGGTATGACTTAAAAAAAGTCATACCGTGTCTCTGATTTAGGCATTCTCTGATTGTATGTATGACTTGCTTATAAATGACTTATAAAGTCATACAAAGCTCAACCGAATGACTTTCTTTGGTAAAGTCATGCCAAATGAAGTGTAGTGGCGAAGGAATAAAGTCATACCGCCCCTGGCAGTATGTCATTCCATTTAAAAGTCATTCCTTCTTTGTTTTATGGCATGGCTTTGTGTAATAATGTCATATCTTCCATTGTAATGTCATTCCTAATCTAGAAAGTCATTCCTTTCTTTGTCATACCTAGATCCAAGTGATTTGCCTATAAATATGGCTTCACTTCTTCATTTCCAAGTGTTCAAGCATTGTAAAGGCTTTCAAGTTGTTTGTAACTTGAAATTGTTATATCCACAGTTTTCTGTGCTTTGATCACTCGGTTGTTTTAATCACTAAACTAGAATACATCCTGTCGAATTTATTCTACGAACTTTAGTGGACATTAAAACGAACCTTATTAATTATATAACGACTTAAAACATTGTTATATTAATTAATTAAAATCTGATTAACAAGTTTAATTCAAATCAGATTATTCCGCCGCGATTTTTTAGTGACGATTGTATTCAACCCCCCTTCTACAATCGTTTCAGGACCTAACAATTGGCATCAGAGCGGTTGATACTATTTTTCAGTATCAGATCCTATACACACTCTATAATGTCCAAATATTTTTTATTCGACTTAATTTTATTCCAAAAATTAATTCTGATTTAAAATATTTTTCTTTCAAAAATCCAAATCTCATCCAAACACTATTCACCTCAAATCCTCAAACATGAGTACACAAAAGATCAGTAGCATCAAAATCCCACCGTTCAACAAGGAACACTTTAGCCTATGGAAGAGGCACATGTTATTATTCCTCCGCACAGCCAACAGAAAATATATCGGGATATTAAACAAAGGTGTTTCTGTTCCGATGAAAGTCATATTAGCACACGAAGAAGAAGGTGTGTTAATACCTCATCAGACCATTCCGAAAGAACTTCATGAGTACACAGATGAAGAGGGTGAACAGATGAACTTAGATGACGCTCTTCAACTAATTTTGGTGGAATCTCTAGATCCAGTAATGTACAATGCTGTTGTTAATTGTACAAACGCCAAGCAAATTTGGGATACGTTAGAGATCATCAATGAAGGCTCAGATGAAGTTAGAGAAAACAAGAAAGAGATACTGATGGCTCTGGTTCCAATCCCGGAGAAGGGATTTCAGAAGTGTTTATCAGACTTAATAATCTGATTAATAATCTAAATTTAAATGGGAAATACTACGACAAGAAAGAGGTCAACATGAAATTTCTCTTAACACTTCCTGAACATCTGGAACACAGAATCACAGCCATCAGGGAAAGCAGAGATCTGAATGACATATCTCTGGAGAGACTCTACGGAGTGTTGAAAACTTATGAACTTGAACAAGTTCAAAGTAAACAAAGATATGGCTGGGGTAAAACACTGAACCATTCGAGAGCTCTAGTTGTTGAGTCACCTGTACCGGAAGAGAAGAAGGATGTTGTTGTTCCTTCTAAAACCACTCAGGAAATTTTTTGTACCTGAGATGGGTCAGACTGCTTCTTCCAGTGGTGATGAAGAGTTCTATACAATGGAAGAGCTAGAACAATTAGATAATCAATCTCTATCACTGTTTGCCAAGAAGTTTGGAAACATGAGATTCAGAAAGAACCCCTCCTACAAGTACAAACCTACTGTCAACAGGTTTCAAAAAGGAGGTTATTCATCTTCTACGAGCAAAGGAGGATACAAGACTGGGATGGTGGATAGAAGCAAGTTCAAATGCTTTAACTGTGGTGAACCAGGACACTTTGCAACTGAATGCAAACAGCCCAAGGTTCAAGGAAAGAGAAAAGATTCCTACGACGAGCTGAAGCAGAAGTATGATGCACTAGTGAGAAAGCATCAGGGTACTTCTGGAAGTCAAAATTTTAAAAGCAAGTCTTATCTAGCAGAAGGGAAAAGCTGGGATGATACAGATAGTGATGAAGAGGAGCAGCTATGGAATGTTGCTCTTATGGCTAATGTTGGATCATCCTCACCTCCTCCTGCTGGAAGCTTTCAGGTAGATCCTACATGCCCTAAACTTTTTATGCAATTAGGACTTGAAAGAGATGATGCTATTAAAAAGTTGAAAGCTGCCAATCTTAAAATTGATACATTAGTCTTAGATATTCATGCTTATAAGATGAATGAGATGAACGTATTAAAACCTAAAATTGAACAACTGACAATGGATTTAGGATTACAAGTTGCTAAAGTCAGAGTTCTAGAGAAAGGTGAGATTGCTTTAAGACTTCAGCTAGACGAAGAGAAAGTGAAATGTAAAGCCTTTAAGGATGCCTCCACTATAGTCAAAGAACTTAATGATAAACAAGAGATCAAAAGAACTGTTGGAATAGGTTTTGACTATAACAAATCTATAGGTAAGGCTAGTAACATTACTCCCTTTAAGAAGAGTGCTGAGGAGAGAGGAATTCCTTTTGTTTTGAAAGATTCCCCTCAACCCCTGTTCAAATCCTTAGAAGCTGAACCTCTGTTAGAAACTCCTGTTGTCATTAAATATGAACTTAAACAGGAAGACCTTAAAATGAAAGAGAGTAATGATAAGAGAGATGAGATCCTGACATCACTGAAACCAATCAAAGTGAAAGGCAATGTTAGGTTGCCTAAAGCTGGTTTAGGTGTCAACTCTGAGAGAACTAAATTCAACAAGCCTAATAATTTTGTGAATAGTAAGAACAAGAACAATAGATGTCATTCTACTGAGAACTTTAAATCTGTTAACAAGGTTAGAGTAGAATCTATTGATGTTCCTACTTCTGTGACTGATATTCCTGTTGGTCCTGTTTTTGATGCATGTCATAAATGTTGTGGTGTTGATAATTGCATGACTTGTGCTTTCAATATGATGTCTGCTTATTTTAGAAATTTGCATGCTAAAAATGAAAACACATCTCCTAGACAACACACAAACAATAAGCATGCTAGATCAAAGACTGCTAGTCCTCCTCGTGTTAGGAAGGAGACTTATGTTCCAAAGCCTAAAACCAAGGTTTATAAGGCCGTTGTTAAGGAAGTAAGTTCAGTCAAATCAGAACCAAGTATCAGTCCAAGAGGCTCTGTTTTATTACCTGATAGAAATTAATTCTTTAAGTTTGCTGGACCCAATCAAGTGTGGGTCCCAAAGAAGGTTTAATCAAGTTGTCTTTTGCAGGGTGCCAGTGGAATTGTACGAGTTACCCTGGTGCTTGACAGTGGAGCGTCAATGCACATGACTGGAAATAGATCCCTGCTGGAAGACATAAGAGAAGGAGTTGGCCCAACAGTCAGTTTTGCTGATAATAGCAAAGGTCGTACTGTGGGATATGGCAAGTACAAAATAGGAAGGATCATCATAGAAGATATTGCAATAGTTGAAGGACTTCAACATAATCTCCTGAGTGTCAATCAATTCTGTGACAAAGGATATTATGTTCATTTTGAGAAGGAGATATGTATCATTAAACATATCAAGGATAAGTGTCCTTCACTATGTGGAATAAGGAAAGACAATATATTCGTAGCTGATTTATCTTCAGGACCAGGAAACGAAGTTCACTGTTTCTACGCCAAAGCGTCTGCTGAAGATAGTTGGTTATGGCATAAGAAGCTCTCACACCTCAACTTCAAAACCATGAACTCTCTAGTCAAGAGAGATCTAGTGAGAGGTTTGCCTTCCCTGGAATTCTCAACTGATGATCTCTGTGAAGCTTGTCAGAAAGGAAAAGCGAAGAGAGCATCTCACAAAGGCAAAACCATCAATACCATTACGAGTCCACTTCACCTACTACATATGGATTTGTTTGGCCCCGTGAATGTTGCATCTATTGATGGAGGAAGATATGCCTTGGTTATTGTGGATGACTTCTCGAAATTTACTTGGGTTTACTTCCTGGCTTCTAAGGATGAAACCCCAATGACAGTGATTGATCATATAAAGTTAGTTGAATTGGATAAAGGTGTGCCAGTGAAAGCTGTAAGATCAGACAATGGCACGGAATTCAAGAATCAAACTCTAATCAACTTTTACTCTGAAAAGGGAATTAGAAGGCAGTATTCAGCACCAAGGACTCCTCAGCAGAATGGAGTCGTCGAAAGAAAGAATCGTACACTGATTGAAGCTGCAAGGACTATGATTGCTGAAGCAAAGCTTCCACTGTACTTTTGGGCTGAAGCTGTGTCTACTGCCTGCTATACCCAGAATAGAACTTTGATCAATAAGGATCATATGAAAACTCCATTTCATCTGTATGACAACAAGAAACCTTATGTTAAACATCTTCATGTCTTCGGAGCCAAGTGTTATGTTCTCAAGGATGGAGAAGAGAACTTGAACAAGTTTGAGCCAAAGGCATCTGAAGGAATCTTTGTTGGTTATACTAATAATGCTTATAGAGTTTTTGTAATTGATACTCTGTCAGTGAAAGTTAGTGTCAATGTTACATTTGATGACACTAAACTCCCAAGTTTACAATCTGCTGATCCATCTGAATCTCTGAAGTTTGACAACTATCCAGATTCTGATTCAGATGATGATGTTCCACCTGAGGTTGCAACAGGTGATGACAACAATGATAATGATCCAGGCAATGGTGGAGGAAATGGCAATAATGCTGGAGATTCCACTGATGCTAGTGGTGGATCATCAAGTCATCCTGGCAACAACTCAGGGGGAGCTGGTGGATCAACTAGTCATACACATCAGCCTAATGATAATATTGCTGAATCATCAAGGACACAACTTCCAAGGGAAAGGATTTGGAGCAGAGATCATCCCTTTGATCTGATATTGGTGATCCTGATGTTGGTGTAAGGACTAGAAGTGCTACATCTAACGAATGTTTATTTTCAGGATTTCTATCTCAACTAGAACCAAAGAAAATAGATGAAGCACTTGCTGATCCTGATTGGGTTCTTGCCATGCAAGAAGAACTCAATCAATTTGAGAGACAAGAAGTCTGGGCCCTGGTTCCAAGACCCAAAGGAAAGTCTACAATTGGAGCTAGATGGGTCTTCCGTAACAAGTTAGATGGTGATGGCATTGTTGTGAGAAACAAAGCCAGACTGGTTGCAAAAGGTTATTCTCAGGAAGAAAGAATTGATTATGATGAAACCTATGCTCCAGTTGCTCGTCTTGAAGCCATCAGAATATTTCTTGCATTTGCTGCACACTCCAACTTCAAAGTTTATCAGATGGATGTGAAAAGTGCATTTCTGAATGGAAAGCTAGAAGAAGAAGTATATCTGGAACAGCCCCCTGGCTTTGAAAATCCAGAATTTGCTGATTTTGTGTATGGGCTCAAGTAGTCTATGGGCTCAAGTAGTCACCAAGGACATGGTATGACACCCTCTCTGAATTTTTAATTGATAATAAATTTACTAGAGGTGTCATAGACAAAACTCTCTTTTACAAATTGCATGATAATGATATGATATTTGTTCAAATTTATGTTGATGATATTATATTTGGTTCTACTAACGATAACTTGTGCAAGAGATTTACTAAGTTAATGCAGAGTAATTATGAAATGAGTATGATGGGTGAGCTATCCTACTTTCTTGGTCTTCAAGTAAGCCAAAAGGAAGATGGGATCTTTATTTGCCAGTCTAAGTATGTCAGAGATCTTCTAAGAAAGTACAATCTAGAAGACTGTTCACCGGCAAAGACATCCATGGCCACTGCCACTAAGCTTGACCAGGATAAATCTGGTAAGAAAGTTGATATCTCAAGCTATCGAGGTATGATTGGCTCATTACTCTATCTCACTGCTAGTAGACCAGATATTATGTTTGCAACATGTCTGTGTGCTAGGTTTTGACTTAACCGGCTATACAGATTCTGATTATGCAGGTTGCAGGATTGATAGAAAGAGTATGTCTGGAAGTTGTCAATTTCTAAGACGTCGGTTGGTTTCCTGGTACAGCAAGAAGCAACACTCAGTGTCCACTTCTACTGCTGAAGCTGAGTACATAGCTGCTGGCAGTTGCTGTGCTCAGATTCTCTGGATCAGAAACCAATTAAATGATTATGGTATTTCTGTCGACAAAATTCCAATATTTTGTGACAACACCAGTGCCATAGCCATTTCAAACAATCCAGTGCAACACTCCAGGACCAAGCACATAGATATCAGGTATCATTTCATTCGAGAACATGTCATGAATGGTACTGTGGTGTTACATTTTGTACCCACGGCTGATCAGATTGCAGACATCTTCACGAAACCACTTGATGAATCCACTTTCTCTAAGTTGGTTTGTGAACTAGGGATGTTAAATATGCCATGATTCTCTTTGTATATATTTTATATGTATTTTATATATTATTATATATTTTTTTGTGAATTTTCTGTGTAATTATATCTATTTTATTAGATTTTATATAATTGTTTGTAAATTATCTGATAATTTTATGTGTAATTATGCATGTTCATATCTGTCTCTATAATTTTCTAAGTGCTGCATACTCCCCTGTAATATTCTCGGTGCATTTAGATAATTATATGTATTTATTTTGTATTTTTCAAAATTAATTAAGCATAAATATTGGATTTTAAGTTAATTCATTTTAATGAATTAAAGTTAAACTCATAAGTATTTATATTTAATTAAAGTTGGATTTTATAAAATATATGTGTAAAATATTATATATTATGTGTATTAGATTTTTGATTAAATGTGCAAAAGGTTTTATTGTTTTTAATTAATCAAAAATCATAATATTCTAGTTTATTTTATTAAAATTCTATTTTAGAAGTGCGGTATGACTTTTTCAAGAAAAGTCATACCGCCTGTAGCTTGTTCAGTACACATCAAAACACGGTATGACATATCTCAATAATGTCATACCGCATACTCCTGTGTATGTCATACTCGCTCGTTCGGTATGACATTTCTTTATTAAGTCATACCGACCATTCAAAGTCGTATGACTTAACAAAAGAAAGTCATACCTCATTTCTTCATCTCCCTCACTTCGCATACTCGACACACACACACTGCCATTGCTCTTCCTTCGACTTCTTCAAGTTTTCGTGGTAAAACTTGCTGGTTACATCTCTTTCAAGCTTGAATGCTTGCTGGTTACCACTATTAATCAAGAAATCAAGTCGAATTGCTGCTGAAATTTTGAAAATTTCGAAACCCTTTCGACCGAGTCACTGAGTTGGACCGAGTTGCCCCGTTTCTGACCGAGTTTTATCGATTTTGTACCGATTCCGTGACCCTGTGACCGTGTTTTATCAGTAAAGATCGATTTGCACTTGTTTTGATTCGACTGATTTTGAAACCCTTGTTCTTGAGTTCGAATTATTAGGGCTTGTGAAGTAATTTGGGGATTTTTTTACAATTTGGAGATTAGGGCCTTGTTTGGAGTTTAATTGGGCCATTTTCCGATTAATTAAGTTTTAATTCGATTTTACACATTTAAATCGAATTATTAATTAATTAATTAATTGATATTTAATTATTAATTGAAATTTGTGAGAAATTTGTGAGAAATTTGAAAATTATTATTTTATTTGAAAAATTCTCACTTAATTCAATTTTTAATTTTAAAAATGGCCGGTCGCTTTGTCATCGAGGAGACTAATATGAATGGATTTTTCGACCCGGAAGCTAGTTTGGCACGTTTTAGACCGTGGGTCCGTTTTCTGAATAGCCAGTCGCTCGTCAGCACTGCTATTACAGCTCATGCAGAACTCCAGATACAGCCAATTCAGGACTTCTACTCGATAGCCCTGAATACTACTTTGTTGGATAACTATCGGGTTTCTGGAGATATACATGGAGGACGTACCATTCATATCAACTCTGATGATGTGAATAGGATACTGGGATTCCCGAGGGAGAATTTTGCTGAACTCCCTACTGAAGCTGAGATCACCCAATTCTTTCAGACGATATTATATCAGGGTGAAATAAACTTGCCTAGGATGTTGAAAGGCAATCTGAAGCCCGAGTGGGACCTTTTCTTCGACACTTTGGCTAGAGTGTTTGCTACTACCACTCGCAAGAACTTCAATGTTATAACTTCCTTGCTTCAGAAGATTGGATTCTGCATTGCTTTTAATCGTCCGATCAACTTTGGTAAGCTTATACTTCAATCCATTCTTACCAAGTTGGGACCACTGAGGAACAGATCTGTTGAGCAGAATGCCAAAGTCTCTTGCTTTTATCCAAGGTTTATTATGTTGTTTCTGAATGATAAGTTGACTGACGCTGAGAAGGAACATTACTCCAACTCTCCTGTGGCACCAGTTCCTCGTGCCTGTTCCAAGTTGATGACTCAGTTGGACAATAAGAACAAATTTGCAGCTGTTCCACTAATCACCACTCCTCACATGCTACAGATGTTCAACACTCCACTGCAGCCGTATCAACTTCAAGTGGCTCCTCCACCTCAACCTCAACAACAACAACAACAACAACAACAACAACAACAACAACAACAACAACAACAACAACAACAACCACAAGAACCACAACCACTGCAGATTCAACAACCTGCACAACACCATCAACAACAACTTCTACAACAACAACAACAACAACATTCACCTCAACAATCTCAAGAAGCACAGTCTTCACACCATTCATCCAACCAATCATCATATCACTCCCCTATCCATCAACAACAACAATCTATCCCTTCATTTGAAGATCAAACTTTGGATTATGATCTCTTCGAGAATCAACCATCTTCATCTGAACCTCTCCCATACCAAACACAATCCCAAATCATACCACAAACACAATCTACCTCACAACCCCTTCACTCTGACTCTCCTATCAACCATGAGCTGCAGTCCTTCCGTCAGGACCTACAGGTAGCTCAGGTACTTTCTAACTTATCATCTAATTTTAATGTTGATACGTCGGATTATGGTTGTGATCTTGTTTGTGACCTTGATTTTGTTTTCCAGCCTACCAGCAATGAACCTGACAACACACAGGTTCATAACCTCGCTGATGATTCACTTCAACAAACTCTCGTTTCTCCAAACACATCAACCAACACTTCAATGCAACCAGTTCATAAAGTTGCAAGGAAACGGAGTACGAGTAGTTTAATGAGTCAACCCGCAGCTCTGTCTCCCTCAAAGAAGCAAAGGGTGGAAGCCATGGAGACACCTGTAGCCTCATCTTTGCCTTCCTAACAAGGCTCAGATTTTGAAATGGCAATAAAACAGTCTCTGGACCCATTCTCTCTACAGGATGAGGCCATTGAAATTGACCGTCCGGCCTCGGTAACTTGTACAGAGTCAAGCACTGCGCTAGCACTCACGCTAGTGCAAGCCCAAACAGATACACAGGTTACTATGTTTACTGAGTGCACAGATTTTCAAAATCAATGTATTATATATGAAAACTTTGCTGATCACACTTTGTTTTCTGATCAGGCGGAACTTGGCAGCGTGCAAGTTAATCTGCCCTCACGGGCGTCCGGAGGACAATTTGTTCCTCCACTACCTTTGAACCCATCTCAGGGGACATTGGTAGTATATACAGGTACAGCAGGAAGAGTGAATGAACAGAGTGATGTAAGGCAAACACCGAGCGATACACATGCACGTGAGGCTAGTGAAACAGCTTTACGTGTACGTGAGGTGAGTGCACACACTGACCCTACTCTGTTTGAGGAACAAATGGCAAAGCTAAGAGCTGAGCTTGCCAGAATGATAGCTGAGAATGAGAAGTTGAAGGGTGCACAGTTGGTGACCCTTGCATTGAAAGCTGATGAAAGGCCATCCAGTTCTTACAGGGATGAGCTTAAAGAGGAAATCCATGAGTTAGCTGTTGAGATGAGATCTAATCATGAGCTTTACATGTTTAAATTTGAGACCATCGACAGCAAACTAGATCAACTCCTCAGGAACTCCAACAAGTCTGATGATCAACCCTCCGGAGAGGATCCCTCAACTAAGGGGGAGAATAGAGAAGACAAAGGTGACAGGGATGACAGAGGCAATAGCTCAAATCAAAGCAACAAGGAGAATACCACTTCTGGATCTGCCCCTGACAAAGAATCTGATAAATCAAAAGGTAAAGAACCGTTACATCAGTCCGAAAATGTTTTCAACTCTGATAGTTATGATGACTATCCTAATGATATGGATGATGATGACATCTTCGATGCTACCTATCGTCAGGCAGAAGAAGAAGGTAAATTTTATGAGGGTTATTTGTTTCAGGATGAAGAACCTGTTGACCTAGAACATGAGGAGAATGTCCGGAAGTTCAAAGCTGAAAATGAAGCTAGGAAGCGTAAGCTTCGTGATTTCCAAAAACTTCTAGAGGACAAGTTGATCACAAAAGAGCAAATCAAGATCGAGAAACAGAAAATCTATGATGCTGCATGCAAGCAGAAGAATCTTGATATTCAAAGGAAAGTCGGAAAAAGCTGGGACATTGCAAAAAGGATATTCAATGGACCTCAAAGGGAACCTTTCAACGACAAGAAGTTCTTATCTCTGATCTATGATCTTCGAGAGGTAAACCCTGACGAGGATGTCTTTATGCATGCCTTTGCTTTGGAATTAAATTATTTGACTGTGGGAGTCAACAATTTGTTAGAAGAATGGGAGCTAATTGTCTATACACAGAGGAATGGTTCTTTCAGACTATCTGTCGAATCTCTGAAATCATTCTCTGTATCTGAGCTCTGGGTGCTTCGGAACAAGGTAAAGAGTAGCTCCAACCTGAATGAACTCCTTCGTGACAAACTGCTGGAAAGTGTTGTATTCAACAGTCCTCAGGTTGTCAGGAATCCGTACTGTGTTAAGTTCGTTCACAAGGAGATCTTCAGCACTGTCTATCTCAACGAAGAAGCCTTGCCAAAGTATCCCGCTAAGCAACTTGCTCTTGCCTCCACTCTTTTAAGAACCAAGGGCTTTGCTTCTAAAGCTAAGTCTGATGCTGATGATGTGATTCTTGCTCACTGCACTCGAAAGAATGTTGCTCAGTACTTTCGAAGGATGAAAAATGTTACAAAATCTCAGCCATCAGACTTCCGCGAAGACCCTGTGGATTTGGAAGTGCTACATCAACTGGCTCTGGCAAAGGAACGAAAGAAGCGTGGTGAATCCACTACATCTGAAGTGCCAACCAGGGAAGAACCGTCAACTCCTATCCTTCACACTTCTGATATCGAAGAAGGAGAAGTTGATCTTTAGATTCATTAGGGATTTGTAATATATGTTTAATAAGAACATCCTTTTGTAATCTATTGTAATCTTTTGAATTCTGGTGAATGTTTAATGAAATACCAGAAACTTTTTGCTATTTACAATTCATGTTTAATCCTTTGTCTTATCAGTTAGTTGAGTTATCCTCTCGATAATTTGCATGTTATGTTAACAAACAAATAGGGGGAGATTGAAAGGCATATGTTTAGCCTATTTGTAATTAAAGAGGTACCAACTCAACTCTGATAAGAAAGCAAGGTAAATAGCAAGTACTGTTGAAGGAATCCGTACGAAGAACGTCAAGTGATTTATTGAAATTATATGTCTGAAGAATTTCAGGATGCTGCTGCACACCACTGGAAGAAGTTCATTAATATGTTCAAGCCTCAGTGTACAAATAATATTTTGTAGCACGTCCAGAAGTCCAGAATGTATAAAGTTTTAATACTTTATTTATTCAGAAGATTTCATACTATTTCTACTTATGAAGAAGAACTACAAAGACAAAGACTCGACGAACATCTCAAATGTTTAATTGATAAAGAACATTTAATTCAGCTAGATACAGATGAAACAGACAGTACATTTGTGTGTCAGCTACTCAGATTAAGTGTTCTGCATCAACTACAAGTGGCCGTTCGATCAAGACAGAAATCTACAACGTTCAACAAAGCCTGGAGTCCCTGCTACTAAAGGAATATAATTTTATAAATATTTATTTAATTATTTCACTCTTCAAATTAATTAAATTGATTGTATAATTTATTTATTAAATTAATTCACCTTCGAATTAATTTAATTTATGAATTTATATAATTAATATAATTAAGTGAGTAATTAGTAAGTATTTATTCTATTAAATCAATTGTTTTAATGCATAATGGGCTCGGTATGACATTCTCAGATAATGTCATACCGTGTCAGTTGAGCAGACATTCTCAGAATGACTTTATTATGTCATACTGATGAGTATTACATGGCTTAATCAATCGGTATGACTTTCTTATTAAAAGTCATACCGTGTACTTGATTCTGACTTGAATTAATATGACTTTGTGAATGTCATACCGTTTGTTGGTATCAGACATTCACTGGTATGACTTAAAAAAAGTCATACCGTGTCTCTGATTTAGGCATTCTCTGATTGTGTGTATGACTTGCTTATAAATGACTTATAAAGTCATACAAAGCTCAACCGAATGACTTTCTTTGGTAAAGTCATGCCAAATGAAGTGTAGTGGCCAAGGAATAAAGTCATACCGCCCCTGGCAGTATGACATTCCATTTAAAAGTCATTCCTTCTTTGTTTTATGGCATGGCTTTGTGTAATAATGTTATATCTTCCATTGTAATGTCATTCCTAAGCTAGAAAGTCATTCCTTTCTTTGTCATACCTAGATCCAAGTGATTTGCCTATAAATATGGCTTCACTTCTTCATTTCCAAGTGTTCAAGCATTGTAAAAGCTTTCAAGTTGTTTGTAACTTGCAATTGTTATATCCACAGTTTTCTGTGCTTTGATCACTCGGTTGTTTTAATCACTAAACTAGAATACATCCTGTCGAATTTATTCTACGAACTTTAGTGGACATTAAAACGAACCTTATTAATTATATAACGACTTAAAACATTGTTATATTAATTAATTAAAATCTGATTAACAAGTTTAATTCAAATCAGATTATTCCGCCGCGATTTTTTAGTGACGATTGTATTCAACCCCCCTTCTACAATCGTTTCAGGACCTAACAGACTCGGATACGGAGCTTAAGCCTTGCTCTATATGGGAAAAATGGGAGACGTCCGGAACTAAGGAGGGATCTGATCTAGACCCGCGGCTACCCCTGGAGTTGGCCAAAACTAGCCCAGCTGAAGATACAATCGAGATCCAGGTTGGAAAAGCTGGTGAAGCCAAGGTACTAAGGATAGGTACAAAGCTGAAAGGAGAATTGAGGGTGAATCTTATACAGTTCTTAAGGAGCAACTTGGATGTTTTTGCTTGGTGCCATGCAGACATGATAGGAATTGATCCGGAAGTAATGAGTCATCACTTGAATGTTGATCCCACTAAGAAAGGTGTCAGGCAGAAGAGACGGGCTGTTAGTGGTGAGAGGGCCCAAGCATTGAAAGAAGAAGTCGATCGTTTGTTAGGCGCTAAGCTGATTAAAGAATCCTTCTACCCGACATGGCTGGCCAATCCGGTCCTAGTTAAGAAGCCTAATGGGAAATGGAGGACTTGTGTTGATTTCACTGATTTAAACAAAGCATGCCCGAAGGATAGTTTCCCCCTTCCCAGGATAGATCAGTTGGTAGATGCCACCGCCGGACACGCCTTACTAAGCTTTATGGATGCATATTCAGGCTACAACCAGATACCCATGTACGAGCCAGATCAAGAACATACTTCTTTTATAACCGATAGGGGGTTGTACTGTTATATAGGGATGCCATTTGGGTTGATCAACGCCGGGGCAACTTATCAGCGACTTGTGAACATGATGTTCAAAGATCAGATCGGTAAGACTATGGAGGTTTACGTTGATGATATGTTGGTAAAATCCAAGGAGGCGCAAGATCACATTCAACACTTGGCTGAAATGTTTAACATACTTAGGAAGTATCGAATGAAGCTGAATCCCCAGAAGTGTGTATTTGGAGTTGAATCTGGTAAATTCTTGGGGTTCATGGTAAACCATCGAGGGATCGAAGCTAACCCTGCAAAAATCAAGGCATTACTCGATATGAAGTCTCTTCAGAATGTTAGGCAGGTTCAGAGCCTTACAGGAAGGATAGCAGCATTAAATAGATTCGTATCCAAATCCTCAGATAGGTGCAAGGAGTTCTTTAAGGCTATCAAGGATGTAGGGAAAACTTTCGTATGGACTGACAAATGTGAGGAGGCCTTCCAAAGGATAAAGGAACAGTTAGGAAAGCCACCTCTCTTGGCCAAGCCAGTAGAAGGAGAAACATTAATCTTATACTTGGCCGTTTCAAGACATTCCATTAGCGCTGTCCTTGTGAAGGAAGAAAAGGATGTTCAATTCCCAGTATATTATGTTAGCAAGAGGCTACAAGATGCTGAAACAAGATACACTAGCATGGAAAAGCTGGTATATTCTTTAGTCTTGGCAGCAAGGAAACTTCGTCCATACTTTCAGGCACATAAGATTGAGGTGCGAACTTCTTATCCTCTCCGTCAGATTATGCATAAGCCAGAAGCAACGGGAAGATTGATGAAGTGGGCTGTAGAGCTAGGACAGTTTGATTTGGAGTATAAGCCTAGGGCTACTATCAAGGGTCAAGCTCTGGCTGATTTCTTGCTGGAATTTGAAGATGACACTCAGGAATGGGCAATGGTGTCGTATAGTCCAGTCGTTGAACCCATTAATGGTCTTTTGGTGGAAGATGGCACATGGTGGAACTTGCATGTCGATGGAGCTATCAATTCTGATGGAGCTGGAGTTGGGATAGTTTTGGTTAGTCAAGGGGGGTGTCGATTGTTAAGTGCCATCCACTTGGGGTTCCCCGCTACCAACAATGATGCAGAATATGAGGTATTAATTAATGGCTTATCCCTCGCCATAGAAATGAAGGCTAGAAACCTTATTGTATACAGTGATTCCATGTTGGTGGTACACCAGGTAAATGGGGGGTTCTTGGCTCGAGGTTGGAGGACGAACTTATACATGACTCACACGCAGGAGTTGATGAAGAAGTTCAGGGAGGTGCATTTGGAAAAGGTTCCTCGCGAGAAAAATGAAGGTGCTGATGCATTGGCCAAGGCCAGTTCTAGAAGGGACACCAAGTTATTAGGAACTATCCAATTCTGTGTTCAGGAGAAGCCAAGTGTGTCGGAAGAACAGAAGGTCACCAGGTTCAGAGAAGATCTTATGGAAGTAGAGGATGAAGTCGCGGATACTTGGATGACCCCTATACTTAAGTTCATCCAGGAGGGTCAGCTCCCGGATGGTGTAAAGGAAGCCAGAAGTCTTAGATACAAAGCAGCAAGATTTGTCATCTATGATGGGGACTTGTACAAGAGGGGGTTTAACCAACCGTTGTTGAAGTGCATTGCAGGGGACGATTGCAACTACATCTTGAGGGAAGTACATGAAGGAATATGTGGCAATCACTCGGGGGGTAGTTCACTAGCTTTAAAGATCCTTAGGCAAGGATACTACTGGCCGACTATGAGGAGTGAAGCAAGCAAGTTCGTGCAGGCGTGTGACAAGTGCCAGCGATTTGCCACATATTCATCTCGTCCTGCAGCAAGTCTGACTCCGTTACTCAGTCCATGGCCATTCGCTTTGTGGGGGATAGATCTCATTGGAGAGCTTCCAAAAGCCAAAGGAGGAGTCAGGTATGCAGTAGTGGCAGTAGATTACTTTACAAAATGGGCCGAGGCCGCACCTCTAGCAACTATTACTGCTAAGAAGATAACAAGCTTTTTATTCAATTCAATCGTGTGCAGATTTGGTATCCTGTACAAATTGATATCTAACAATGGGAAGCAGTTCGACAGCAAAGAGTTGAAGAAATTGTGTGATGACCTGAATATAAGGAGAAACTTTGCAGCCGTGTACCATCCACAAAGCAATGGACAGACTGAAGCAATCAACAAGATCATCAAACACACGCTGAAAGCCAAGTTGGAAGAGAAGAAAGGTGATTGGCCGGAGGAGCTTCCAATGGTACTATGGTCATACAACACTACGCCAAGGACAACCACTAGGGAGTCGCCGTTCATGTTGACCTATGGCTGTGAGGCAATGGTTGCAGTAGAGGTCGGAGCAGGTTCCTTCAGGAGAGACCACTTCCAGGATGAGGACAATGTTGTCAACCAGAGGCTACATCTAGATATGTTGGAAGAAGTCAGAAGGGAGTCGCAAGTTAGGTTGGCAGCATATCAACAAAGGACAGCCCGGTTCTATAACAGTCGAGTCAAGCCTAGACCATTCAAAGTAGGAGACTTGGTGTTGCGCAAGATGATGCCAGGAATGAAAGTGCCAGGTCATGGAGTGTTTGGTGCAAATTGGGAAGGACCATACCGCATTCGAGCTGAGATCTTTGGAGGAGCATATTATTTGGAAGATATGCAAGGTGAGCCCATTTCTAAAGCATGGAATGCTGAGCACTTGAAGAAGTATTATCAATAAGAGCAACATGGACTCTGCCAATAGGAACAGCATGTAGACCTTAGATATGGAAGAACATCCTGTGTAATCACTTTTCAATATATAGTGGCAAGACTCTTTAATTCATTTTACTGCCTCCAAACACAGGGCGCGCCCAAACATGGGGCACGCCTACTCGTTAACGACTTGAAAGGTTACTGAGTTATCGAAGATAATAACTCCTCTTGAGAATTCTAATTAAGAATAAGCTCGCAGGGGAAATAATCCAGCAAAACGATCAGCATTTGTCAAACCAACTGCTCTTTCTGACTCAAAAAGCATCGAGACTGGGCGCGCCAAGTCATACGGCGCGCCATTTTTCTACTTGTAAATATTTAATAACGCAGCATGATAAGGGAGATTTCCATATACATGGTGAGTACAAGGAAGAAAAACAAATAAGCGATATCGTAAAAGAAAGCGCTTAACAAAAGCAGGTAATAAAGCATCAGAAAGAGAAGGGGCGCGCCCTAATATCAAACAGACAAGTTCGCAAAAGTTATACAAAATTAAACAAATTGCAGGGTTACAGGGACCCGCACCCTAGATAATATTATAAACTTAGTCTTGAGAAGATTCTTGGTTGATAGGTTGAGAGGAATCTAGGTTAATGGGCTGAGAAGAGGGAATTTCAACAGCAGAAACCTCTTGAGGAGTATCACCAGAAGTTAATCGGGGAACAGAGTTGGTATCATCAGCATTGGCCTCGACTTCACCTTCCTGGCGCGCCTCATCCTCCTTCTGCTGTAAAAACTTTTGTGCAGAAGCTGAGGCCGCTTCCAGTTCAGTAGCCAGCCTCTTCTCCTCTATAGCTTTGGCCTCCTCAACCTTGAATTCCTCGATCCAAGCACGGGTAGCAGGCACAAATTTGCTCCAGTCGTAGTCAGGATCGACAGCTAAGAAGCCTGTGACATAACTCCTAAAATCAGCTGCAAAAGAACTTGACTTAGTAGTAACTAGGCGCGCCTTTATATCATCGACTTCACTTTCCAAAGAAAGTACTTTCTCACTACTGGACGTCAGTTCTTGGGCTGTCTTATTTAAATCCGCCCTAAGAGTATCAGCATCTGCCTTCAACCTAGAAATATCCCGCTCAGCATTTGCCTTAAACTTCTCCAACTCCGTTTTGTCTTTTTCAGCCATAGCCAATTGATCCTTTAGCTTCGCATTTTCCTCGTTAGCAGCATCAAGGCGCGCCCTCAGTTTTTCAGTATCTGAGGGGTTACAGGTTAAGTGGAAGAACAACTCAGCTGCGGCGCGCCTACATGCATCAGCCGCCTGTTCTCCGTTACGTTGCTGCCAGATTTTGAATTTTGATGGCTCTATGTAACCATCTGCTACCTTGGCAAACCAATCACCTGCAGCAGTGACTGGAGCATCATAGGGGAACTCAGAAGGAGTCTCGGTAGCCTTTAACCTTTTACTCGGCTGAGGGACGAGATCCTTTGGCTTCCTTTTCTCCTGATTTAGCCTCTTAGGAAATGACTGTTGGAGGGCTGATTGGCTGATGGAAATTTGTTCTGAGTCTTTGAACTGGACGCGCCAACATTTACGGCGCGCCCAGTGTTGATTCCAAATCCAGCAGGAAGAGACATGTCTAGAATAGAGATAAAGACAGATAGACATGTCTTTGAACTGGACGCGCCAACATTTACGGCTTTTCTTTTAATAGGGCGTCCCCCATAAAAATCTTGATGGGGACAGATAGACCCTACAGCTTCGCTCAGGAAACCATACTCTTTCAACCTCTCAATAGTCACTAAGTGGTTAATGATTTTGGACTCGTATGGAAGGTTAATTATGTTCTCTGCGCGGCTCTTGGCGCGCCCAGATAAAGAAGATTGCTTCCTTTCAACTAAGACATATAAAGAAGACGAAAAATCTAAGTACTGGCGAAAGTAACAAGGAATATATATAAAACAGGGCGTGCCGTAAGGAGAAAGACTTACTGGGGGAAGTGTTAAACTGGGTTCTGATCCTCTCCTCTGGCCAAGCATAGAAGAAAGGCTCCTTCCATTTCTTTTCATTGCTGGTCTTCCCTTCAGACCAGCCTGTTGAGTTGTGGGATCTCCTAACCACCAGATAAAAGTAACCCAGACTAGACGCGCCTAATCTGAAGAAATAACTTAAATCTTCCATTGTTGGCGCGCGCTGATTATGATCCCTATATAACATATACAGAGCAATTGCTAGTTTTCAGCTGTTCGGAGACAGTTGAATGGAGGCGATGTCAAACCATTCTATGATGGATTTGAAGTAGGGATGAAGAGGAGGACCAATGCCCAACTTAACAAGTTTAGGAGTAAGAACCATCCTAGGAATTTATAACCTGGGGTTGTAGTCGAAAATATGAGGCCTCATCCAAGGATGTGGGCGCGCCTAGATACAGCCCTTATCAAAGTACTTTAAGCACCATTTAATTTCAGCGTTTGTAGCAGTAGAAGATAGCCCGACACAAGCCAGTTTTCCAGCCTTCTTGCGAGCCTTAGCCTTAACTGCCTCCCGGACTTCCTTATCCTCATCCCATTCAAAATCCAACTCTTGGTCTGAGATAGGTGGATGGGTGTATGGATTTGGAGATGGTAAAGGGGAAGGAGGGCGCGCCTCGTCTAAAGATTCCTCGTCATCTAAATTATGATAGAAAGTTCTAGCTTCCTCTTCAGCTTCATCTTCTTCAGAATCTCCATCATCTTCTAGATCCTCCTCGTTTTCACCATTTAATTGGTCGCTATCAGAGTCAACTAACTGGGCTTTCCCACGAGAAGGAGAACGATACAACACCTCTTCATCTTGGTTTAAAAACTCGTTGATATCTAAAGGGTCAATCTCAAGTACTCCAGGGGAAAGGGGCTCGCTTCCGGCCATGGGGGTGAATAACTGAGAAGAAAAGGATCGCAAAGGAACAGGAGAGAAGTAACCTGGTGCGCCCGATTTGGCCAGCTGCAAAGAAAAAATAAAGAAGAAGAAAATGAATCACTGGGCGCGCCAAGTTGGGAAGAAAGTCGATGAAGGGGGTTGAATAAAGAAGTAAGACGAAAACAGAATGATGGGAGTACATATATAGAGGAATATGGAAGCAGACTCAACTAAAGCTATGATTAGTAATAAAGACTAGGCTTAAGTATATTCTCTAAAAAGATAATAGAAAGAGACGGCGCGCCATATCTATAAAGAGAGGTGTCAAGGAGACAGGAGTTACATCAAACAACTATCACGCCTTCGCAAACATTTACAGACCAAGGAACGAAGAAATTACGCGAGAATAAAAGAAAGATATGGCAAATTCCTGAACTATTACAACCAAATACCATAAACACTTATTTGAATTCGCAACGGGTCAAAAATGGATCAAAAGCATATACATACATATATATACAGGGGAAGTATATGAAGAACAAGTAAAGCAGGTGAAGAGTCATGAGCTTAAATACAAAAAGTTACTCGGTGAAATTATTAGAGAAAGATATGTATGTGTACCTTGTGACGAGACGAGTCGTGGGATGGCTTTAGAATTGCAAATGAGGCAGTAACACGGACGGTAGAGCTCGACGAAGACAAACGGCGGCGGCAAGGGTTTTTACTGAGATAAAAGTGAATAAAGGAGGAATGAAAAGGAAAAGACCCGTATTTATACTCGGGTAGAAAATGGAAATAAAATAAAAACAAAAATATAGAAGAAATGGAGTACAGCTGTTCACAATAGGGGCTCTCGACGGTCAACATCATACGGCGCGCCCAATTAGGTCGTGGACAGTTGCTAAAAAGAGATAAAAGTTTTCAAGATCTCGTCGACATTTTCAATGCCACCAAGATCTGGGGGTAGTTGTTATATGCAAAATTATGAAGATTAACTGAACGAGCCGGGCCCACAAAAGAAAGACTACTTGGGCCAGAAAAGTCAAGATCAACTCAGCTTCAAGCTGACCCTGTCAAAAGACAGGGCACGCCCTATCTTTAGGCGCGCCCACTTGCCAAGGAAAGTTTAACTACATTTTAGAAGGGCAGCAGGAGAAGCTTTGTGTTTAAGGGGACGCCCTTAAACTAAGGTAAATCCTACTATTGGAGTGACGAAGGCCCTACCTTGTAGTCTGAGGAGTTATCCTCCTCGGGAGGTAGAAGATAGATGAGAAGACGCATCCCGGGAGGTCCTATCTCTGTAGTCTGGCGGGTTGTCCCTGTCGGGGAGTAGGGTAGTGTCCATGCATTTGGGGTAAGCTATATAAGCTAGGCCTCATCGCATTGGGCCCCTTTCGGGAGGAAGATTCTAGAAGGGGAGGCCCAGCCCGCGCGGGTCTCTTAGGAGAAAGAACTACGTAACGGCTTGATCCCCTATAAATAGGGGTACGTAGGCAGATTGTGGGCATCGATCATTCTTGAGACCTATTCCAGTTAGCAATCTAGAACCCTTTGCTTACAATTGCAGCCGCCTCCATAACAAACAATCAACCACTTCCTAAATTCTCGCCAACAAGAATCTTGATCCACGCCACGAACCTCATCTTTGTTGACCTACCAGTTTTCTCCATTAATAGGACACACAGACTTCAATAATAAAACATCAGTATGACCTAGGCACTATATCTTTAGATGAAGTAAATGGAATACTAAAGACTCATGATCTAGAGGTTTAACAAAGGAAAGCCAAGAAGGAAAATAGATCAAAGTCACTAGCCTTAAGAGCAAATACAAGAAAGGAAAAGAGGAGCTACGCTGAAAAGCCTAGAAAGAAGATCAAGAACCAAGTATCAGATACTGATGTCATATCAGTTACTGATGACTCATCCGGAGATGATGCAAATGATAGTTCAGATGAAGCTAAGATGCAAGAAATCATGGCGCGTATATCCCAAGGACTAAGAAAGGTAAGGTTTGGAAGAGGTAAAAAGAAGGATCAATTCAAAGAAAACTCTTCTGGATCATCAAATGAAATTAAGGGAAGCAAAGTTGATTGGTCAAAGATAAAGTGTTTTAACTATGTAAAGATTGGACACTATGCATAAGATTGCAGAAAGCCACACTACACCATAGATTGGCTACAGCAACCATATTTCTAAAAACTTGAGATAGAATGTTGCAATTGAGAAGACATATTACATAAATTGCAAGGACTTTTAAAATCATTGCAAATGAAGTGCGAAAATTGGAGGGAGTTAAAAACTAGTATTATATTGCAACGGATATTTTTATGGCGTTGCAAATGATCTGAATTTTTGGCCCAACAAATTGGCGGGCTTCTAAATTGACAAAGCGGGAGCTTTAGAATTTTTTTCGCGGCTTCCCAAAATAGCAAAATAAGAAAATAGAAATTTCAGACAAACAAAACCCCTGACTTAACACTCCCAGACACTAAACACTCTCACAAGCACTCTCAAAAACTCTCAACAAGCAAGCTCTGGGAAGAAATTTCAGCTCACGCGAAGAGGAAAAAGCAAGCTCTGGGAAGATTGAAACTCCGAAAAGGTACACATCGATCCTCTTCAAAATACCCCTAAATCGATTATAAGTTTGAGTATATATATAAAACAGATTATGCTTGTTCTTGGTTTCAAATCTTAATCGAGTATGCTTTATATGTTCAATCTTGTTTCTTGTTCTCAAAATACAGTTAATCGATTGTGCATGTATATTTTTTGTTGGGGCTTTCAACTGATTAGTGATTTTGTTAATGTGGGTTTTCAACTAATTAGGGCTTTTGTTGTGATTATTTAATACTAACTTTGTTAGTATGGATTTTCAAGTAATTTGGGATTCTATGACATTTTTTATTTTCGATTTTATAACTGAGATTTTATGATTTTATTCAAAAATTATGGGTTATTGTTTAAAGCTTTGTGTAAATGTCATGTGTTATGCTCTGTTTTTTATGATGAACTTGTCTAGTTTTTTATGTTAGTTTATATTTGAATGATGTATATCCTATGTTTGCTTCTGTGTGTAGAAAATAGGTTTGTGAATTTTCGGTATGACTTGGGTTTCACTTCCGAAGTACAGTGAGGGCTATAGTAATGGGGTGACAGATTTTGTACAAAATGCTTTTGATAACTTTGCTGTAGGATCTGAACTAAGATGCCCTTGTAAAGATTATAGTAATCATTTCTGGTTTTGTCAAGAAGACGTATATGATCATCTCGTTAGTAACAGTGTGTGTCCATCATTGTCTAATTGGATATACGAAGTGTCAACCCCTAAGTTTAGAACAGTTTATGAGGATATGGATTGTAACTCCGGTATGGGCCTAGGTGATGATTTTGACAACATGATTCATGATGAAAGTAGAGGTAGGAATGGAATGAATGCCGATGCACGAGGTTTTTATAAGCTTGTTGAGGAAGGGAAACAGCCTTTGTATCCGGGGTGTAAGAACTTTACCCATTTAGGTTTTATAGTGAAACTGTACTTATTAAAGTGCACTCATGGTTTCACTGAAAGTGCCTTTCGTGGTATTCTAAAGTTGATAAAGGAGGCATTTCCTCATGTAAATCTGCCTTCTTCTTTTAGTGTTGCCAAAAATATGATAAGAGAATTAGGTCTTGATTATCAAAAAATACACGCTTGTCCCAACGATTGCATGTTATATTGGAAGGAAAATATAGATTTAATAAATTGCAAATTTTGTGGAGTTTCAAGACGGAAAATCCCAAAAAAGGGGACTGATGCACCTGTTTCTCTTGACTTAGAAGTAAAAAAGTCAAAAGTTCCTGCAAAAGTCTTACGTTGTTTTCCATTGAAACCAAGGCTCCAGCGTTTATTTATGTGTAAAGAGTATTCTAAACTCATGACATGGCATGCACTAGGAAGAACAAAAGATGGAAAGCTAAGACATCCAGCCGATGCACAGGCCTGGAAGTCTTTGGATGCTAACCATCCAGATTTCGCAGCCGAACCCTGAAATGTCAGGTTAGGATTAGCAGCAGATGGGGTTAATCCTTATCGATCAATGAATATTAGTCACAGCACTTGGCCAATAATTCTAGTAAATTATAATCTACCTCCTTGGTTGATTTTAAAACCTAGTAATTTAATTCTTTCAGCCATAGTCCCTGGACCCATGTCCGCTGGTAATGATATAGATGTATATATGCAGCCACTCATCGCAGAGTTGAAAGGATTGTGGGAAGTGGGTTTAGAAACATATGATGCCTTTGCTAATAAAACATTTATGTTACATTCTAGTCTCCTCTAGACCATTAGTGATTTCCCAGGGTATGGCATGTTATCGGGTTGGAGCACCAAAGGTAAATTAGGTTGTCCGAATTGCCACTATTGTACCTCTTCCTTGTATTTGAAGCATAGCCGTAAAGTCTGCTATATGAACCACTAAAAATTCTTACCTCATGACCATAAGCATAGGTTTGATACTAGAAGATTCAATGGGAAGGTTGAAACAGATGTTTGTCCCCCTGCATTATCTGGAAAGGACATTGAAGAATTATTGCAGGGATATGAAATTTTTTTTGAAAAACGAGATTCAAAGAAAAGGAAAAAGGGTGCAGATTGGCCATTTGAAAAGAAGTCTATATTCTTTTAATTACCATATTGGAGAGATAATTTACTCAGACATAATCTAGATGTCATGCATGTAGAAAAAAATATTTGTGATAAAATAACAGGTACACTGTTAAATATGGGTGGCAAGACGAAAGACAATGTCATGCGAGAAAAGATTTGCAAGAAATGGGTATTCGGAAGGTTCTTCATCCCATTAGAATTGGTGATAGTGATCGTTATGAAATCAAAGCAACAATTTTTGATATGACGAAGAAAGAAAAAGAAAGCTTCTGTACATTATTTATGGATGCTAAGCTTCCCCATGGAACTGCATCTAATATCATTCGATGCGTTAATATAGATGAAAGAAAGATATTCGGGTATAAAAGTCATGACGCGCACTTTATACTCCAGTATCTACTGCAATTTGCTGCTGTGAATACCTTAAAACCAGAGGTCGCATTACCTCTAGTCAGATTAGGTGCATTTTTCAGGGGGATATGCGGAAAAGTGTTGGAGTTAGAAGAAGTTCATAAGTTGCAGGAGGAGGTTATTGAAATACTCTGCCAATTCCCGCCGGCATTTTTTGACATCATGGTTCACCTTCCTGTTCACTTATGTAAGGAAGTGGAATTTGGTGGTCCAGTGCATCTAAGATGGATGTTTGGAATTGAGAGCTATCTATGTAAATTGAAATCATATGTTAGAAATAGGAGTAAACCAGAAGGGTCTATAGCAGAAGGGTACCTGGCGGAAGAATGCATGACATTTTGTTCCAGATTTCTAACTGATGTTGGCATAACAAAGACTAATGAAAACAAAAATGCTGGAAATCCCATTGGGTCGAGGAGAAACAAATATGGAAAGTCTGTCTACTTGGCAGAAAATGTTTGGCTAAATGCTCATCGATATGTACTATTCAACAGTGAAAACATCGAGATTGAGAAACTAATCGAGTATGTTATTATTCTCTTTATGTGTTCAAATAAATAGAATAGTTTAAACTGCAAATTTGACAAAAGTTGTTGATAAACAAATTGCAGGGGACATCATATCTTATATGATAATCAAGCAAAGACAAAGAAATACCAAAAAGAAAGGACGCACACTCTTGAATTTCATTACTGGTTAAAAGCTGAGGTTGAGAAAAGAACTGAAAATTCATTAGAATTATCGAATTTAGCAAGGGGGCCTCAATGAGCAGCGAAGAAATTTAGCGGCTATGTTATAAATGGATTCAGATTTCACACCAAAAAAAGGGATGCCAACTGTACTACACAAAATAGCGGTGTCATCTGGATAGCTCTAACCACCAGTTTTGCAAGTTCGAAGGATCAAAATCCAACAATTGGAGATGTTATTTTTTACGGAGCAATTGAAGAGATTATTGAATTAGATTATTGGGGGGCATTTACAGTTGTTCTGTTTAGGTGTCTTTGGTATCAAAAGGATAGGGGCTGCTTTGGACTCACACGTGTTAATTTCAACAAATTGTGTCACAGGGATGATCCATTTGTACTTGCTACACAAGTACAACAAGTGTTCTACATTCAAGATTGTACTGAAAAACATTTGTTGTTTGTTGTTAAGAAACAACCAAAGAGTACAATGGCATAGATGAGGTAGCTGATGATGTGCTTGAAGATATTTGTGGACCTACTATGCATGATTTCGAGCTCAAATCCCAACTTCAGAACCAAACTGATGATCTCACTTGGCACAGGGATGACATTCCAGATTAACAAGTTTCGTCCGATGAAGAGGAAGAAGATAATCAACTTCCTGATGAATGACTGAAACTTGTTGATTTATTTATTTGTGTTTTATTCTATTGCTTGTAGTCATGACAAATTTTTGCTACTTGTAATTTGATAACTTGTTATTTGATGCTACTTGTAATTTGATCACTTTATTTGATCACTTGTTATTGATGCTACTTTTCACTTTATTTTTTTACTTAATTAAAGCACTCGTTTCACTCGTATTTATGTTTCACTCGTATTTATCACTTATAATAGTATAATTTAGGGACTAATGAATAAATATTATGTGGTTTTCAGGATATAGAAGAAGACTATTTCTTTGTGAGGTTCCATTATAAGGGACAGTTTCAAAAAACTAAGTACTTAAATGGAACGTGTACCACGATTGATGAGGCAGCAGATCCGGATAGATTCTTATTCTCGGTAGTCATGGAGTATGTTAAAGATGAACTTAGATAGACAGAAATTGGAGGCGTTTATGAGAAGAAATTTGAAGGTGGCTGGAAACTATTGTTGACTGATAAAGACGTGGTTGATGCTGTGAAAGGGGTACAAAATGGTTCTTTACTGGATCTTTACATAGACAATGTCATAGACAAATCTATTGAGCCTGTTACCTAGATACAGCCTCATGTTATCATAAGATCAAGGACACAATGTTTTGAAGGTAAAATCTAATTGCCTTGATATGTTTTATTTTGTATAAATTTAAGAATTGACAATACATCACAATTTTCTCTCGTTATGTTGTAGGTGTTGATTTGCCACCAAAAAAGAAGTTTGTTACCATTAATGATCTAAAAAAATAACTAATAAAAGGAAGACACGTACTTTTAGCTGAGAATGAAATTGAACATGATAAGGAGATCAGTGCCAAAAAGGCTAAACCTGCAAGTAGTAGTGCAGTGAACAAAAATGTAGGCGATGAGCTTGAAAATAAGAAATCCAATGATAAAGTGATTTTTCTTATCATAGTTTAATTATATTAGCAGATTGTATGTTTTTGGTCATCTGTAATTTGAGGTTATTATTGAGCTCTTGGTTCAGGAAACAATTGCGGATTATGAATTAAATAGAAGGAGGACGATGGAAGAAAATGCCAAAGAAATTCAAAAAGTGAAGGGGAAGGCAGATGAATTCTTAGCTGCTAAGCAAGAAAAAATCAAAAGAAAGAAAACTCTTATGGCAAGCGTAGGAAAAGAAGCAAATTGTAATCCTATGGTATAGTTTCAAATCTAATTCTTTCGATTTTTTTATAATTTTTGGAACAGCATGAATAGGTGTCATTGAGTAGTGTTATTTATTTATTCAGCCAGAAAAGGTGAACAATGTCACCAGGAGACCAAGAACACGATCATGTTCAATAAATCAAGCTGAAGGGAAAGAGGTATATGAGTACGAATATACTACACTGGACACTTAAATTCTTGTAATGAGAATGAATATTTGTATATATATATTTGTTTCATATGCATCTAATATATTAATGTTTTTTTGGTCATGTGTAATTTGAGGTTATTATTTTTGTGGTTTTTTGCAAGGGTACTGCCATAGAGATATTACCGCCTCCCCAACCACTACCACCGCCCCCTCCTCCACTCCCTGTTGATCTGACATAGTTGCAAAGGGCGCCTAACAATGAAGGGATTGGTACGATGGAGAAATATGTTGAAATGCAATTACGCAAAAAGGAGGCAGAACAACAGCAAAGGCATGCCACTGTTGAGGATAATTTCGATGGCAACAACTTTAAAACCGTGGATAGTGTATTTGAAATAGGTATGTTTCGATTTGTATGTAGTCGTCTTACTTATTTGAGGAATACGTATAATTATTTGTGCCTAATTTTGTTGGAGAATCTAGTATGAAAAGTACAAGGCGCAGAGGACCAACGAAGATGAACCATGTCTTCACAAGGAGACTCGATGAAAGGCCAGTTATTCATTTAAATCATGAACCCCAACCTGTTTCAGAGAAAAAAATGTCGTTACTGAATTGAGTAGTTTCGTGGGGGCGATAGCCAGGCTATACATCCCACTTGATTATGTTAACTAGTCTGGTGTTCCACTTGAGCAGTTCAAGGTGCTTCTCAAGTACTGGAGTATTAAAAAAATACTAAACAAAGCTGCAACAAATAAAGAAAACTGAAGCAAAGTGACTGATACTCATACTGCTCGACGTACAAGTTTCGCCCAGATTCGCCATGGGATGGTATGCCCTGCATATTTTTTATTTACTTTTCTATCTATTTTATTTCTTATAGGAAAACTTATAACATTTTTCTTTGCTATAGAAAAATGTTAAAGAGGCCCGTGCAATTGATACAAAGAAGGCAGTTTACTCCAAAACCCACGAGGGTCATAAAAAGAAGGTAACAAATGGCCCTTTTATATTTATCGACAAATAGTATAAGTATCTTTGTTTTCCAGATTTAGCATATATATATATCATGACCAGTTATTTTGTTTAAAAAATTACATGTAGGAAAAGAAAAATGGTGAAAATGGTGAAAATCCTGAAGATCTGTTGATGAGGTTCAGGAGATTGAGGATGAGGAGATATCAGACCTTCATCTTGAAGCTCATGGTCCTAACTGGCTTGTTTGAAGAAGTGGCATAACAAGGAAGTCAAAGAAAAATTTGACAAAAAATGACAATGCAACATTTGTAGAACTGGAAAAAGTGACTGAAAAGTTAGCTGAAGCAATGGAGGAGAAGATGCATAAGAAATTGAGGAAGATTTTTGAAAGACTGGGTGAATTGAATCCAGGTCTCAACATTGATGTAGAAGAATTATGTGCCGAAAGTTCTGCTAATGCAACTGAAGATCGAGAATCGGAGGATGGAGAAGAAGTGAATGGAGATGAAGGCGATGCAGATGGAGATGATGCTGCATTGGTATAAGTCAGATGTTGACTTTACTTTTGTTTAAATTCTCTCGCGAATTTGGTTTAGCTTATGTATGTGACTAAATTCTCTCACGAATTTGTTTTATTTTGCCTTATGTATGATGATGTTGTGACAGCCTGAGTGCTGCTTTTGAATTGGTATTATGGTTAATGGTATTAATGCTTGGATTTGTGGCATAAAAACATGCCTGGATAGTCTATTTTCAGCAATATCCTTTTGTTTTTTTAAAAAAATTTGTTGCAATTGTATCCAATTTTTTTGCCATTTAGTATTACAACAGCTAAAAAATTCATTGCAATTGGACTGATTAATGTTGCCTTCAGGTGGTTAGTTAGCCAACAAAAACAACTACTGCAATGATTTACCTGTGTTGCTGTAAACATTATTTTGTTGCTACATAGGCTTTATTGCAATAATTGTTTGTTGTTGCATTACATCTATATATCTATATATTCTTAATGAGCGAAATCCCCATTTAGATTTTTATCCACGGGTTACCCATGTTTTACCCAATTCGTTGTGTAATTTACTACTGTTTCTACAACCCGTTTCCAGATAGTTACCCGAAGTATTTACCCGATGAATATCCGCACACTACCCGCTTTGGACAACCCATTAATCTCACAGTTGTCCAAATATATTTACATATCTTTGCTTTCCAAGTTTTCATATCTACAGCTCAAATGAGGGAGCCAAACATGGAAATATAGATAAATTCTTTATCTGTCTCGATTCTGGTATGCTTTCTGATTCTCTCTACAATCGTTTTGAATCACCTTCCCACTAGACTCATGTGTTACGATTTTTGATCTCACGGCCTCTTTTATGGATTCTAGGCTTAACATATCTGATAACAAGGAGAATGATACCGGTAAATCTTCAGAAATGATTTTCCCCCAGAGATGGCATTGTGGTGTTTTAATTTATTTGTAAGCATTTGTTTTTGTTTGATCCCTAATCCAAGAATCTCCGATGCAAGTCGGAATCGATGATGGACTAAAATTTCGAATGAAAATGCACCGGGTAAATATGATTCCTCTCAGGCATTAATTTTGTGAATATATGATATTATCTAAATAGAATTCCAACATTTATACAGAGCACGCACAAAATTCCCGTGGTACTGCACTCGATAGGTATATGCATGATCGAATGATTAGGATTCAACAAAGCAAGAGTTCTACTTTGCATCCAGATTCAGTGGTGGATAAGCCAGATACTATTAGTAAGAAGCTCTTTAAACTTAGATAGAATATACTGTATTTCTATGAGTTGTGGCTGAGTGTCTTGGTATTAAACTAAGTCAAAAATCTGCATGTGGTGTTGTCAAGTCTACCAATGATTCAAACACAGACTCATATTTTTCATGTAGTAAGTAGTTCAGATTTTTTAGGCTGGTAGTGTTCAGTCTACTTCAGTTGGTTAATTATCTTGCTGTATGTGCCTAAGCATTTAAAATTTAACACGTTACAGGCAAGGTGCTCCAAATATTTCAGATTATTCTATTATTATAAAGAAAGTTCTACATGTACGCAGGTGATACAATCTAGATAAAACAAAGTCATTTATCATAATTGAAGTCAGTGGCTAAGCTATCGCAACATATAACCTATTGGCTATATATTATACATCTCACCTTTACTTGGAGTATCAATTAAGCATTTGATAATATGTGTTAACGGAGAAAACTGGTAGGTCAACAAAGATGAGGTTCGCGGCGTGGATCAAGATTCTTGTTGGCGAGAATTTAGGAAGTGGTTGATTGTTTGTTATGGAGGCGGCTGCACTTGTAAGCAAAGGGTTCTAGATTGCTAACTGGAATAGCTCTCAAGAATGATCGATGCCCACAATCTGCCTACGTACCCCTATTTATAGGGGATCAAGCCGTTACGTAGTTCTTTCTCCTAAGAGACCCGCGCGGGCTGGGCCTCCCCTTCTAGAATCTTCCTCCCGAAAGGGGCCCAATGCGATGAGTCCTAGCTTATATAGCTTACCCCAAATGCATGGACACTACCCTACTCCCCGACAGGGACAACCCGCCAGACTACAGAGATAGGACCTCCCGGGATGCGTCTTCTCATCTATCTTCTACCTCCCGAGGAGGATAACTCCTCAGACTACAAGGTAGGGCCTTCGTCACTCCAACAGTAGGATTTACCTTAGTTTAAGGGCGTCCCCTTAAACACAAAGCTTCTCCTGCTGCCCTTCTGAAATGTAGTTAAACTTTCCTTGGCAAGTGGGCGCGCCTAAAGATAGGGCGCGCCCTGTCTTTTGACAGGGTCACCTTGAAGCTGAGTTGATCTTGACTTTTCTGGCCCAAGTAGTCTTTCTTTTGTGGGCCCGGCTCGTTCAGTTAATCTTCATAATTTTGCATATAACAACTACCCCCCAGATCTTGGTGGCATTGAAAATGTCGACGAGATCTTGAAAACTTTTATCACTTTTTAGCAACTGTCCACGACCTAATTGGGCGCGCCGTATGATGCTGACTGTCGAGAGCCCCTATTGTGAACAGCTGTACTCCATTTCTTCTATATTTTTGTTTTTATTTTATTTCCATTTTCTACCCGAGTATAAATACGGGTCTTTTCCCTTTCATTCCTTCTTTATTCACTTTTATCTCAGTAAAAACCCTTGCCGCCGCCGTTTGTCTTCGTCGAGCTCTACCATCCATGTTACTGCCTCATTTGCAATTCTAAAGCCATCCCACGACTCGTCTCGTCACAAGGTGCACATACATATCTTTCTCTAATAATTTCACCGAGTAACTTTTTGTATTTAAGCTCATGACTCTTCACCTGCTTTACTTGTTCTTCATATACTTCCCCTGTATATATATGTATGTATATGCTTTTGATCCATTTTTGACCCGTTGCGAATTCAAATAAGTGTTTATGGTATTTGGTTGTAATAGTTCAGTAATTTGCCATATCTTTCTTTTATTCTCGCGTAATTTCTTCGTTCCTTGGTCTGTAAATGTTTGCGAAGGCGTGATAGTTGTTTGATGTAACTCCTGTCTCCTTGACACCTCTCTTTATAGATATGGCGCGCCGTCTCTTTCTATTATCTTTTTAGAGAATATACTTAAGCCTAGTCTTTATTACTAATCATAGCTTTAGTTGAGTCTGCTTCCATATTCCTCTATATATGTACTCCCATCATTCTGTTTTCGTCTTACTTCTTTATTCAACCCCCTTCATCGACTTTCTTCCCAACTTGGCGCGCCCAGTGATTCATTTTCTTCTTCTTTATTTTTTCTTTGCAGCTGGCCAAATCGGGCGCGCCAGGTTACTTCTCTCCTGTTCCTTTGCGATCCTTTTCTTCTCAGTTATTCACCCCCATGGCCGGAAGCGGGCCCCTTTCCCCTGGAGTACTTGAGATTGACCCTTTAGATATCAACGAGTTTTTAAACCAAGATGAAGAGGTGTTGTATCGTTCTCCTTCTCGTGGGAAAGCCCAGTTAGTTGACTCTGATAGCGACCAATTAAATGGTGAAGACGAGGAGGATCTAGAAGATGATGGAGATTCTGAAGAAGATGAAGCTGAAGAGGAAGCTAGAACTTTCTATCATAATTTAGATGACGAGGAATCTTTAGACGAGGCGCGCCCTCCTTCCCCTTTACCATCTCCAAACCCATACACCCATCCACCTATCTCAGACCAAGAGTTGGATTTTGAATGGGATGAGGATAAGGAAGTCCGGGAGGCAGTTAAGGCTAAGGCTCGCAAGAAGGCTGGAAAACTGGCTTGTGTCGGGCTATCTTCTACTGCTACAAACGATGAAATTAAATGGTGCTTAAAGTACTTTGATAAGGGCTGTATCTGGGCGCGCCCCCATCCTTGGATGAGGCCTCATATTTTCGACTACAACCCCAGGTTACGAATTCCTAGGATGGTTCTTACTCCTAAACTTGTTAAGTTGGGCATTGGTCCTCCTCTTCATCCCTACTTCAAATCCATCATAGAATGGTTTGACATCGCCCCCATTCAACTGTCTCCAAACAGCTCGAAACTAGCAATTGCTCTGTATATGTTATATAGGGATCATAATCAGCGCGCGCCAACAATGGAAGATTTAAGTTATTTCTTCAGATTAGGCGCGTCTAGTCTGGGTTACTTTTATCTGGTGGTTAAGAGATCCCACAACTCAACAGGCTGGTCTGACGGGAAGACTAGCAATGAAAAGAAATGGAAGGAGCCTTTCTTCTATGCTTGGCCAGAGGAGAGGATCAGAACCCAGTTTAACACTTCCCCCAGTAAGTCTTTCTCCTTACGGCGCGCCCTGTTTTATATATATTCCTTGTTACTTTCGCTAGTACTTAGATATTTCGTCTTCTTTATATGTCCTAGTTGAAAGGAAGCAATCTTCTTTATCTGGGCGCGCCAAGAACCGCGCAGAGAACATAATTAACCTTCCATACGAGTCCAAAATCATTAACCACTTAGTGACTACTGAGAGGTTGAAAGAGTATGGTTTCCTGAGCGAAGCTGTAGGGTCTATCTGTCCCCATCAAGATTTTTATGGGGGACGCCGTATTAAAAGAAAAGCCAAAGAAATGGAGGAACCAGAAGCCGAAGAGGAAGCAGAAGTAGGTTCTGATGATTTTGATTCTCGGGGCGCGCCTGATATTGGTAACTCGTTATTAGTTATTCACTGAGACATGTCTTTCCTTTTAAGTCAAGTTTTTCTCGCGGTTGTCATTTACTTTACTTGTTCTGAATGTATACGTTTTTATGATGTGTATAACTTGTTTTAATATTAGTAACCTTTCTATGTCTTTATCTCTATTCCAGACATGACTCTTCCTGCTGGATTTGGAATCAACACTGGGCGCGCCGTAAATGTTGGCGCGTCCAGTTCAAAGACTCAGAACAAAGTTTCCATCAGCCAATCAGCCCTCCACCAGTCATCTCCTAAGAGGCTAAATCAGGAGAAAAGAAAGCCAAAGGATCTCGTCCCTCAGCCGAGTAAAAGGTTAAAGGCTACCGAGACTCCTTCTGAGTTCCCCTATGATGCTCCAGTCACTGCTGCAGGTGATTGGTTTGCCAAGGTAGCAGATGGTTACATAGAGCCATCAAAATTCAAAATCTGGCAGCAACATAACGGAGAACAGGCGGCTGATGCATGTAGGCGCGCCGCAGCTGAGTTGTTCTTCCACTTAACCTGTAACCCCACAGATACTGAAAAACTGAGGGCGCGCCTTGATGCTGCTAACGAGGAGAAGGCGAAGCTAAAGGATCAATTGGCTGTGGCTGAAAAAGACAAAACGGAGTTGGAGAAGTTTAAGGCAAATGCTGAGCGGGATATTTCTAGGTTGAAGGCAGATGCTTATACTCTTAGGGCGGATTTAAATAAGACAGCCCAGGAACTGACGGCCAATAGTGAGAAAGTACTTTCTTTGGAAAGTGAAGTCGATGATATCAAGGCGCGCCTAGTTACTACTGAGTCAAGTTCTTTTGCAGCTGGTTTTAGGAGTTATGTCACAGGCTTCTTAGCTGTCGATCCTGACTACGACTGGAGCAAATTTGTGCCTGCTACCCGTGCTTGGATCGAGGAATTCAAGGTTGAGGAGGCCAAAGCTATAGAGGAGAAGAGGCTGGCTACTGAACTGGAAGCGGCCTCAGCTTCTGCACAAAAGTTTTTACAGCAGAAGGAGGATGAGGCGCGCCAGGAAGGTGAAGTCGAGGCCAATGCTGATGATACCAACTCTGTTCCCCGATTAACTTCTGGTGATACTCCTCAAGAGGTTTCTGCTGTTGAAATTCCCTCTTCTCAGCCCATTAACCTAGATTCCTCTCAACCTATCAACCAAGAATCTTCTCAAGACTAAGTTTATAATATTATCTGGGGTGCGGGTCCCTGTAACCCTGCAATTTGTTTAATTTTGTATAACTTTTGCAAACTTGTCTGTTTGATATTAGGGCGCGCCCCTTCTCTTTCTGATGCTTTATTACCTGCTTTTGTTAAGCGCTTTCTTTTACGATATCGCTTATTTGTTTTTCTTCCTTGTACTCACCATGTATATGGAAATCTCCCTTATCGTGCTGCGTTATTAAATATTTACAAGTAGAAAAATGGCGCGCCGTATGACTTGGCGCGCCCAGTCTCGATGCTTTTTGAGTCAGAAAGAGCAGTTGGTTTGACAAATGCTGATCGTTTTGCTGGATTATTTCCCCTGCGAGCTTATTCTTAATTAGAATTCTCAAGAGGAGTTATTATCTTCGATAACTCAGTAACCTTTCAAGTCGTTAACTAGTAGGCGTGCCCCATGTTTGGGCGCGCCCTGTGTTTGCAGGCAGTAAAATGAATTAAAGAGTCTTGCCACTATATATTGAAAAGTGATTACACAGGATGTTCTTCCATATCTAAGGTCTACATGCTGTTCCTATTGGCAGAGTCCATGTTGCTCTTATTGAAAATACTTCTTCAAGTGCTCAGCATTCCATGCTTTAGAAATGGGCTCACCTTGCATATCTTCCAAATAATATGCTCCTCCAAAGATCTCAGCTCGAATGCGGTATGGTCCTTCCCAATTTGCATCAAACACTCCATGACCTGGCACTTTCTGAAAGTGTTTGTCCTAAATCCAATCATGTATGATGAGTTAGGAAATACTTTCTTGTATTCGTATTTGATTTCATTAATATTAATAAAAGACTTGTTTTGATTTTATTATGGGATTTATCTATTTAAAGTGTTTTAAATAAGATGTTCCATAGTTTGGAGTAAAGCTTCTAGAATTATAATGAGATTATAATAGTGAGATCTAGAAGATGATAACTCTAGACTTAAACAGTTCCTGATCATAGGATAACTAATCGGAAGTTAGTAAATCCGCAAAGATTGGTACATACTGTGCTTGCTCCCTTGAGGAGGATGTCTGTTCTCATAGGCATTTGTGTGGTGACACTATAGCCAGTATGTAGGTGCTTATTGGGGAATAAGTTCACTGAACATGACTCGATAAGTTGAATAACTAATGGAGATTACTCACGTGTCAATAGTTATTCACTGAGTGATAGTTGTACAAGTGTCCTAAGACTTGAGATCGTTAAAGTTATCTTATATATAAAGAACTGTGCTTTGGTTTAGTCCTTAGTCTCAAGGACAACCATTAGGACTATTCTGGGCATAGGGATTTATGTATAGAGATAGTTAACGTCAATAGAGGATCTACCCCTTCCAGTATAGGAAGAGAATATCCTATGTTATTCTTTCTATGCAAGTTCTGGAATCTCTGGCCAGAGTGTATGAAATTAGAAAGGAGTTTCTAATTTGCATTAATATGAACTTCGCATTAAGAACAAGAAATCATATGATTAAATTTGATAGGCTTGACACGAGATCCATGCCTTGTATTTAATCGGGATATTGTAAGGGTAGAAGGAATTAATTGTACGGTAACTAGTCACTGACAGGTTCTTGTTATTCTAAGCAGAGAATTCATATTATCCGGATAGTCGCGATATGTTGAGAAGCATCACTCACGATGTAGAATAAATATAATTAATCAGTTAATTATATTTAGTGAATTTTAGAATTCATATAAATAATTAATAAAAGGTTTATTATTATTTATTTCTACTACCGGCATAATATTGAACCTACAGGGTCACACCATAAAAAGATTAATTTATTGATGAAGGGATTTTTTGAGAGAGCAGGTTATTTTCTAAGGAGTTTAGAAAATAATAATAATTAAAATAGTTTTAATTATTATTTAAACATTTTATAAGATAAAGTGTGGGATTTATATATATTAATATATATTGATATAATAATTGTGTAAAACCCAGGAGGGCCCTATATAAAGAAAGAGATGAGAAGGCTTTAGAAAACTGGGGTTTTGTGAAAACCTAGTAGCCTCCCTCACCTTCTTCATCTCTCTCTCTCTCTCAAAAGTAGAAGAGCTCCATCTTTATAAAAGCTTCATCGAAGGATTAATCTTGGTGGATACCGGTAGAGTGCTTCACGCATTGAGAAGCAACTGCTAGGACCTCTCTTTGTCTTCCTTGGATCGCTTTCAAAGGTTAGAATTCGATTCTAAAACTATTTCATAAATCGTATGTGTAATTTATGTGTCTTTCTATATGCGCGATTCATGATTTACGGATTGATAATTGTTATATCATGCTTCCGCTCTTCCGAAAATTCCTTCAATGGTATCAGAGCCAGGTTGAGACCTATAAGGCCAGGCTCGTGGCAAAAGGATTCAGACAAAGGCAAGGAATTGACTTTGATGAAACCTTTTCGCCTGTAGCCCTGTTAAAATCAATTCGGATTTTGCTTGCAATCGCTGCTTACTACGACTATGAGATCTGGCAAATGGACGTGAAAACAGCCTTCCTCAATGGGAAACTTGAAGAGGAAGTGTATATGACACAACCAGAGGGTTTTCTTTCCAAAGGAAATGAACACCTAGTGTGTAAGCTACTACGAACCATATATGGTTTGAGGCAAGCTTCTCGTAGATGGAACATCCGTTTTGATGAGACAATCAAAGAGTTTGATTTTATCAAAAACATAGATGAACCATGTGTCTACAAGAAGGTTAGTGGGAGCGCGGTAACATTTCTTGTATTGTATGTGGATGACATACTTCTTATAGGAAATGATATACCGATGCTGCAATCAGTCAAAGTGTGGCTATCAAAGAACTTCACTATGAAGGACTTGGGAGAAGCGTCCTACATTCTCGGTATGAAGATCTATAGGGATAGATCTAGAAGAATGATAGGTCTTACCCAGGGTACATACATCAAAAAGGTGCTTAAAAGGTTTAGCATGGAAAACTCCAAAAGAGGTCTCATACCGATGAGCCATGGAGTATCTCTTTCTGGAAAGATGTCTCCTAAGACACCTGAGGAAAGAGAGCGTATGAGTAAGATTCCTTATGCTTCAGCAATAGGATCTATCATGTACGCGATGTTGTGTACTAGGCCTGATGTTGCTTATTCAATTAGTGTGACGAGCAGATATCAGTCCGATCCAGGTGAAGACCACTGGAAAGCAGTGAAGAACATCCTTAAGTACTTGCGAAGGACTAAGGATATTTTTCTTGTTTTTGGTGGTGAATCTGAGTTGAAAATAGAGGGTTATACCGACTCTAGTTTTCAATCAGAAAGTGATGATAATAAATCCATGTCAGGGTACGTGTTTACTCTAAATGGTGGTGCGATTAGTTGGAAGAGTTCCAAACAGTCTACTACAGCTGACTCCACAGCGGAAGCAGAATATATAGCTGCAAGTGAGGCTGCAAAAGAAGCCGTTTGGATGAGGAAATTTGTTTCTGAATTGGGAGTTGTTCCTAGCGTTGAGGAGCCTATTGTGTTGTATTGTGATAACAATGCAGCAATAGCACAAGCCAAGGAACCTAGGTCTCATAAAAATTCCAAACATGTTTTGCGACGCTTTCATTTGATTAGGGAAATCATTGAAAGAGGAGATGTCAAGATTGAGAGAGTTGACACACATAACAACGTAGCAGACCCACTCACAAAGTCATTATCTCAGATTCACTTTGATCGTCATAAAGAGAAGATGGGTATTAGATATCAGGGAGATTGGCTTTAGTTCAAGTGGGAGATTGAAAGTGTTTGTCCTAAATCCAATCATGTATGATGAGTTAGGAAATACTTTCTTGTATTCGTATTTGATTTCATTAATATTAATAAAAGACTTGTTTTGATTTTATTATGGGATTTATCTATTTAAAGTGTTTTAAATAAGATGTTCCATAGTTTGGAGTAAAGCTTCTAGAATTATAATGAGATTATAATAGTGAGATCTAGAAGATGATAACTCTAGACTTAAACAGTTCCTGATCATAGGATAACTAATCGGAAGTTAGTAAATCCGCAAAGATTGGTACATACTGTGCTTGCTCCCTTGAGGAGGATGTCTGTTCTCATAGGCATTTGTGTGGTGACACTATAGCCAGTATGTAGGTGCTTATTGGGGAATAAGTTCACTGAACATGACTCGATAAGTTGAATAACTAATGGAGATTACTCACGTGTCAATAGTTATTCACTGAGTGATAGTTGTACAAGTGTCCTAAGACTTGAGATCGTTAAAGTTATCTTATATATAAAGAACTGTGCTTTGGTTTAGTCCTTAGTCTCAAGGACAACCATTAGGACTATTCTGGGCATAGGGATTTATGTATAGAGATAGTTAACGTCAATAGAGGATCTACCCCTTCCAGTATAGGAAGAGAATATCCTATGTTATTCTTTCTATGCAAGTTCTGGAATCTCTGGCCAGAGTGTATGAAATTAGAAAGGAGTTTCTAATTTGCATTAATATGAACTTCGCATTAAGAACAAGAAATCATATGATTAAATTTGATAGGCTTGACACGAGATCCATGCCTTGTATTTAATCGGGATATTGTAAGGGTAGAAGGAATTAATTGTACGGTAACTAGTCACTGACAGGTTCTTGTTATTCTAAGCAGAGAATTCATATTATCCGGATAGTCGCGATATGTTGAGAAGCATCACTCACGATGTAGAATAAATATAATTAATCAGTTAATTATATTTAGTGAATTTTAGAATTCATATAAATAATTAATAAAAGGTTTATTATTATTTATTTCTACTACCGGCATAATATTGAACCTACAGGGTCACACCATAAAAAGATTAATTTATTGATGAAGGGATTTTTTGAGAGAGCAGGTTATTTTCTAAGGAGTTTAGAAAATAATAATAATTAAAATAGTTTTAATTATTATTTAAACATTTTATAAGATAAAGTGTGGGATTTATATATATTAATATATATTGATATAATAATTGTGTAAAACCCAGGAGGGCCCTATATAAAGAAAGAGATGAGAAGGCTTTAGAAAACTGGGGTTTTGTGAAAACCTAGTAGCCTCCCTCACCTTCTTCATCTCTCTCTCTCTCTCAAAAGTAGAAGAGCTCCATCTTTATAAAAGCTTCATCGAAGGATTAATCTTGGTGGATACCGGTAGAGTGCTTCACGCATTGAGAAGCAACTGCTAGGACCTCTCTTTGTCTTCCTTGGATCGCTTTCAAAGGTTAGAATTCGATTCTAAAACTATTTCATAAATCGTATGTGTAATTTATGTGTCTTTCTATATGCGCGATTCATGATTTACGGATTGATAATTGTTATATCATGCTTCCGCTCTTCCGAAAATTCCTTCAATGGTATCAGAGCCAGGTTGAGACCTATAAGGCCAGGCTCGTGGCAAAAGGATTCAGACAAAGGCAAGGAATTGACTTTGATGAAACCTTTTCGCCTGTAGCCCTGTTAAAATCAATTCGGATTTTGCTTGCAATCGCTGCTTACTACGACTATGAGATCTGGCAAATGGACGTGAAAACAGCCTTCCTCAATGGGAAACTTGAAGAGGAAGTGTATATGACACAACCAGAGGGTTTTCTTTCCAAAGGAAATGAACACCTAGTGTGTAAGCTACTACGAACCATATATGGTTTGAGGCAAGCTTCTCGTAGATGGAACATCCGTTTTGATGAGACAATCAAAGAGTTTGATTTTATCAAAAACATAGATGAACCATGTGTCTACAAGAAGGTTAGTGGGAGCGCGGTAACATTTCTTGTATTGTATGTGGATGACATACTTCTTATAGGAAATGATATACCGATGCTGCAATCAGTCAAAGTGTGGCTATCAAAGAACTTCACTATGAAGGACTTGGGAGAAGCGTCCTACATTCTCGGTATGAAGATCTATAGGGATAGATCTAGAAGAATGATAGGTCTTACCCAGGGTACATACATCAAAAAGGTGCTTAAAAGGTTTAGCATGGAAAACTCCAAAAGAGGTCTCATACCGATGAGCCATGGAGTATCTCTTTCTGGAAAGATGTCTCCTAAGACACCTGAGGAAAGAGAGCGTATGAGTAAGATTCCTTATGCTTCAGCAATAGGATCTATCATGTACGCGATGTTGTGTACTAGGCCTGATGTTGCTTATTCAATTAGTGTGACGAGCAGATATCAGTCCGATCCAGGTGAAGACCACTGGAAAGCAGTGAAGAACATCCTTAAGTACTTGCGAAGGACTAAGGATATTTTTCTTGTTTTTGGTGGTGAATCTGAGTTGAAAATAGAGGGTTATACCGACTCTAGTTTTCAATCAGAAAGTGATGATAATAAATCCATGTCAGGGTACGTGTTTACTCTAAATGGTGGTGCGATTAGTTGGAAGAGTTCCAAACAGTCTACTACAGCTGACTCCACAGCGGAAGCAGAATATATAGCTGCAAGTGAGGCTGCAAAAGAAGCCGTTTGGATGAGGAAATTTGTTTCTGAATTGGGAGTTGTTCCTAGCGTTGAGGAGCCTATTGTGTTGTATTGTGATAACAATGCAGCAATAGCACAAGCCAAGGAACCTAGGTCTCATAAAAATTCCAAACATGTTTTGCGACGCTTTCATTTGATTAGGGAAATCATTAAAAGAGGAGATGTCAAGATTGAGAGAGTTGACACACATAACAACGTAGCAGACCCACTCACAAAGTCATTATCTCAGATTCACTTTGATCGTCATAAAGAGAAGATGGGTATTAGATATCAGGGAGATTGGCTTTAGTTCAAGTGGGAGATTGAAAGTGTTTGTCCTAAATCCAATCATGTATGATGAGTTAGGAAATACTTTCTTGTATTCGTATTTGATTTCATTAATATTAATAAAAGACTTGTTTTGATTTTATTATGGGATTTATCTATTTAAAGTGTTTTAAATAAGATGTTCCATAGTTTGGAGTAAAGCTTCTAGAATTATAATGAGATTATAATAGTGAGATCTAGAAGATGATAACTCTAGACTTAAACAGTTCCTGATCATAGGATAACTAATCGGAAGTTAGTAAATCCGCAAAGATTGGTACATACTGTGCTTGCTCCCTTGAGGAGGATGTCTGTTCTCATAGGCATTTGTGTGGTGACACTATAGCCAGTATGTAGGTGCTTATTGGGGAATAAGTTCACTGAACATGACTCGATAAGTTGAATAACTAATGGAGATTACTCACGTGTCAATAGTTATTCACTGAGTGATAGTTGTACAAGTGTCCTAAGACTTGAGATCGTTAAAGTTATCTTATATATAAAGAACTGTGCTTTGGTTTAGTCCTTAGTCTCAAGGACAACCATTAGGACTATTCTGGGCATAGGGATTTATGTATAGAGATAGTTAACGTCAATAGAGGATCTACCCCTTCCAGTATAGGAAGAGAATATCCTATGTTATTCTTTCTATGCAAGTTCTGGAATCTCTGGCCAGAGTGTATGAAATTAGAAAGGAGTTTCTAATTTGCATTAATATGAACTTCGCATTAAGAACAAGAAATCATATGATTAAATTTGATAGGCTTGACACGAGATCCATGCCTTGTATTTAATCGGGATATTGTAAGGGTAGAAGGAATTAATTGTACGGTAACTAGTCACTGACAGGTTCTTGTTATTCTAAGCAGAGAATTCATATTATCCGGATAGTCGCGATATGTTGAGAAGCATCACTCACGATGTAGAATAAATATAATTAATCAGTTAATTATATTTAGTGAATTTTAGAATTCATATAAATAATTAGTAAAAGGTTTATTATTATTTATTTCTACTACCGGCATAATATTGAACCTACAGGGTCACACCATAAAAAGATTAATTTATTGATGAAGGGAATTTTTGAGAGAGCAGGTTATTTTCTAAGGAGTTTAGAAAATAATAATAATTAAAATAGTTTTAATTATTATTTAAACATTTTATAAGATAAAGTGTGGGATTTATATATATTAATATATATTGATATAATAATTGTGTAAAACCCAGGAGGGCCCTATATAAAGAAAGAGATGAGAAGGCTTTAGAAAACTGGGGTTTTGTGAAAACCTAGTAGCCTCCCTCACCTTCTTCATCTCTCTCTCTCTCTCAAAAGTAGAAGAGCTCCATCTTTATAAAAGCTTCATCGAAGGATTAATCTTGGTGGATACCGGTAGAGTGCTTCACGCATTGAGAAGCAACTGCTAGGACCTCTCTTTGTCTTCCTTGGATCGCTTTCAAAGGTTAGAATTCGATTCTAAAACTATTTCATAAATCGTATGTGTAATTTATGTGTCTTTCTATATGCGCGATTCATGATTTACGGATTGATAATTGTTATATCATGCTTCCGCTCTTCCGAAAATTCCTTCAATGGTATCAGAGCCAGGTTGAGACCTATAAGGCCAGGCTCGTGGCAAAAGGATTCAGACAAAGGCAAGGAATTGACTTTGATGAAACCTTTTCGCCTGTAGCCCTGTTAAAATCAATTCGGATTTTGCTTGCAATCGCTGCTTACTACGACTATGAGATCTGGCAAATGGACGTGAAAACAGCCTTCCTCAATGGGAAACTTGAAGAGGAAGTGTATATGACACAACCAGAGGGTTTTCTTTCCAAAGGAAATGAACACCTAGTGTGTAAGCTACTACGAACCATATATGGTTTGAGGCAAGCTTCTCGTAGATGGAACATCCGTTTTGATGAGACAATCAAAGAGTTTGATTTTATCAAAAACATAGATGAACCATGTGTCTACAAGAAGGTTAGTGGGAGCGCGGTAACATTTCTTGTATTGTATGTGGATGACATACTTCTTATAGGAAATGATATACCGATGCTGCAATCAGTCAAAGTGTGGCTATCAAAGAACTTCACTATGAAGGACTTGGGAGAAGCGTCCTACATTCTCGGTATGAAGATCTATAGGGATAGATCTAGAAGAATGATAGGTCTTACCCAGGGTACATACATCAAAAAGGTGCTTAAAAGGTTTAGCATGGAAAACTCCAAAAGAGGTCTCATACCGATGAGCCATGGAGTATCTCTTTCTGGAAAGATGTCTCCTAAGACACCTGAGGAAAGAGAGCGTATGAGTAAGATTCCTTATGCTTCAGCAATAGGATCTATCATGTACGCGATGTTGTGTACTAGGCCTGATGTTGCTTATTCAATTAGTGTGACGAGCAGATATCAGTCCGATCCAGGTGAAGACCACTGGAAAGCAGTGAAGAACATCCTTAAGTACTTGCGAAGGACTAAGGATATTTTTCTTGTTTTTGGTGGTGAATCTGAGTTGAAAATAGAGGGTTATACCGACTCTAGTTTTCAATCAGAAAGTGATGATAATAAATCCATGTCAGGGTACGTGTTTACTCTAAATGGTGGTGCGATTAGTTGGAAGAGTTCCAAACAGTCTACTACAGCTGACTCCACAGCGGAAGAAGAATATATAGCTGCAAGTGAGGCTGCAAAAGAAGCCGTTTGGATGAGGAAATTTGTTTCTGAATTGGGAGTTGTTCCTAGCGTTGAGGAGCCTATTGTGTTGTATTGTGATAACAATGCAGCAATAGCACAAGCCAAGGAACCTAGGTCTCATAAAAATTCCAAACATGTTTTGCGACGCTTTCATTTGATTAGGGAAATCATTGAAAGAGGAGATGTCAAGATTGAGAGAGTTGACACACATAACAACGTAGCAGACCCACTCACAAAGTCATTATCTCAGATTCACTTTGATCGTCATAAAGAGAAGATGGGTATTAGATATCAGGGAGATTGGCTTTAGTTCAAGTGGGAGATTGAAAGTGTTTGTCCTAAATCCAATCATGTATGATGAGTTAGGAAATACTTTCTTGTATTCGTATTTGATTTCATTAATATTAATAAAAGACTTGTTTTGATTTTATTATGGGATTTATCTATTTAAAGTGTTTTAAATAAGATGTTCCATAGTTTGGAGTAAAGCTTCTAGAATTATAATGAGATTATAATAGTGAGATCTAGAAGATGATAACTCTAGACTTAAACAGTTCCTGATCATAGGATAACTAATCGGAAGTTAGTAAATCCGCAAAGATTGGTACATACTGTGCTTGCTCCCTTGAGGAGGATGTCTGTTCTCATAGGCATTTGTGTGGTGACACTATAGCCAGTATGTAGGTGCTTATTGGGGAATAAGTTCACTGAACATGACTCGATAAGTTGAATAACTAATGGAGATTACTCACGTGTCAATAGTTATTCACTGAGTGATAGTTGTACAAGTGTCCTAAGACTTGAGATCGTTAAAGTTATCTTATATATAAAGAACTGTGCTTTGGTTTAGTCCTTAGTCTCAAGGACAACCATTAGGACTATTATGGGCATAGGGATTTATGTATAGAGATAGTTAACGTCAATAGAGGATCTACCCCTTCCAGTATAGGAAGAGAATATCCTATGTTATTCTTTCTATGCAAGTTCTGGAATCTCTGGCCAGAGTGTATGAAATTAGAAAGGAGTTTCTAATTTGCATTAATATGAACTTCGCATTAAGAACAAGAAATCATATGATTAAATTTGATAGGCTTGACACGAGATCCATGCCTTGTATTTAATCGGGATATTGTAAGGGTAGAAGGAATTAATTGTACGGTAATTAGTCACTGACAGGTTCTTGTTATTCCTTCAATGGCATCAGAGCCAGGTTGTATGCATATAGATTCATGATAAAAATTTCAGATTTTTATTCATACGTATGGATTTTTAAATTGATTTTATGATTCGAGGGCTTTATTGATTTAATTATGAATTAAATCGTAAATCTTTTTAAAGGCTTGTTTCTTTTCAGATCTGGGTTCCTTGTATTTTTCTGAAAATTTCCATATTTTTTTCGAAATTTTCTGAGGTCAGAAAGTATTTTTCTTGAATTTTTTAAGTTTAATTCTGCCTGAAAATTACTTTTCTGATTTATGACATGGATCTGCCACGTGTCGCATTCTGATTGGCTGGGAGTGTTGACTGTGCAAACGAGTCAGCAGCTGACGTCAGCGCCACGTCATCTGATGACGTCAGCGCCACGTCAGCGCTGGTTGGTCAACTGCCAGGTCAGCGCCACGTCATCTGATGACATGGCGCCACGTCAGCACTGCCTGCCACGTCAGCACTGACGTCAGCGCCACGTCATCAGTTGACGCGCGCGCTTGATTTCGTTTTTTGGCTTTTCCGGGTGCGTCCGAACTCCGATTGAGACGTGTAAGGTACCGTTGGATTCGTTTTTTCGAGACGCATCTGATGGAATAAAGAAACAGATTTTTTAAATTGTTTAAAAAAAATATTTACAGCCCTTGGAGTGTGTTGAATGCCTTGTTTGATGATATTTGATGCATCCCATTATTTGCAATCTTGCTTATAATTATGTTACATGCTATAATAAATCCATACATCATTATATCAATGTGTAACATGATTTTATTTGCATGCTTACTTGTTTATTTAATTTTATATATGAGATATATGCCTATGTTTACCATGCGATGATAGATTTAGGTGGACTTAAATCAATATAAGGCGTGCTCTAGAAAATCTAGAATAGGAATCGTTTCTTGCCTTAATAAAAATATTATGATTACAATCATGAGATTCTTGTGTTTATGAAATACGTAATTAAATATGAATTTTCAATATTGAGAGAAAGGATGGTTCTGTCAAAAGCGGATTTCGATCTGTAAGAAAGGGGTATTAAGTGACGCCTCTTGACAATGCTCCCCCCGATCTGGGAATCATCCAATTATCGATTATTGATTTGAAATATTTAATTTAAAAGGAAGAATCTCTTTATAATATGATTATGATTGTAATATAATATAATCCCTCTAAAATTAAATAATATCAAGTAATAATTGGCCAATGACACAACGGGCTTGTGTCGGTCATAGCCTTCCAACATGGTAGAAAGTAGTTCTTGTTTTTAAATCATTGTCGTTTCGTGCTACAACCGAGGGCTTTGATTTCGAAATAAGAAATACTTGTCTATTACATAGAGATGTGTACATTGAATTAGAATCTACTGGTCGTTACGTGCTGCAGCCGTGGGCCGTTGGAAACTGATTTAATTGTACGAGATGTTGGGTTAGACTTGACTTAGAATATTGAGTTTGTCGTGCTACAGCCGTGACTCAATTATTCAAGAGGCTAAAGTTTTATTAGGGAATAACATAAGATGTAATTGACAAGAGTTGTCTGCCTATTGAACGTCGCATGACGTTTCGTGCTACAGCCGAGGTTGTGTGATGGAATGTAGGATCCCTATTCCCACTAGCATTATGAATGCTTAATTTTTCAATTAGGGGGTTGTATAAATTGGATAAACTAGTGGGAGCCACTTATGAATAAAGACCCAATTCATATAGTGTTTTTAAATGAAATTGAATATTTGCTAAGTGTTGTTATGTGTTCATCATTTACAGATTTACTATATACATTATGTCTTCTGCACTATCACTCTGTAGCATTCTTGATGCTAACAAGTTGACTGGTCCCAATTTTGCTGATTGGCTTCGTAACTTGAGAATTGTTCTCAAGTCTGAGAAGTTGGACCATGTGATTAACTCACCACTGCCTAAGGCCCCTGTTGATGATGCACCTTATGATGAGCATCAAGCTCATCGCTCGTGGATGGATGAGGCAAATGTTGCCCAGTGTATTATGTTGGCCTCCATGAACTCTGAGCTTCAGAAGCAACATGAGTACATGGATGCTTACACTATACTGATTCATCTACAAGAGTTGTATCATGTTGAGGGGAGGACAGCTCGATATGAGATATCGAAAGAGCTGTTCCGTTGTAAAATGGCAGAGGGGACATCTGTGAATGACCATGTGCTCAAGATGATCAATTTGATTGAACGTTTAGGACAACTTGGTTTTGTCATGGATGGGGAGCTAAGCCAAGACTTGGTCTTGCAATCGCTTCCTGATTCGTTCTCGCAGTTTGTTGTGAACTTTCACATGAATAAGATGGATGTTAGCTTGCCTGAACTCCATAACATGTTGAAAACTGCTGAGTCGAGTTTCCCTTCCAAGAAGAGTTCTGTTCTTCTTATTGGTGAGGGTTCTACTTCCAAGAAAAGGAAGAGGGCCCCTCCCAAGAAAAAGAAGAAAGGTGGTGAGAATAAGACTAATCCAGCGAAGGCCAAGGTTGACCCCAAAAGCACAGCTGTTTGCTTTCACTGTAACAAATCTGAAGCCTTTGAAAAGTTCAAAGAATATAAGAATGAAGTAGAGAAACAAACCAAACGTAGTATTAAAACTCTTCGATCAGATCGAGGTGGTGAATACTTACTTGAATGGAGAGTTTCTAGATTATCTCAAAGAAAATGGTATAGTCTCTCAGTGGACTCCTCCATATACTCCACAGTTAAATGGGGTATCTGAAAGGAGAAATCGAACTTTGTTAGACATGGTTCGGTCCATGATGAGCTATGCGGATCTTCCAGTATTCCTATGGGGTTATGCATTGGAAACCTCAGCATATTTACTGAATAAGGTGCCTTCCAAATCTGTTCCTCAAACTCCATATGAGATATGGAAACAAAGGAAACCAAGTCTTAAGCACATTAAGATTTGGGGATGTCCAGCTCATGTCAAGAAAGTTGACCCTGATAAGCTGGAATCTCGATCCATAAAATGTAGCTTTGTGGGATATCCTAAAGAGACTTTAGGGTATTACTTTTACACCGATCATAGGGTGTTTGTCTCTAGACATGCTACCTTCTTGGAAAAGCAGTTTATCCTTGAAGGGAACAGTGGGAGCAAAATTGAACTTGGTGAAGTTCAAGAAGCACAAACTACTACGGTTCAAGAGGAAACACCTGTTCAGACTGAACAGCCTTCTGTGGAACAGCCCCTTCGTAGGTCAGGGAGAGTGACTCGCCAACCTGAGAGGTATTATGGCCTTGTCATTGAGAATGACAATGAGTTGTCTTTCATTGATGATGACGACCCTATAACCTACAATGAGGCTATGAGTAGTGTTGACTCAGAGAAATGGCAAAGTGCCATGGAATCCGAAATGGAATCTATGTATACCAACCAAGTATGGACTTTGGTCGAAGCGCATGAGGGCGTGAAGCCTATTGAGTGCAAATGGGTATACAAAAGAAAGATTGGAGCAGATGGCCAGGTGGAGACCTATAAGGCCAGGCTCGTGGCAAAAGGATTCAGACAAAGGCAAGGAATTGACTTTGATGAAACCTTTTCGCCTGTAGCCCTGTTAAAATCAATTCGGATTTTGCTTGCAATCGCTGCTTACTACGACTATGAGATCTGGCAAATGGACGTGAAAACGGCCTTCCTCAATGGGAAACTTGAAGAGGAAGTGTATATGACACAACCAGAGGGTTTTCTTTCCAAAGGAAATGAACACCTAGTGTGTAAGCTACTACGAACCATATATGGTTTGAGGCAAGCTTCTCGTAGATGGAACATCCGTTTTGATGAGACAATCAAAGAGTTTGATTTTATCAAAAACATAGATGAACCATGTGTCTACAAGAAGGTTAGTGGGAGCGCGGTAACATTTCTTGTATTGTATGTGGATGACATACTTCTTATAGGAAATGATATACCGATGCTGCAATCAGTCAAAGTGTGGCTATCAAAGAACTTCACTATGAAGGACTTGGGAGAAGCGTCCTACATTCTCGGTATGAAGATCTATAGGGATAGATCTAGAAGAATGATAGGTCTTACCCAGGGTACATACATCAAAAAGGTGCTTAAAAGGTTTAGCATGGAAAACTCCAAAAGAGGTCTCATACCGATGAGCCATGGAGTATCTCTTTCTGGAAAGATGTCTCCTAAGACACCTGAGGAAAGAGAGCGTATGAGTAAGATTCCTTATGCTTCAGCAATAGGATCTATCATGTACGCGATGTTGTGTACTAGGCCTGATGTTGCTTATTCAATTAGTGTGACGAGCAGATATCAGTCCGATCCAGGTGAAGACCACTGGAAAGCAGTGAAGAACATCCTTAAGTACTTGCGAAGGACTAAGGATATTTTTCTTGTTTTTGGTGGTGAATCTGAGTTGAAAATAGAGGGTTATACCGACTCTAGTTTTCAATCAGAAAGTGATGATAGTAAATCCATGTCAGGGTACGTGTTTACTCTAAATGGTGGTGCGATTAGTTGGAAGAGTTCCAAACAGTCTACTACAGCTGACTCCACAGCGGAAGCAGAATATATAGCTGCAAGTGAGGCTGCAAAAGAAGCCGTTTGGATGAGGAAATTTGTTTCTGAATTGGGAGTTGTTCCTAGCGTTGAGGAGCCTATTGTGTTGTATTGTGATAACAATGCAGCAATAGCACAAGCCAAGGAACCTAGGTCTCATAAAAATTCCAAACATGTTTTGCGACGCTTTCATTTGATTAGGGAAATCATTGAAAGAGGAGATGTCAAGATTGAGAGAGTTGACACACATAACAACGTAGCAGACCCACTCACAAAGTCATTATCTCAGATTCACTTTGATCGTCATAAAGAGAAGATGGGTATTAGATATCAGGGAGATTGGCTTTAGTTCAAGTGGGAGATTGAAAGTGTTTGTTTTAAATCCAATCATGTATGATGAGTTAAGAAATACTTTCTTGTATTCGTATTTGATTTCATTAATATTAATAAAAGACTTGTTTTGATTTTATTATGGGATTTATCTATTTAAAGTGTTTTAAATAAGATGTTCCATAGTTTGGAGTAAAGCTTCTAGAATTATAATGAGATTATAATAGTGAGATCTAGAAGATGATAACTCTAGACTTAAACAGTTCCTGATCATAGGATAACTAATCGGAAGTTAGTAAATCCGCAAAGATTGGTACATACTGTGCTTGCTCCCTTGAGGAGGATGTCTGTTCTCATAGGCATTTGTGTGGTGACACTATAGCCAGTATGTAGGTGCTTATTGGGGAATAAGTTCACTGAACATGACTCGATAAGTTGAATAACTAATGGAGATTACTCACGTGTCAATAGTTATTCACTGAGTGATAGTTGTACAAGTGTCCTAAGACTTGAGATCGTTAAAGTTATCTTATATATAAAGAACTGTGCTTTGGTTTAGTCCTTAGTCTCAAGGACAACCATTAGGACTATTCTGGGCATAGGGATTTATGTATAGAGATAGTTAACGTCAATAGAGGATCTACCCCTTCCAGTATAGGAAGAGAATATCCTATGTTATTCTTTCTATGCAAGTTCTGGAATCTCTGGCCAGAGTGTATGAAATTAGAAAGGAGTTTCTAATTTGCATTAATATGAACTTCACATTAAGAACAAGAAATCATATGATTAAATTTGATAGGCTTGACACGAGATCCATGCCTTGTATTTAATCGGGATATTGTAAGGGTAGAAGGAATTAATTGTACGGTAACTAGTCACTGACAGGTTCTTGTTATTCTAAGCAGAGAATTCATATTATCCGGATAGTCGCGATATGTTGAGAAGCATCACTCACGATGTAGAATAAATATAATTAATCAGTTAATTATATTTAGTGAATTTTAGAATTCATATAAATAATTAATAAAAGGTTTATTATTATTTATTTCTACTACCGGCATAATATTGAACCTACAGGGTCACACCATAAAAAGATTAATTTATTGATGAAGGGATTTTTTGAGAGAGCAGGTTATTTTCTAAGGAGTTTAGAAAATAATAATAATTAAAATAGTTTTAATTATTATTTAAACATTTTATAAGATAAAGTGTGGGATTTATATATATTAATATATATTGATATAATAATTGTGTAAAACCCAGGAGGGCCCTATATAAAGAAAGAGATGAGAAGACTTTAGAAAACTGGGGTTTTGTGAAAACCTAGTAGCCTCCCTCACCTTCTTCATCTCTCTCTCTCTCTCAAAAGTAGAAGGGCTCCATCTTTATAAAAGCTTCATCGAAGGATTAATCTTGGTGGATACCGGTAGAGTGCTTCACGCATTGAGAAGCAACTGCTAGGACCTCTCTTTGTCTTCCTTGGATCGCTTTCAAAGGTTAGAATTCGATTCTAAAACTATTTCATAAATCGTATGTGTAATTTATGTGTCTTTCTATATGCGCGATTCCTGATTTACGGATTGATAATTGTTATATCATGCTTCCGCTCTTCCGTAAATTCCTTCACTTTCATCCCTGGCATCATCTTGCGCAACACCAAGTCTCCTACTTTGAATGGTCTAGGCTTGACTCGACTGTTATAGAACCGGGCTGTCCTTTGTTGATATGCTGCCAACCTAACTTGCGACTCCCTTCTGACTTCTTTCAACATATCTAGATGTAGCCTCTGGTTGACAACATTGTCCTCTTCTTGGAAGTGGTCTCTCCTGAAGGAACCTGCTCCGACCTCTACTGGAACCATTGCCTCACAGCCATAAGCCAACATGAACGGCGACTCCCCAGTGGTTGTCCTTGGCGTAGTGTTGTATGACCATAGTACCATTGGAAGCTCCTCCGGCCAATCACCTTTCTTCTCTTCCAACTTGGCCTTCAGCGTGTGTTTGATGATCTTGTTGATTGCTTCAGTCTGTCCATTGCTTTGTGGATGGTACACGGCTGCAAAGTTTCTCCTTATATTCAGGTCATCACACAATTTCTTCAACTCTTTGCTGTCGAACTGCTTCCCATTGACAGATATCAATTAGTACGGGATACCAAATCTGCACACGATTGAATTGAATACAAAGCTTGTTATCTTCTTAGCAGTAATGGTTGCTAGAGGTGCGGCCTCGGCTCATTTTGTAAAGTAATCTACTGCCACTACTGCATACCTGACTCCTCCTTTGGCTTTTGGAAGCTCTCCAATGAGATCTATCCCCCACAAAGCGAATGGCCATGGACTGAGTAACGGAGTCAGACTTGCTGCAGGACGAGATGAATATGTGGCAAATCGCTGGCACTTGTCACACGCCTACACGAACTTGCTTGCTTCACTCCTCATAGTCGGCCAGTAGTATCCTTGCCTAAGGATCTTTAAAGCTAGTGAACTACCCCCCGAGTGATTGCCACATATTCCTTCATGTGCTTCCCTCAAGATGTAGTTGCAATCGTCCCCTGCAATGCACTTCAGCAACGGTTGGTTGAACCCCCTCTTGTACAAGACCCCATCATATATGACAAATCTTGCTGCTTTGTATCTAAGACTTTTGGCTTCCTTTACACCTTCCGGGAGCTGACCCTCCTGGATGAACTTAAGTATAGGGGTCATCCAAGTATCCGCGACTTCATCCTCTACTTCCATCAGATCTTCTCTGAACCGGGTGACCTTCTGTGCTTCCGACACACTTAGTTTCTCCTGAACACAAAATTGGATAGTTCCTAATAACTTGGTGTCCCTTCTAGAACTGGCCTTGGCCAATGCATCAACACCTTCATTTTTCTCGCGAGGAACCTTTTCCAAATACACCTCCCTGAACTTCTTCATCAACTCCTGCGTGTGAGTCATGTATAAGTTCGTCCTCCAACCTCGAGCCAAGAACCCCCCATTTACCTGGTGTACCACCAACATGGAATCACTTTATACAATAAGGTTTCTAGCCTTCATTTCTATGGCGAGGGATAAGCCATTAATTAATGCCTCATATTCTGCATTATTGTTGGTAGCGGGGAACCCCAAGTGGATGGCACTTAACAATCGACACCCCCCAGGACTAACCAAAACTATCCCAACTCCAGCTCCATCAGAATTGACAGCTCCATCGACATGCAAGTTCCACCATGTGTCATCTTCCACCAAAAGACCATTAATGGGTTCAACGACTGGACTATACGGCACCATTGCCCATTCTTGAGTGTCATCTTCAAATTCCAGCAAGAAATCAGCCAGAGCTTGACCCTTGATAGTAGCCCTAGGCTTATACTCCAAATCAAACTGTCCTAGCTCTATAGCCCACTTCATCAATCTTCCCGTTGCTTCTGGCTTATGCATAATCTGACGGAGAGGATAAGAAGTTCGCACCTCAATCTTATGTGCCTGAAAGTATGGACGAAGTTTCCTTGCTGCCAAGACTAAAGAATATACCAGCTTTTCCATGCTAGTGTATCTTGTTTCAGCATCTTGTAGCCTCTTGCTAACATAATATACTGGGAATTGAACATCCTTTTCTTCCTTCACAAGGACAGCGCTAATGGAATGTCTTGAAACGGCCAAGTATAAGATTAATGTTTCTCCTTCTACTGGCTTGGACAAGAGAGGTGGCTTTCCTAACTGTTCCTTTATCCTTTGGAAGGCCTCCTCACATTTGTCAGTCCATACGAAAGTTTTCCCTACATCCTTGATAGCCTTAAAGAACTCCTTGCACCTATCTGAGGATTTGGATACGAATCTATTTAATGCTGCTATCCTTCCTGTAAGGCTCTGAACCTGCCTAACATTCTGAGGAGACTTCATATCGAGTAATGCCTTGATTTTTGCAGGGTTAGCTTCGATCCCTCGATGGTTTACCATGAACCCCAAGAATTTACCAGATTCAACTCCAAATACACACTTCTGGGGATTCAGCTTCATTCGATACTTCCTAAGTATGTTAAACATTTCAGCCAAGTGCTGAATGTGATCTTGCGCCTCCTTGGATTTTACCAACATATCATCAACGTAAACCTCCATAGTCTTACCGATCTGATCTTTGAACATCATGTTCACAAGTCACTGATAAGTTGCCCCGGCGTTGATCAACCCAAATGGCATCCCTATATAGCAGTACAACCCCCTATCGGTTATAAAAGAAGTATGTTCTTGATCTGGCTCGTACATGGGTATCTGGTTGTAGCCTGAATATGCATCCATAAAGCTTAGTAAGGCGTGTCCGGCGGTGGCATCTACCAACTGATCTATCCTGGGAAGGGGGAAACTATCCTTCGGGCATGCTTTGTTTAAATCAATGAAATCAACACAAGTCCTCCATTTCCCATTAGGCTTCTTAACTAGGACCGGATTGGCCAGCCATGTCGGGTAGAAGGATTCTTTAATCAGCTTAGCGCCTAACAAATGATCGACTTCTTCTTTCAATGCTTGGGCCCTCTCACCACTAACAGCCCGTCTCTTCTGCCCGACACCTTTCTTAGTGGGATCAACATTCAAGTGATGACTCGTTACTTCCGGATCAATTCCTATCATGTCTGCATGGCACCAAGCAAAAACATCCAAGTTGCTCCTTAAGAACTGTATAAGATTCACCCTCAATTCTCCTTTCAGCTTTGTACATATCCTTAGTACCTTGGCTTCACCAGCTTTTCCAACCTGGATCTCGATTGTATTCTCAGCTGGGCCAGTTTTGGCCAACTCCAGGGGTAGCCGCGGGTCTAGATCAGATCCCTCCTTAGTTCCGGACGTCTCCCCTTTTTCCCATATAGAGCAAGGCTTAAGCTCCGTATCCGAGTCTTTCTCCACTACTTCCTTCCCTTTTATTCGCTTAACATTATCCTCTTCATCAGGGAACTAAACGATGTAAGTCATGTTGACGACCCCATTGTCGTTTACTCCAGCGGGCTCTTTTAATGATCTATTCTTCTTAAAACCTCTGAGAGATTGAAGGTAACATTCCCTGGAGTCATACTGGCACCCCCTCACAACTCCAATTCCTCCAGGTGTCGGGAATTTCATAGACAAATGATATATTGATGTGACCACTCTCATCTCTTTCAGTAGTGGTCGCCCAACAATGGCATTATGTGATGAGTCGTGATCCACAATCATAAAATCCATAACCTGGGTGGCCGAACATGTTCCTTCTCCTAGAGTTACTGGAAGCCGGATTGTCCCTTTCACCTTCACAGCCTCTCCTCCAAATCCATAGACATACACATCCTCAATCATCATATCCTTGTCAGGAAGACCAAGCTTCTGGTAGGTGCTATAATAGAGAATGTTGACTAAGCTTCCGTTGTCAACAAGTACTCGGTGAACATTCATTGGACCAATGCGAAGAGCGATCACCAGTGCGTCATTGTGCGGGTGGTGGACCCATCTTGCATCTTCTTCTGAAAAAGTTATATCAACAGCTTCTCCTTTAAAGATTTTAGGAGGCCTAGATGACAAATTATGGATATTAGTAAGGGGCCTACCTTTCGCTTCCTTTGCATATCTCTCCATGGCCCTGGTCCCCTCGCCGGCCAAATGTGGCCCTCCAAAGATGACATGAATGCTTCCGTCCTTGACGAATTGGATATCTTCTTGTTTCCCCCTTTCTTGATCGCCGGTGTAGCCAAGTCCTCTCTTGTCCTTGGCTCGAATATCTCGTCGGGATCGGGCTTCACGAACTATCCATTCATTAAGTTGACCTTCTTTTATTAACGACTCGATCTCTTCTTTTAGTTGTCTGCATTCATGGGTATCATGCCCGGTTGATTCGTGGTACTCACAATACTTGTCCTTATTCTTGGCTTGCCAAGAATTTAGTGGAGCTGGCCTACGGAAGAGTCCCTTGTCACGATTAACTTCGAAGATGTGGTCAATTGGCGCAGCGAGCGATGTCCAATGATCTCCTCTTTCTTCATGATCCCGAGGAGGTGTGTAGTTTCTTCTGTACATGGTGTTGACCCGGTTGGGACTTCGTCGCCTCCCTCTTTGTTCCGGACTTGGGGACCGGTCCCTCCTCTTTTGCCGGGCCTTACCAGGGCTTCTCTCATTCTTTCGACTCTCAGCCAGTGATTGTTCGACGTTCTTGTATGCTTCGGCTCTTGCATATAGATCTGCCAAGGACTTGGGATCATTGCCTTGCAAGTGCTTCCAAAAGTCGATTCCTACTCGAAGCCCGGCCACCAAGAAACTTTTCAATGTCTCATCTGTCGCTCCCCGGACATTAGACGATTCCGCATTAAAACGTTTGAAGTAAGCATGGAGAGTCTCTCCTTCCTTCTGTTTGATGTTTGCCAAAGCGGTGACTGGTGGAGCGTACTTGACGGTTTCCTGGAACTGAGTCAAGAACATAGTCTGCATGCTTATCCAAAAAGTGATGGATGCTGGTTCCAACTTCCGGAACCATTGGTAGGCGCTATCTCTGAATGTGGCCGCAAGGAGTCTACACCTAACAAGATCCGGTATCTGGTAGACACCCATTTCAACATTGAACCTTCCAAGAAACTCTACGGCATCTGAATTGCCATGAAACTTAAGATCAGATGTAGTGTTCCTGTAATTAGCTGGCAGTGGAGCCTCTATCACTTCAGTAGAGAATGGTGATAGGGCTTGGCTTGAGAGAGATGTCTGACCTCCATCAAAATGTGCCAGAAGCTTCCTAAGGCTATTGACATGAATAGCTCCAATGCCTGGAATGGTTTGAACATTTGGCTGCGGTGGAGTCATTGATGGTTGCGTTCCGGTGGCCATGAGATCATTTGCTGTGGCGAGAGGATTGGATTGATTGGCATGAGTCTGAGCGGATGGGGGCGCATGGGCCTGAGATGAGGCTTGAATATGAGGATCGGCAATGGTCTGACCAAGATTTGTCTAATTACACGTTACTACCTGTACTACCACTAGAATGCAATACAATACAACCATTATAAGAATTTAAAAGAGGAGATGAGAAAGAAACCTGTTGATGAGTCGTTCCTTTGCCCGGAGACGTCGCATGCTCGCGCGTTCCTCCATGACTCTGTCGTCCCTCGAGCACAATTGGGTCTCGCTCTGTTCTTCCACCTGCGCCACGGGGTTCTTGCTCTGTGGGTCTGTCATAGCTTCTTGAGTCTGGACCATGTGGAATCTCCCTCCTATGTCCATCTCGGCCCGTGCCTGCCGTTCTTGACCCGGTACTCGCATATTCGGGTCTGCTTTCAAGATCTTTGATCAGGGCTAACAGATCCGCCCTACTGACTCTTCCTCTGTATCTTTCCGCCAGAGCGTTAACATCTCGACTAGCCTCCTCCAGGTGTGCGGTCACTCGCCTATCTTGTGGGGGTCTTCCTCCGTCTCTAGCACCCTCTCCTCCGATGGTGGTCTAGCCGCTTGACGCGAATAAGTTCCGCGGAACAATCACAGGCCTTCTATCATCACGATGGCCTGACTGACTCTCTTCTTCAAAGGGCTGCTTCCCGGAACGATGTGTTCCGGGAACAAGAGACTCAAGTTGAGCGACTCGCTCTCTGAGCGCTTGCTGTTCTCTCGCTTCGTTTCTCAAGTAATGCAACTCCTTAAGTAACTCCTCATTGCTTATGAAGACCGGCGGTGAGTTGGAGATGGGGCGTCTCATGACGACAGGCTCCCCATCTGTTATGATGATCGCCCTGTCGTGGGAAGTGTTCCCGTCGGGTGTGTTGTCGACGGGAGTGTTATTGCCTATCCCCGACCTAGGATCGGGGGGTTGGTTCCCGCCGGGCGTTGTCTCGCCGTGATTCGACATCTTTCTCCTTGATGGAAAATCTTGATCTAGCCCCTCCTTCTAGCGCCAATTTGTTAACGGAGAAAACTGGTAGGTCAACAAAGATGAGGTTCGCGGCGTGGATCAAGATTCTTGTTGGCGAGAATTTAGGAAGTGGTTGATTGTTTGTTATGGAGGTGGCTGCAATTGTAAGCAAAGGGTTCTAGATTGCTAACTGGAATAGCTCTCAAGAATGATCGATGCCCACAATCTGCCAACGTACCCCTATATATAGGGGATCAAGCCGTTACGTAGTTCTTTCTCCTAAGAGACCCGCGCGGGCTGGGCCTCCCCTTCTAGAATCTTCCTCCCGAAAGGGGCCCAATGCGATGAGGCCTAGCTTATATAGCTTACCCCAAATGCATGGACACTACCCTACTCCCCGACAAGGACAACCCGCCAGACTACAGAGATAGGACCTCCCGGGATGCGTCTTCTCATCTATCTTCTACCTTCCGAGGAGGATAACTCCTCAGACTACAAGGTAGGGCTTTCGTCACTCCAACAGTAGGATTTACCTTAGTTTAAGGGCGTCCCCTTAAACACCAAGCTTCTCCTGCTGCCCTTCTGAAATGTAGTTAAACTTTCCTTGGCAAGTGGGCGCGCCTAAAGATAGGGCGCGCCCTATCTTTTGACAGGGTCACCTTGAAGCTGAGTTGATCTTGACTTTTCTGGCCTAAGTAGTCTTTCTTTTGTGGGCCCGGCTCATTCAGTTAATCTTCATAATTTTGCATATAACATGTCCCATTTCCTATGTAATGATCTAAGAAACTTTGTGTTGAAATCTTCAACATCATATTCTTTTCCAGCAAGAGATAAATTATTCATCAAAGTAAGAAATCGACCATATGGGTCTGTGAGATCTTCGTCAAGATTTGTCTCATATCTTTCATACTCTTGTATGAGCAGTGCTCTTCGATTCATTTTGATAGTTTTAGTTCCTTGGCATTGAGTCTTCAATTTATCTCATATTCTTTCAAGGTTTTACATGCAATTACTCGATTCGACATTACAGCATCCAAACTATTGTGAAAAATGGATTTTACCCTTGCAACTTTAAGGACTTCCAGTTTCTCTTCCTTTCTCATCTCCACTTTCTGTTTGTCCACATAGTGTTCAGGGGTTGTTCCATATTGAGGAATCAGTTTCTTTGGAATTAGAGGACCATCAGTAGTCCTATCAACGAAGTCAGGATCTGCGGCTTCGAGATATAGCATCATCTTAACTTTCCAGGTTGGATAGTCATCTTTGTTAAGCACCGGAATTTTGAGTGATCAGTGTTTGGTTGTTGACATCCTTGATCTTAACCAATAGACTTAAGCAGAATATATCTATTGTTAAATCGAATTTCGAATATAGGACAATAAATAACCAACGGGAGTTAAATCAACTCAACTCTTATTGTTAATATAAGAACCTTTACAAAACTCTCTCAAGAAATGCAGACGTTCTTAAGAGCTTCTAGGTTACACAAATATTACTCGTGTTGTGTTCTCTCTACTTGATAACAAAACCTAAACTCTGTGTATATATAGTACACAACTACTACAATTACTAACTTGATATATTCTATCAGAAGTATATCTCTATATAAATGAGTTATTTCGTATCAATCTTCTTTCTTTCTTTATCAAACCCGATCTCCAGATACTGATTATACTCGATACTGATCATTTATTCGCATACTGATGAGGTTCCATTAGTTTCTGATGCGGCCATCAGTTTCTGTCGATTGCATTGTTCCTCGTTTCATCATTATGACGATCTCTTAACAGAGATGAATTTAAGCCTTAATATTGATACAAATATGGATATCCATATTTTAATCCATAACCATATAAAACTAAATCAAATTATAACCATATTTGATATAATATAGTTAATATATGGTTCTGGTTCATAAACTAGTCCAAATCAATATTAATCAACCAAAATCAGTCCAAAACCATATTCTGACATGTCTAGAAAAAATAGACCAATCTTACCTAACTAGGAAGATTTTTTGGTAATCAAAACATTAAAACAAGGATTATTGAAAGAAGGAAGAAAACACAAAGAAAATAAAAAGTTTTGGGCTTTCCATCGGTAGATACTTGATGGAAGCCCCGACGGCTGCTAAGCAAAAGAAAAAAAAGAGCGACTAGAGAGAGTTTATCCTAAGACCTAGAGCCCGTTTGGCCGAGTTTCTGAATTATGACTTGACGTGACTTATTTGATAAGTTATGTGGGTAATTTGAACTTATTAATGACTTATTGGTTATTAAAAATATAATAACAAAAATAAAAGTGATTTATGATTTAATTATGAGTTATGAGTATTTTTTTAATCAAAAAACAAGTTCAAAAAATTAAGTCACAGAAGAAAATAACTCAAACTAACTTCTAACTTCAAGTCAGTTTCCGGTTTATTTCTGATTTTAAACCGATATTTAACTTATTAAGCAAACACATGAATTTTTAGGTTAATGCCATAAATAACTTGAAGTCCGGATTTTAAGGTTAAAAAACATGCTCCTAGTGTATCAAAGTTGTTCTTATAGATAATGTCTATTCTTCCCTTCTGTCCAACTAAATAGGCTACTGGTTCAAGGTAACTAAGGTTTTTCGAAGCGAGATTGTGTTATCCTCGCCGTCATCAGCTGACTTGGGATCTTCGATTTGGACTTTCCGGCGCGATTGGTACCACGACATCTTCGATCAGAGCCTACAGATTTCGACCACTTTAAGCTTGTATCATTTGTTCATCACGTTTTTAATTTTCCCCATTTTTGCACTTATGACATATATCAGCTTCATTTGGTATGTAATCTCTTGTCTCTATTATGTTGATCAACCCTTTATTCTTTTATCATATCATTATGTTCCTTTCTTTTTAAGTGATTCAGAATATTGTTGTTTATATTGTTTGTAAGAAAATTGAAATCTTGTTTCTTTTTAATTGGTTTTTTACTGTCCGTGTGAATTAGGTTTTTGATTTATCATTTAGATGTGATTTATATTTTTGATTTGTTATAAATCACAATATGTTAGAACTATGTAACATCTTGGTCGGTGGTGGTGCTGGTGGTGTAGCGGTGGTGGTTCCGGCGGCTGAGTCCGTTACGTTTTTGAATTCATAATTATTATGATTTTGATTTTTAGGCAATAATTCTTTTTTTAAATTGGAGTGGCTTTAATTACGGATCCGTTTTGTTGACTATTTATTATTGGACTCTATTAGCATCAATTTGAATAGTTACTTTAAATTGTGATTGTGATTGGATAGATATTTTTTATGAATATTCAATACCATTTATGAGAGTCATTAAGAATGACTTTATTGTGCTTTTAATGGCTTTATTGTGCCTTTGATGGCTTTTTGTTCCACTTATGGATGCCATTTTTATGGCTTTGTTTACCATTTTGTAGATCATTATATTTCATATATTTAATTATATTTTAAACTTTGTTTTTATTGCTCACTTAAATTTTAATTTTCATGTGTCTAACCAAAGGATTATCCTTTGGTTAGAAATTAATTAATATTTTTATATTATTTTATTTTCTATCTATTTTTATTATATAAAATCTTTTGTTTATATATATGCGTGATTTTCTTGTATATTGATTTATGTTTTGTTTGATTTGTTTTTTTCAGGATATTTTGGAAGCGAGCTGTTACGGGACTTATGGGTTTTTCTTTTCTAATTCATTTAAGCTTTATTGTCTAAGCGTCCGGAGTTATGCTTGCATGACTTTCGGTTAGATGATAAACTTTCTTGAAAGAAAGAAATCCCGGATGCGGTTTATTGTATTTTCGATACAATTCATCTACGAATGTAGACCTTACAAAAAAAAAAAAAAAAAAAAAGTTGTTCTTATAGATATGAAGAACTGTTTTTTGATTTAAACGTGAAAGATGATGATAAGATTTGGACATAATTCATTAATTTTGTTTGTCCTCACTTGAATCAATTATTAAACTTGGCGTCCCCACTTGAATAACTTACATTAATAAACTTGTCATTTGTGGAAGTATTACTAACTACGAGTACGTGTCTTTGGATTTTTATATTCCGGTTTCAAATTTTAAGTTAAAAATTGTTTGTTGCATAATAAATGAAAAATTAATTTAAAATTAAAAAAAATCTGTAAATCAATTTAAAACCAGAAATTAGTTGGATGTATTTTTCTATTAATTAATTTTATTTCTGTGATTTTTAATATAATCAATTTTAATACTAAGATAGATAATTTATCAACTTTTTTAATTATTATTTAATAACTTATTAGTGATGTATATTATAAAATTATTCAAAAGGAATAATTTAAACTGAGCAGTTATCAAATTAAGACCAGGGTTTTTAAGTTCAGCTTCCCTGTTTATAAGTTAGAAGCACTTAGTCGTATCGTTTGTGTAAAAAGTCAAAAAGTAATTAAAATAAATTAGAAATGCTAAAATTTTTTTTAATGATTTCTAGCTCTTTCTCAAACACTTTCGTCACTTATAAGACTTAACTTATTTCTAACTTTTATTTCACTTATTTACTTTAGGCGTCAATCACTTATTTTAAACTCTCCTAAACGGTTAGTAAACTATATAAGCCATAAGTTATAATTTTAAGTTTACCCAAACAGACTCCAACTAAATTAGCTAAATTATGCAGGTGTTTGTTTCTATTTTTGTAATAAATTTAAAATTTATTTTAAGAAAAAAATTTCGAGTCAGATATTTAGAGAACGTTCATTATTTGTTATTCATTAAAATAACTGTTAATTGAGCACGGTTGGATAACTCAGTGGTTAAGAGTTTATCCTCTGTCGTCTCGTATCTTGGATTCGATCCTGACTCAACTCGAGAGTTTTGTAGAACAGATACTCATTTTGTCAAAAAAAAATTATTAATTTAGAAAAAAAACGTATTTAGATATATATATATCTACCGACAACGAGTATTTGCCGACATGTTATATATCTGGTGGAGCTTAAATGTGCCGTTGTTGAACCAATACAACCCTCTGTTAACCTAACCAGCCACTTGTGAAAATAGTAATATTATTTGAAAGGGAAAATAGATTTTTTTACCACCCAACTTATTATTTGTTTAGAAACCTACCACTGAACTATAATTTTTTTCTTTTTTGCCACTAATGTTAGGTTCGGATTTTTTTTTGTCACTAACGTTAGGTTCGGATTTGATTATTAACACTGTGTTATTCTTTTTAGAGTTAATTGCATTTGGCACCTTTTGATTTCAGCATGTTGCACATTGCACCTAATAGTTTTGGAATAAACACTATGCAGCCCCTTACTTTTAACCTGTAGACACTTTGCACCCTTTCCGTTATCTTCTGCCGTTACCGTTAACTTTTGAAGGGGTATTTTGGGAAATTTTATTATATTTAATTAAAATCAGATCTTTATTTAAATTTCCCGACCATCTAAACGATATTTTTCGGAAATTTATTTTTCGGTAGTCTGCAATATAATAGTGATCTGTGTCTATATCTTTATATGTAGTACTCCATATGTGTCCTAGGTAGTTTATCTTAGAGGACGAGAGTACGGATTTTTTTAGTCAGAAAGGAAATCTCAAAATTAACTTATGGAACTACATTTATAAAAAGTGGGAACCTTAAAATACGTGACAAGTAGTGGTAAATAACTATAAAGTCAAATGATACTATATATTTGTGAAGTCTTAAAATAATTCATAAAACTAAATTTTTTAGGTTCTTAAAATGCCTGTTAAACTCTCATACTTCAAGGTAAACTAGCTAAGGGACATATAGATGACTGTATATAATGTTATAGACACATATCATATCACCATAATATTGCAGACTACCACTATGTTTTTATAATGCTTGAAAAATAACATATTGTTAATAATCAAATCAAAACATAACGTTAGTGATAAAAAAAAATCCAATGTTTTTTCTGTATAAATTTAATGTTGGTGTTTTTTTCCTTAAAAAACACCAACATTAAATTTTATACAGAAAAAATAAAATAAAATAATTTTTAAAATTTTTTTGGAGTCTCAAAATGCGTGTACAACTCTCGTCCTCAAGGTAAACTACCTAGGACACTAAGATATACACATATCAGATCGCCATTATATTGCAGACTAACACTATATTTTAATAATACCAAAAAAAATAACATAGTTTAATAATCAAATCCGAACCTAACGTTAGTGACAAAAAAAAAGTCCGAACCTAACATCAGTGACAAAAAAGAAAAAAATTATAGTGCATGGGAGGTTCTATAAGTTAAGTGGGTGGCAAGTCACTAACGTTAGGTTCGGATTTGATTATTAACACTGTGTTATTCTTTTTAGAGTTAATTGCATTTGGCACCTTTTGATTTCAGCATGTTGCACATTGCACCTAATAGTTTTGGAATAAACACTATGCAGCCCCTTACTTTTAACCTGTAGACACTTTGCACCCTTTCCGTTATCTTCTGCCGTTACCGTTAACTTTTGAAGGGGTATTTTGGGAAATTTTATTATATTTAATTAAAATCAGATCTTTATTTAAATTTCCCGACCATCTAAACGATATTTTCGGAAATTTATTTTTCGGTAGTCTGCAATATAATAGTGATCTGTGTCTATATCTTTATATGTAGTACTCCATATGTGTCCTAGGTAGTTTATCTTAGAGGACGAGAGTACGGATTTTTTTAGTCAGAAAGGAAATCTCAAAATTAACTTATGGAACTACATTTATAAAAAGTGGGAACCTTAAAATACGTGACAAGTAGTGGTAAATAACTATAAAGTCAAATGATACTATATATTTGTGAAGTCTTAAAATAATTCATAAAACTAAATTTTTTAGGTTCTTAAAATGCCTGTTAAACTCTCATACTTCAAGGTAAACTAGCTAAGGGACATATAGATGACTGTATATAATGTTATAGACACATATCATATCACCATAATATTGCAGACTACCACTATGTTTTTATAATGCTTGAAAAATAACATATTGTTAATAATCAAATCAAAACATAACGTTAGTGATAAAAAAAAATCCAATGTTTTTTCTGTATAAAATTTAATGTTGGTGTTTTTTTCCTTAAAAAAACACCAACATTAAATTTTATACAGAAAAAATAAAATAAAATAATTTTTAAAATTTTTTGGAGTCTCAAAATGCGTGTACAACTCTCGTCCTCCAAGGTAAACTACCTAGGACACTAAGATATAAACACATATCAGATCGCCATTATATTGCAGACTAACACTATATTTTAATAATACCAAAAAAAATAACATAGTGTTAATAATCAAATCCGAACCTAACGTTAGTGACAAAAAAAAGTCCGAACCTAACATCAGTGACAAAAAAGAAAAAAATTATAGTGCAGTGGTAGGTTTCTAAACAAATAATAAGTTGGGTGGCAAAAAAATCTATTTTCCCTATTTGAAATTAAGGTCATATTTATTCCTATACAATTTTTTTAAATGTTTCATCATTTCCATACATTCCAAATATAATAAATTTTTATAATATAATTATTATTACACTCGATTACTCTCTTCCACCATCTCAAATCTATTATCTATCACCAAATATAAATGAGTATTACCATTTTAACCACTTTTCATCTTATTTTACTAATTTTTCATACTTTTTCTTAATATTTATGTCCATACCCAATTGACGAGGGCAGAGGGAGCTGTTTGGTAATTATGGAACGGTTTGGATCACGTTAAAAATATATTTATTATTTATATATGAGAATTTAATTATAAATGAGAAGTAATTCTTAATTTATGTTATTTTATAATTTGTTTTAATATTTACGATTTATGAAATATGAAAAATATTAATAAAATTATTTATAAAATTAAAATTTAAAAATAAAAATAAATCGCCAAAAAGATAAAGATTTCGAACCTCTCATATTTTAATTTATAAATTATTTACACAGTGCGATAAGCCCATGAATTTAAAAAAACCTTGGCTAAACAGATCCTGTATGAAACACTTTTTTTAAAGCAAAAAGCAAGCACAAATTTGGATTGTGGTGGATAAAAGCAGTGTTCACTGGATTGATTCAACCCATCATTCTTCCTACTCTGTTGAACCCATTTAACCAAGCTGGCTGTTTGATTAAGTAAGTGCATTGTCACTTAAGCTGCATTTTTTAATAAGATTATATTCTATGTGCTCAAAGATTTGTGAATTGGAGCTTTGGGATCTGGGTTTCTACAATTACCTTAAACTAGTAGTATCTTGTAAGGAATAAATGTGATTACTTTGCTTTTACTTGTGGTATCCTTTGGTAGATTGATTTTTATATGTATGTACATATGATTGTGATGATTAGTTCAACTGTATGTCTTTTTTTTATCATACTCATCCATCTCACAACTTGTTCTTGTGCATCCTTGTACTGTTATGTAAATGAAGCTTATGTTGTCATGCATATTTAACTTATCATAATTGCTAGCTTGCTTTTTAATTTATTCAAAGAGAACCAAATTTCCAGAGTGAATATTAATTATCACTGATTGTTTGTTTTGGCATTAGCTCATTCAGATTAAAGAGAAAGGGGAAAGCTACTCGACAGAACCACCCATGGGTTGTTTTGCCCTTTTCTTCTTCTTTATGGCACCTCTTGCTTGCATACTGGCTCAAAATGTTCAAGACGCGGAACTTGTAGTTAATTCGACTGCACTACTTACTGAAACAGATGAAAATTTTATATGTGCTACTATCGATTGGTGGCCTCATGATAAGTGTAACTACAATCGTTGCCCGTGGGGCTATTCATCTGCGATAAATTTGGTAAGACTGGTACAAAGTTACTTTATCTTAAATTGGCAACTGCAAATTTATTTTTTGCTATTTCGTAGAAATGGCTAATTGCATTAGATTTGTATACATTAATATGCTCAAGTAGATTTGGTATATGGTTTCTATTTATAATCGACTCATTGAAAAGATGAAGCATTTGTTTTAAATCTTTTCAGGACTTGGATCATCCATTGCTATCAAAAGCTGTTAAAGGTTCATTATTGTGACGATTTCTATCAGGGGCTTCTTGTTGTTCGTATAATGAAGTTGACTAAAACATACTTTGTTTCTTACTTTCAGTTATAGGTTTTTAGCTATAAGTTATTTATTTCTTACCATTGACCAACTTTTCTGTGGGTTAACAGCTTTCAAAAGACTGAGAATAAGAGTTGGGGGTTCTCTGCAAGACCAAGTAAAGTATGACGTGGGAAACCTCAACTCCCCTTGTCATCCATTTGCAAAAGAGAGCAATGGGTTGTTTGGATATTCCAAGGGATGTTTGCACATGAGGAGGTGGGATGAACTAAACAACTTTTTCATTAAAACGGGGTAAGTTATCACTTGATAATTATATGATTTTCTTGTTCACCTTATTGATCGGTCTACTTGAATAGACCATATTTATGATTGTCAAATTAACTCATATTTTTAATCAACAAACCACAGAGATATCTTTTAGGCAATATCTTAGTTGCAGTAATATCAATGTGACTATAAATTATGATTATTTTTCCACAAAACTATGACCCCATAACATAAACAGAATTATTAGAGGAGCTGTGTTGGATATTTTCATGATCATGATCATGATGCTTTCTATTCTTCATAATTCCCCTTAAAACCTTGTCCATGTTACTGACCATATAACTTGTCTGTCCCCATATCACATAATGGCATCAAAATTTTGGCGTGCTTAACACATTGCTTTGTTTCAGCGCAATAATGACATTTGGCTTAAATGCACTATATGGGAGACACAAGATTAGACAAGGTGTTTGGGGAGGAGATTGGAATTCCAGCAATACCCAAGATTTTATAGAATTTACTATCTTTAAAGGCTACCAGATAGATTCGTGGGAGTTCGGTATTCTGTTATGACCTTTTCTTATTTCAAGGATTGTTATATAAACTCTCCAAGTCACTCAGCTTAACGTCACCCTTCAACCTATCTTCTGTTGTCAGGTAATGAACTAAGTGGCAAGGGAATTGGTGCAAGTGTTGGTGCTGAACAGTACGGAAAAGATATAATTAAACTAAAAGCTCTGTTAGACAAGTTGTACAAGAATTTTCACCCCAAACCCTTGCTCGTTGCACCAGGTGGATTTTATGAAAAGGAGTGGTATGATAAGCTCCTGAAGGTTTCAGGTTCAGACACTGTCGATGTTATGACACATCATATATACAATTTAGGACCAGGTATGTTTGACTGTTCATATGACTAAATTTATGACTTGACACCAGCACATACACCCCCTAATGCTTTTAGAATCAAATGCATGTTTCAATCAATATTTGATGCGGAATGAAAAGATTTCAGTTTTGCACGTTGTCAGTGTTATAACTCATCATATATACAATTCAGGGCCAGCTATGTGCCTCTTGTCATATGACACAATATATGACTCGACACCCAGACACTACTAATGCTTTAACAGTTAAATGCATGTTTCAATCAGTATTTAATGCAAAATGGACTCTGGAATAATTAGGACTTCTAAGTTTGACATATATTATGGGTTTATATCAGCTTGACAACCCCAAATACTTTGACAACAAAATGTATTTCCAATTCAAATTTATGCAAAATAGAATGCGCTTAAAATATTGCTTTTTCATTGGATCTTTATAGGAGTGACAGTGCAGTGTCCAATTCATGTAGTAGGCTATAAAAAATGTTCAAGTCTGTACCTAGTGCCCACTAAATAAATGCGTAGAATTTGTCGATTTGGAAATTCGGAACAGGTTATTACTTTTTTAGACTTTAATGAATTCTGAGTCGATAACTTTTTATGTTTCAGGTGTTGATCCTAATCTTGTGAATAAAATTTTGAACCCTCTCCATCTCAGTAGAGTAACAAAGACTTTTAGTAGTCTTGAACAGACAATTCAGGAAAATGGTCCTTGGGCTTCCGCTTGGGTTGGAGAATCTGGGGGAGCTTATAACAGCGGGGGCCGGCATGTGTCTGACACCTTTGTAAATAGCTTTTGGTAATTTTTTTGCCTAGTGGTTATTATGAATTTGACTCGGGGTCAATTGGGAGTAAAATTTCTTGCTAGTATCTGTCTAACAAAGTCAGCTGCTACTTATTAATACGCCATTGCAGGTATCTAGATCAGCTTGGAATTGCGTCAAAATTCAACACAAAGGTGTATTGCAGGCAGACTTTGATCGGTGGACACTATGGACTAATCAATGCGACAACTTTGGTACCCAACCCTGATTATTATAGGCAAGGCATTTAGCTCGCCAAAGTTCTTATCAACGTTTCATCTAGTACATTAGACTAAGTTGTTATAAAGGGTTTTGTCCATAAATGCTGTACTAAATCTGCTTTCTTGTTTATATTATCTTTATAGTGCGTTATTATGGCATCGACTTATGGGAAAAGGGGTTCTTTCTGTTGAAAGTAATGCTTCACCACATTTGCGCTATTACGCACATTGTTCAAAAGGAAGAGTAAGCATTCTATTATAATTTATATCTATTATCTACAGAAAAGAAGAAACCTTCTGCTTGGTACAAGTCAACTTGTATCTCCATCAACTTACAGTAAAATATAGCACTCCAATAATAATAATAACGGTCTTTAGGATAGAGAAATTTTTGATAAATGTTTCAGTCTTCGTTGCATATATGCTTCTTCTTTTTTTTAACACAAGTACCTTGCATCTAACCAAGATAAGTGGAAACTAATTGCTCACAGAGTGCTTTATGTTCATGCAGTCTGAGGTTATAACAGAGTGCTAAGATATGTGTTGACTGTTTAACATTATTTCACTGAGTCGAGTTATGTTCAAGCATTTAACACCAGACCTAGCCTTTTCTTTCGGGCTTTCTTAAATTTGATTCTCTCAGATATAGTTTTAACAGAGATCGATGTTACTCTGTTCTGTCGACTCTTGTTCAGTACAAATAAATAATTGAATGCAAGGTGCGCTAAATTGCTGTAATTATACTTGAATGCAAACTTTACCTTTGTTGAGAGATGTATCATATCAATATGTAAAACTTCTTTTAAATATAATAGCTCTCCTACTTCTTTCGTTTACAGGCTGGCGTTACTTTACTTCTTATTAACTTGAGCAACCAGACCTATTTTGAAGCAAGTGTTCAAAGTACAATGAGCAGCAAGTTGAGCGCCGGAAAGGAAACCACTTCAAGGAAAAATAAATTAGTGCATCATCTGAAGAAAACAATTTCATGGATTGGAGGCAAAACATCAGATGAAGACCTATATAGAGAAGAATACCACTTAACTCCCAAAGATGGAGAGATCCAAAGCAAAATTATGCTGCTAAATGGAATCCCATTAGTGCTTACGGATAATGGTGATATCCCAAGTTTAGCTCCGGTCCATGTGAACATAAACTCTCCGCTTTCAGTTGATCCTTTGTCCATCAAGTTCATAGTACTCCCCAACTTCAATGCTCCAGGGTGCAAATGATGTCCGAGACTTGCCTCCCTTTACTTGGATTAATATCTGAATACAATTGTATTATGACGCATGATTATGGTATTTATTGTCATTGAAAAAAATCAATGTTCACGGTAGTTATTGTAAGAGCTCCGATGGGTTAACAACCCTTTGTCAGCTTTTAAGAATTCCATCATTGTAACTGTATGTAAACTTCTGGCTGGAATTCATCAATATATGATAGAAAAACAATTGTAATTTGCTTGTGCAAACAATATGTATACTATCACCGCTATAGAACCTTGGAACAAGATTGTACTGAACTCTTTTAAATAGAGTTTTAAAATTTAAATCTAAATAGATATTTTTTGCATCAATGTTTGTGTTCAAAAATAGTTTTAAAATAGTAATATATAAACATGACATTTTTACATGTGCAGTTCTAGAAATAAGGCTAAAGAGGTTAAAGGTGCTAGGGTTCTTAGATTAAGGAGTTGTAAGAGGAACCGGACCCGTATATATATTGTATGTATAGCATCGCGCTCGAGAGAGAACCAATGTTTAAAATAGAACAATAGAACCACCAAGGTTCTGCTGCTGCGGAACCCTATATTTATCATAAATTTTCAGGATCCAAATCTCAATATATGTTTTTTTTGCATCGTTGTGTGTGTTCAAAAATAATTTTAAAATATAATACGTAAATAAGACATTTTTTCATTTGAAGTTCTGCTGCAGAACCCTAACTAATACTTTTTTTCATTTGAAGTTCTGTTGCAGAACCCTGACTAATACCAGAAATAATGTAATGATTCTAAGGGTTCTCTCCATAATGGTTATCTCTGGAACATGACTCGTATGTATCTATTAATTAATTTTCTTATTCGAAAATGTTAAATGTATACTAATTCATGAACTGGGCTGGTTGTAATTAGGTTAAAGCAAGTCCAATAGTTTACATATCTTATTACTTATTTGAATTTTAATCTTATTTCGCACATTGAAATAAGCATTTCAACTTCTTGTTTTGTAAAATTTTTAGTTCTTTTTCTTTTGCTTTTCCATAGGAAACAACTTGAGATGGAAAAGAGTTGCTTCAACAATTTCTTCTTGGTCGATTCTTTGTGAAAAATAAGAGTTTTGTGTTGGCCTTGCAAGCTCCTCATAATTAGACAATTTTGAGTTAAGCATATCGAGAAATGAAGGCACTTGATCACTGGAATTCGTCTCAAAACGCACCTAATAGTCAGACATCACAAAAAATGCAAGATTTAGATAATAAATTTGTATAAAAAATAACAAAATTTATACCGAATATGAAACCTGGCGTTGAGATTCTGTGATTCCATTTACTTGAATTGGGAGTGGTTTGATAAGAAAGTCTAGGATACCTTTTGTATTTCACTAGTAAAAATAAAAGGAGGGAAAGGAGAAAAGAGTGGAAAAGACTGGGAAAAGAAGGGAACAGATTAAACAAAAAAGCGATGATGTGCTAGTGATCACTAGCATATTGTTGGAGTGCCTTTTTTTTGGTACATTACCTAAACACGAGTTTAGGATTTCATCTAGGTAACATATTGAAATTGCAAGTCTGTTATGCCCAAAAATCAGCATGGGCCTCGGCAGGCCCATAGTCAAGATATGGATCATGGAGGTGGGCCTGTCCACCTCTATTTATGAAGATTATCTGGTTCCCCTGCTTGGGGGGAGGATTTGGCCGCGGATTCTGGAATCAATGATTGTTCTGGATTGAGTCCCTTGGGCTCATCATTCTAATAGGCCATCATATTGGTCAGCTCCCGCTACTTAAAAGATTTATAAAGACTTAAGGAGGACTCTACAGGGGTCATCATCCCTAGAGGTCATCATGAAGATAGAACAGCGAGCCTAGGGCCTCACTATCTCATGTCCTCATTATCCTTGGGGGTCATTATAGATGAAGGTTGCCAGTCTTGGGGGGGGGGTCCTCATCCCATGGCTCACTCTCCAGCTAGGCCTCTAGGCCTCAACCTCTCAACTACAAGGTGGCCTCATCGGAGAGGTCACGTGCTTTATTCAGCTAAGTCATTTGGGCTCTCGTCATTAGGGCTACGCCTTCCACTCCGGGTTACATCACCCGGTAAGATGATGATCAGATTACATCACCCCGTAAGATGATGATCGGGTTACATCACCCCGTAAGATGATGATCGGGTTACATCACCCCGTAAGATGATGATCGGGTTACATCACCCCATAAAATGATGAATGGGCTCCCTCGCCCCATAGAGGATGAACGGGCTCCCTTGCCCCATAGAGGATGATGAAGACGTGAAGGCTCGTGCCTGGACCCGTTGGGCCCACGAGTATGGATCTCAAGGTCTTTACCTCCGCTTATTGGATCATTATCTACATTTCGACCAGCTCCATGACAGCCTCTTGCCATATGGCCCTAGGCCATGCGAGTACGGGCCTCTTCTGACGGCAGCCCTCAAAGTCCCATGGACCTGGGCCCTGATGGACTGGACTGACACTTAGCCCATGCTAAGAAGTTTGGTCCGTAAGAACTACGTGGTAGCTTGAACCCCTATAAATAAGGGTACGTAGGCCTCTTGTGCTAATAATCTGATTCTTGCTGAGAAACACCTGAGAACACATTCTCTCTTTCTCTCAAGGATTAAACACAAGATCAGCTACATCATCCATCACTTCCCGTCCCGTGTTCTTCGCAGTTCCTTCCTATAATCACTCAAATACCCGCATCTGTTGTAACCAGTTTCTCCCGTTAACAATTTGGCGACCAAAGTGGGAGATCAAAACATTTTAGGGAGAAAGATGAGCCATAGGAAGAACAAGTCCAAGAGAGCATGGAGGACCTCTCTAGGAGGCCTCGATGAGGAGAATAGTGCGGTCCCTCGTACTGATGAGCTCGAAAGGGGACACCTGGATACTCTTGAAGGAGAGACCCCAATATGTGATCCCATCATTAAATATCTCTGAGGAGATGAAGACCATGACATCTAAGATGGCCAAGATGGAGAAGCAAACCAGCAAGAAGAAAAGAGGCTTTAAGAAGACTGTTCACCTCTCAAAAGGCAGGAGAGCCTCAAAAGTTACCCCCAAGAATTTGGAGAATGATTTTGAACGAGAGGACGATGACGATAGGACACTTGAAACAGGCGAGGTACCACTAAGTCAGCAAGAGAGGCCAAACATAAAACAAGGAGGAAAGAGAACACCAACGCAGAGAGGAGTGACCCCCTCTCATTATGACGAGAGGAGGCGGTCTCACCACTCAAGGTCCACGACGGGAGAGATCCCCTCCTTATCATTCCCGCCGACAATCTAGGTGATAAGTGGATTTTATATACACTTGGAAGCGTTCATTTTGACTTAAGTTGATGATTTGGCCTCAAGCGTGTGGTGTTTTTGATGTGTTTTTATGTTCATTTGTCTAGGGTGCCTAGATGGAGAATAAAGGGTGGTTGCAAGTGCAAAAAGGTGGAAAAATGGCGAAGGAATCGAGCGAAAGGCAACGGAGGAAGGGAACAGACGCATTAGAATGGCACGGGGCTGCCAAAGTGGCGCGCCCGTGCCATACCAACAGCATGGTGGCGCGCCCACCCCACCCTGACGGGAGAAAAATCTCGTTTGGCCTGTTTCGGAGCGTTTTGATGGCCCGGTTGCAAGGGCACATAAAGAAAAGAGGAATAGAGAAAAGAAATCATCTAGAGTTAGTGGAGAGAGCACGTGACGGCTACGGAGAAGATCTAGCTTTAATATTTTCACTTTTGTAATTCTTCGAAGTAGGCGTAACTTTGGATGCTTGTCTCGGATTTGTTTTCATAACTTTGATTCTCGTACTTTCGTATTGTTTTAGACATATTCCTATCATGTTTACATTCGAACCCATGATGATGAGAAGTTCGATTATGAACTCATCGTTGTCATAGGATTCTAGTAGATTTATATATGGATTTCAGTACTTGATTTGCCTTAAATATTTGTGTGATGAATGTTTGATTTCCTCTTATTGGTTGTGCTTATTCTTCTTGGATGCGTAGCTAACATCTAAGTTGTTTTTTAATCTTTATTGAAGCGAAAGTGGATATATAGAGTTAGAACTTTCCATGCGAGCATAAGTTTATGTTTTTGACATACATGATTGGTGGTGTGATTTTAACCATCTTGCATCGCCCTATGTAATCTTGATAGATAACTTGTTCGTACCATTATGTTTTCAAATCTTATAGACATACAAGGTCTAAGTATAATTGGTGTCTGTTCGACTTCTATCTTAATTGTGGATGTGGAATAATATGGTATACGTTTATCGAAAGATAGTGTGTAGCAGTTTCTTGTTATCTGATTAGTTATCAACCATCACATAGCGAAAAAAGCATAACTCTGAATGAAGTAGTTATTGAAGTTTGAATCCCATGTTTTAATTCACAAAAGTAATTTGAGTTTAATCACTTAGTTTATAATTTTAGTTCAGTAATTCAATTTCAATTAGTTAAAGTAGATAACAACCTCCAATTTGATACTCGTCTTAGCAATGAATAATAATCATATATTGTTGCATAAGTGCATAATTCTTGATTACACCAGTCTCTGTGGGAACGAACTTAATTGAATTCTATATTACATGTGACCACGTACGCTTGCGTGATTTTGTGCGAACGCTAGGCTGCGGAATAATGAGGATGAGGGAGAATCTAAGATTCAGGGCAGTAGGAGAAATGATCCTCCCCTTCTCTCCATAATGATAATTATGAGAGCGGCCCCCTAATAATGACGACCTGGGGAATTTGAACGTGAAAGACTTGAGGAGCACCCTGGAGGGGTTGTCACCCTTGGGGATCGTTACCCTGAGGGGTCCTCGTTTGGAGGGATCCTCACCCTGTGGGGTCGTCACCCTGGAGGGGTCATCACCCAGGGGGGTCGCTACAAGTATCAGCAATGAGCAATGAGCCTAGGGGTCACTACCTGTTGGCCTCGCTGTCCCATGGCCTCGCTGCCCTTTGGCCTCGTTTTACCTCGAGGTCGTCATTGTTGAAGACGTCTAGGGAGCCTCCCTTATTTTGAAGAATTATCAAGGCATAAGGATTTCTCAAATGGGCCTCCTTTACTTAGAAGATTTATCAAGGTTCAAGCCCCTTCCTCTGGAGAGGGGTCGTTACGTGGACACAGGACTGCCCCCAGGGTTGCTATACTAGGTCTCGCTATCTCGGGGTTGCTTCACCAGGAGTCGCTCCCTCGGGGTCACTCCCTGAGGGCCGCTTCACCTAGGGTCGCTCGACTGGGGATCGTTGTATCTCGGGATCCCTTCACCAAGAGTAGTTCCCTCGGGTCGCTCCCTGAGGGTCACTTCACCTTGCGTTGCTTCACTAGGAGTCTTTCCCTCGGGGTCGCTCCCTGAGGGTCGCTTCACCTGGGGTCGATGTACCTCGGGATTTCTTCACCAGGAGTTTCTCCTTCGGGGTGGCTCTCTAAGGGCCGTTTCACCTGGGGATGCTCCATCTGGGGTCGCTATATCTCGGTCACTTCAAATGGCGTCGCTCCACCGGGGGTCGCTGTATCCTGGGGTCGCTTCCTGAGGGTCGCTTCTCTTAGGGTCGCTCCACCGGGGGTCGCTGTATCTCGGGTTCGCTCCCGGAGGGTCGCTTCACCTAGGGTCCCTCCACCCGAGCTCGGCTCCACCAGGTAGCTAGGTGAGGCCTCACTACTTTTGGGATCGTTCACCTGGCCTCGTCAAGTACATACATACACATTTTTTGAAGGCCTCGTTTGATTCCTCCTCGCATCTCTAATGGCGAACAGGAATCGGGGGGTAGTTGTTATGCCCAAATTTGACATGGGCCTCGGCAGGCCCATATTTAGATATGGATCACCAAGGTGGGCTCATTCACCTCTATTTAAAAACATTAATTGCTCTCCAGCTGGAGGGGAACCGGACCGAGTACATTAAGCTCGTGATTATTGTTGACTAAGTACTTTGGGCTCATCATTCTGCCAGGCCGCCTCATTGATGATCCCCCACTACTTAGAAGATATATGAAGACCTGAGGGCTCATCATTCTGCTGGGCCGCCTCATTCATGAGCCCTCACTACTTGAAGATATATGAAGACCTGAGGGCTCATCATTCTGCTAGGCCGCCTCATTGATGAGCCCCTACTAGTTAGGTTGTGTTCACTCGGAGTGAATGGAATGGAGGGAGAGTGGAATGAATTTTTTACTCTAAATGGTGTTGATCAAAGAAAGTGTATATTATTTTCATTCCTTTAATCATTTCAACCTTACTATTTTAACTATAACTCTAACCCACATGTTTTGGAAGGAATACTCATTCCATTTCAACATCATGTTTCTTCACAATCTTCCTCACAAAAAAAAAATTAACTACATACATATTTTGTCGCCATTATCTTATAATTTCTTCTTTCTCCTTAAAACCTCTATATAATTTTTCATTCCATTCTCCCCTCATTCCATTCCATGAAGTGAACCCAGCCTTGGAAGTTATTTGAAGACCTGAGGGCTCATCATTCTGTTGGGTCGCCTCATTACTGACCCCTTACTACTTAAAAGATATATGAAGAACTGAGAGCTCATCATTCTGATAGGCCGCCTCATTGATAAGCCCCCTCTACTAAGAAGATATTTGAAGGCTTCAAGGCTCATCATTTTGCTAGGCCGCCTCATTGATGAGCCCCCACTACTTAGAAGATATTTGAAGGCGTTAGGGCTCATCATTCGGCTGGGTTGCCTCATTAGTAAGCCCTCACTACTTAGACGATATATGAAGACCTGAGGGCTCATCATTCTGCTAGGCTACTTCATTGATGAGCCCCCACTACTTAGAAGATATTTGAAGGCGTAAGGGCTTATCATTCTGCTAGGCCGCCTCATTGATGAGCCCCCACTACTTAGAAGATATTTGAAGGCGTAAGGGCTCATCATTCTGCTAGGCCCCCTCATTGATGAGACCCCGCTACGTAGAAGATATTTGAAGACCTGAGGGCTCATCGTTCTGCTAGGTCACCTCATTAGCGAGCCCTCACTACTTTGAAGATATAAGAAGACCTGAGGGCTCATCATTCTGCTAGGCCGTCTCATTGATGAGCCCCCTCTACTAAGTAGATATTTGAAGGTTTCAGGGCTCATCATTCTGCTATGCCACCTCATTGATGAGCCCCCACTACTTACAAGATATTTGAAGGCGTAAGGGCTTATCATTCTGCTGGGTCGCCTCATTAGTGAGCCCTCGCTACGTATAAGATATATGAAGACTTGAGGGCTCATCATTCTGCTAGGCTTCCTTGTTGATGAGCCCCCTCTACTAAGAAGATATTTGAAGGCTTCAAGGCTCATCATTTTGCTAGGCCGCCTCATTGATGAGCCCCCACTACTTAGAAGATATTTGAAGGCGTTAGGGCTCATCATTCGGCTGGGTTGCCTCATTAGTAAGCCCTCACTACTTAGACGATATATGAAGACCTGAGGGCTCATCATTCTGCTAGGCTACTTCATTGATGAGCCCCCTCTACTAAGAAGATATTTGAAGACCTAAGGGCTCATCATTCTGTTAGGCTGCCTCATTAATGAGCCCCCACTACTTAGAAGATATATGAAGGCGTATGGGCTTAACATTCTGCTAGGCCGCCTCATTGAGGAGCCCCCACTACTTAGAAGATATTTGAAGACCTGAGGGCTCATCATTCTGCTGGGTCGCCTCATTAGTGAGCCCTCACTACTTGGAAGATATATGTAAACTATTTTTATCACTCTTTCTTTTCTGATCAGGACCTGCTTAGCAATGTGCAAGTACATCTGCCTTCAATGGTATCTAGAGGACAATTTGTTCGTCCACTACCTTTGAACCCATCTCAACGAACATTGGTAGTTTATACAGGTACAGCTGGAAGTGTGAATGAAATGAGAGATGCAAGGCAAACACCGAGCGATACACATGCACGTAAGGAGAGTGAAACATCTCTGAGTGTACGTGAGGTGAGTGCACACAAAAACACAGCTCTATTTGAGGAACAAATGGATAAGCTTAAAGCTGAACTTGCCCGGATGGCCGAGGAAAATGAAAAGTTGAAAGGTGGACAGCTGGTCACCTTGGATAAGAATGCTGAGGAACAGCCATCTAGTTCTTATAGAGATGAGCTGTGTTAGGTCCAATCAGACGTAGAAGGGGGGGTTGAATACGTCGTACCAATTTCTTCGATTTAATTTAATTGCGGATAATCTGTTTCAGTCCATGTTAAATCAATCGTAAATAAATAACTCCAGCAAGTCGGGGAATATTCTTTGTATTAGAAATAATCCTCGGGTGCTACAAATTCCAACACAAGTGTCGGCTGCAGAGACTACAATCACTCTATTACAAACTCTCGATAAATACGATCTTCTAATTTAACTCTCGAGAACGTGTATAGTGTGTGCACTTACAAAGTGTGTAGTTGTTTTCAAATGAAAACACTAAGCTCTATTTATAGGCTTTCCAACAACTAACCATGGTTAACGAGTTCGTCCTGGACGACTTGAGTTCGTCCTGGACGGATTCGATTTATAAAAATAAATCTAACTCCACAATATGCAGGAAGTGGCGCCAACTTTATATACATATATATACTTGTATATATATATAACAAAGTTGCGCTCCATTTACTTATTACTGCATTCCCTTAGAATAAATCTCAAGTAAAAGTGTGTGAGGGGACTGTATTGAAAGGAGGCGCAACATTTGACTTTTGGTCAAATGTTGCGCTCCATTCTCTAGTGGAGTGGCCTTCACAGTGTAAACAACTTAGAGAATTAGTGAGAAGTGGCGCTCAGGTTGCTTTACTGTATGAGGGTGGCGCCAACTTTGACTGGAGTCAAAGTTTGCGCCCATATACCTCCAGTAAGGTGTCCTCGTACTTAGACAAACTTCCAGTGCTTGTATATGTGCATTGGACACTGTTGAAGTCGCAACCTTTGACTTGGTCAAAGGTTGCGCTCCATCTCACTGTGTAGTCCATTGCCTTAGAATAATTTGCCTTAGTCTTCCATTTGCACTACTTATTAAATATATATATATATATATATATATAGAATTAATTGTGTTTAATTAATTACTTGAATTATTTATGTTCAAGTAATTCACAATTAATATATATACATATACATATGTATATTAATAAGTTCTTTGACGATATTCTGGAGCAGCTCGATTGACTTGATCAATTAATTCGTTGATCGAATTCACTGAATACTTTCGTACGTCCTGACGTCCTGTGCACTGGTCTGGTTCACGAACGACTCGAACTGAAATAATCCTTTGAATCCTTTGCTTGATAATGTACTTGATCAGTCATTCCGGGTTAGATGTTGCTTCGACAAATTTGATTACAGATAATCAATTTAAATATACTGGAATCTTCTGGTCTTTGATACTTGATCTTCAGGCAATCTTGATAGCAGACACATTGAACTTTATTCTTCACTGAGGCTTGAACATGTTAATGAACTTCTTTCAGTGGACTGATGCTCATCTCAGATATCTTGATTGTCTTTGTCTGTTCGTATCGAATCTCCAACCTGTAGATTCCTGTATAATACTTACATATTGTTTCCTGTCTTTTGTTGTGTTGAGTTATCGTAATTACAGTTACGTTACATTATGCTTTACAATCTCCCCCTATTTGTTTGTTAGAGTTCGACAAGCAAATCCTTTAAGAGGATAACTCAACTGACACAATGAAAAAGCATACTAATTTAAACAGGAAATAATACTAAGTACAGTCTGGATTATATCTTACATTTTCCAGAAACCAAAAAGTAAATACAAGCAGCCATTGTTCCTCTAGCCTGAACTAATCTTTCCTTGGTTTCTTGGCTCTTGCATTAATCAGCTTCTGCTCAGCTTTCCTCTTTGCAGCTTCTTCTACTCTCTTCTGAGTAAGCTTGTTTTCAATCTCTTCAATCCTTGCTGTAATGGTACTCAGTGCCACTTGCTCCAGTGTATTCTCAGGTGGAGGTTGCTCTAGATTTTTCTTCATCTTCTCTAAAGTCTGCAGGTGAACCATCTTCTTCAACTTCTTGAAAGTGACATTCATCTCCATTCCTTCAATTTTCATAATGATCCTTGATGGATGAGCACGAACCCTAGAAGTGTTGTGGACAGTCTCTACAGCTTTTCTTATCTCCAGAAGATCAACCAAATCTTTGAGCACACTCTTGTCTTCTTTTACCACTGACCACTTAACAGCTGCAACTGCACGAGTGATTCTTTTGGAATTGAGTTTTCCAATTTCTGTGAGTGGTATAGCAGTGACTTCAGAGTCTTTCTTCTTCTTGAATAGTACAGATGTAGGATTGTAAGTAACAACAGGTGCATTTGGATTTTCAGGAATTTCAGGGTTGAGTGGAGGCAGTGGATATGGTGGTTGACGATTGATGGCTGATAAGTCTAAGTCTCTCAGAGCAGCAAAGTTCAGACGATAAGCATATAACAATTCAGCAGTTAGTCTTCCCTTGCTAGTCCTTGAGCACTTCTCTCTGACTTGAGCTTCCAGATATTTCAGTATACGAGGATTGTATGTTGATAATGCTTCATCAGTGAGTCCAATACTCTGAATCATACCATCCTTGAAATACTTGATAACTGAAGGCTTGTCATGAATTTCAACTCCAATATCAGATATCCAACCTTCCACCATATCTCTGAATATTTCATTATGCTTTCTGCCGGTTGAGATGATCTTGTTTCTTGCCACAAACAGCTCAGTTAAAGAAAGATCTCTGAGAAACTGACTTGACACATGCTTGAGTCCATGGCCTTCTCTCTGTAGCTCAAATGATATGTTCACCATCCATCCTCTCCTGGGAAGAACAGCAACAGACACAGTAGAAATGATATCATTTAACACCTCGTGATAATCATGTAAATCCTTGTAGTTGTTCCTGAAGGAGTCAAAGATATCTTTTACTTCGTCATCATCATTGTCTTGAGTGACCTCTGGGAAATCAAACACAGATCTAGCAGCATCCCATTCAGCTCCATCTTTATGTAAGTTGGCAAGTCTCCTTTCCCTTCGAATCCGTCTTTGGTTTTCTAACTTCTCCCTTGCTTTCTTTTGTTCAGCATAATCCCTAGCAACATCAGCAATGTCTTGTGGATTTGCAATTTCAAACTCTTCAGCAGGAAAGATGTCATTGTGATATGCAAGTTCATCAGCAAAGACTTCAGCATCTGGGATTTCTCCTTCTTCAAGATCTTCATTCTCAGCACCAACCATCCTAATCACCCTGTCATCAACAAACTCAGGGATGTATTCATCATGACTGTAACTGAATTGATGCCTCAGAGCAGAATCAATCAGTTCTTCAGACACCCCTGATATCACCCTTTTTCCCTTTGCTTTTTCTGCTGCTCTCTCCCCCTCAGTTGAGTAATCCTCTCTGGAAGGTTGAGATGCCAGCAACTTAGCCTCCAGGGCAGCTAACCTTTGTTCCATTGTTGATTTGATCTCTACCAACTCCTCCCGTAGAACAAGATTCTCAGCTTCTAAGTGTTGAACTTTGAATTTTAGAGCTTCAAATTCTATCACAGATACAGTTGGAATGGCAGATTCAATTGTAGGTTGGGATGTGGGGTTCTCACTAGTACGTTCTGCAGGTGTTTCTCTCATTGCACTCAAAGCTAGAACACTCAGTGGGTCAGAGGGTTTCTGTATAACTGGTTCTGTAAGTGTTTCCCTCTCACTCAAAGAAGTTCCAGCATCTGTTGATGTACCTGCAAGTGAAATCTTCTTAGCCTCTTCTAGAGAGGTCACAGAAGGTGCAATGAAGGTTCGTAAGCCTTCGTCCTCGGTTTCCTCGTCAGATGAATCTGAGTCATAAGAAACAAGTTGCCGACTACTAGAAAGTAGTGAGTCCTTTGTTGGATCCTGAGTTGGAATCTCAGGGTGGGTAGACACAGGGCTCGAAGGATGTGATCCTTGAATTGGCGAAGCACCCTGGTTTCCCACAACTGCCTTTGACGGCGAATGACTTTGTGACAAGTCCTCTATAACTGGCACACTTCCTGATACGAAGGGCTCAGAAACAGATTGCCGTTCACCTTCGAGAGGTGAAGAGTCCTTTGAAGGATCTGGGAATGTTCCTCCCAGGGGGGTAGACAAGGATGTAGAATGTGGCAATTCATCCAAGTTTCCCCCAGAAGCCTGTGAAGGCACTTGACCCTGAAAAGGATCAGAAACAACAGTGTCTATCCCTGACATGGACGACAAAGTGTTCGCAACCGTCAATTCTTCAACTGTGTGTGCAACCTCACTGTGCATTGGAATAGTATTTGGCTGAGGTGGTGAAGAAATAGACATATCTGCAGTTGTCTCAGGTTCTATTCTCCTTTCTTGACTAGGAGACAGAGCTGCAGTTTCAGAAACAATCTCCTTATGTGGTGCACTTAAGGCACTTTCTCCCTCTTTCTCAGAAATATGAAGTGGTTGGCTGAGGGGTTGAGATATTTCTGCTTCAAGTGTTTGGGAAGTGGTGCCTTGGTTATGAATTTGGGGGATTTCAAATTCACTGGCACGTGTGATAGTAGGTGAAAGCTGATTGGAATCCAAAAGATTCTGAACCCAATCAGGTGCATCAAATGACAAGTTGTCAGAGTCAGAAGGAATACCTGACTGTAGCAGTGGATTGTAGGTGTTAGAGAAAAGTTCATCAACATCCACCATTACATCAGCTGCAGTGGATTGAATAGGAGTATTCACTTCATCTTCTGAATCAGTGGAGTTGTCTTGCAATGAATCCTCTCCTTCAGATTGAGCATTGTCATCTGAGGATGTCTGTGCATCTTCCACTATCACCTCTTCTTGAATTTGAGAAGTTTGAGTCTCAGGAATGTCAGCTTGATGAGATGACTCAGGAACTGCTGCACTTTGTGTTTCAGGGACCTCCTCTTCCTGAACCACAGGATCAGCAACATTTTGAATGTGTGGTGGAGGCAAGTTCTGGTTGTTTAAGAATTCTTGCATTGCCTCCGGAAGAACCACATCCTCATTGTTAGTGTAGTTCTGGTGACTCTCCAGCATAGATATCACCCTTGTGGTCATGAAAGAGCATATGACATTGTCTATATTTGGATAGACAGCTCTCTCAGCAGGAGTCAGCATTTGATTCAGAACAATCTGAAAGAACCGAGGGTAGAGAAGTACATTCCTGTTCTTTCTTAGAGAATCCTGAAAAGCTCCCATGATTAAGTGTCCCAGATTTATCCTTGTGTTCTGTGCTATTGCAATTCCTATTTCCTGGTTGAAGATAGTGATGCCATGGAACCCTCCAGTCTTTGGTGCAAATACATGAGAAATGGAATTAAAGAAGAAATTCCATTCTCGAGGTAAATGCTTGACGTACATTTTGCTTGGAAGATCACCATTCTCCCTCTGGCAATGAATAGCAAAGAAGAAATTTGTTCTTTCAGCCCTATCTGGAACAGCTTCAAAGTCCTCTGTTGGAAGTTGCAGAGCAGTGTTCAGGGTATTTTCAGTAATTGATAGTGTTCGTCCCTGAATTTGACAAGTAATACCAAGTACCTGTCCTGCATTCACAACAGAAATAGAAGACAAGAAATCTCGTAGAAGAGATTTGTTAAGATATACTGACTCTGTCATAGCAAATCTAGCAAATGAATATTCTGACATATATCTAACCCAACGTCGATAATTCGCTTGCGTAATTAAATTATTATTCTCAACAATTGTGAAATTTGTCTTCGGAATATCAAAATTTGCAGCCATTTTTAATTAAAATTAAAAATGATTATAAATTTCGTTTCACGAATAAACACGAACAAATATTCACTTTATGTCACGAAAATAATCAATTAATAACGCTCCGAAAAACCCTAATTCCACGAATTTCAGATTTCAATGAAATTAAAGTATGTTGTACTTCTTGAAATTCTAAGAATAATGGTATCGGTTTCGCAAATTATCGATGCTAAAATCACGTAGAAATCTGTCCTAGAAGATCAAGAGTTTCGAAAAGCCCTAACGAAAAATAACGATGGATCGTTGATTTTTAGGTATAAAATGAAAGCTCTCGGTGAGGGGGTTTCAAAACTGGTCTCAGTACTGTAAATGGACAAGAAATCAGTGAGTGTTGGTCGATTGAAAGCACAAGAACTCGACTGTAATTTGAATAAAGGAGAGGGTTTCGGCTGTGTATATATGCGTGTGTATATCGGTGAATTGAAAGAGAAAAGAGTTAAGTGCGACTCTATATGCACACAGGAAATACCGAGGCGCAAGTTGGTGAAAGACCAACTTGCCCTCCATGTATGCACTGATGAGATACCAGGCGCAAGAAGTAAAAAGACCTTTTTGCCCCTCATACACGAACTGTGTATGAGAGGCGCAACTCCGTACTTAGCAAAACCCAGGCATCACAGGAGTAAGAAACGGATGTGGCGCAACTTTTGACTTGGTCAAAGGTTGCGCCAAGACGTTTCAGACTAGTGCAACAAGGACTTGGGATAAAAACTAAGTGATGTACATACATACAGGTTAACAGGGGTGGCGCAACTTTTGACTCGGTCAATTGTTGCGCCGGAACCCATATTGTCTGTATATATGCAGTTAGAATATGGAAATCGATTAGTTTTACCCCAAGAATATCAATATATTAAATATATTTTGATCAAAATCAAAATAATTCAATAAGTTGATATCATAATTGATTTAAATAAGTTTTAACTAAATAACAATTTAGTCAACAACTATTTAATAATTATGCTGCAATTATCTTAATTAAAATTTAATTAATGGTCAATTTAAAATTATTTGAATTGCTTCAAATCCATTAATCAAATATAATTAAAATATGAATTAAATAAACACTAATATTCATTACTTGAATATAAGCACTTAAATAATTTAAGAAAATTAATTCTAAATATCTACCACTTAGCAAATAATCACATAATCACATAAAATCATGCAAATCATATAAATCATGGCAAATAATTAAAACTAATTATCAGATAAATATGTAAAATACTGGATGCTCTTTGTAAATTCACAAATCCTGAAAATATGGACATTTTAAAACTTGTGAAATTACGAACAAATTGCAGTTATTTCTTGTCTAATTAATTAGACATATTTAACATCCCAAGTTCACCAACCAGTCTAGAGAAAGTGGATTCGTCTAGTGGTTTAGTGAAGATGTCTGCAATTTGTTGATCAGTAGGTACGAAGTGTAACTCTACTGTTCCATTCATGACATGCTCGCGAAGGAAATGATACCTGATATCAATATGCTTTGTCCTGGAGTGTTGAACAGGATTGTTGGCAATGGCAATGGCACTCGTGTTATCACACAGAATCGGAATTTTATTCAACATGAGTCCATAATCTTGTAGTTGATTCCTCATCCACAAGATTTGAGCACAGCAACTTCCAGCAGCTATGTATTCAGCTTCCGCTGTAGACGTAGACACGGAGTGTTGCTTCTTGCTATACCATGACACCAACCTTCGTCCAAGAAACTGACAGCTTCCTGAAGTACTTTTCCTATCAATCTTACATCCTGCAAAGTCAGAATCTGTATAGCCAATCAGATTAAAACCTGTATCTTTAGGGTACCAAATCCCTAGATTGGGGGTTCCCTTAAGATACCTAAAAATACGCTTAACAGCTATAAGATGTGACTCTTTAGGATCAGCCTGGAATCTAGCACATAAACAAGTTGCGAACATGATATCTGGTCTACTAGCAGTTAAGTATAAGAGAGAGCCAATCATACCTCGATACTTCGTGATGTCAACTGACTTACCAGATTTATCCTGATCAAGTTTGACAGCAGTTGGCATAGGGGTTTTGGCAGTAGATGCTTCTTCCATTCCATATTTCTTCAGAAGATCCTTGATGTATTTAGATTGGCAGATAAAAATACCGTCAGGCTTCTGAATGACTTGAAGTCCTAGGAAGAAGGACAATTCTCCCATCATGCTCATCTCATACTTGCTCTGCATTAACTTAGCAAATCTCTCGCATAGAAGATCATTAGTAGAACCAAATATAATGTCATCGACATATACTTGTACAAGAATTATATCATCCTTATGCTTTTTATGGAAAAGAGTTTTATCGATGATACCTCTGGTGAAACCATTTTCAAGTAAGAACTTGGAAAGAGTGTCATACCAGGTTCGAGGGGCTTGCTTCAGGCCATAGAGTGCTTTGAAGAGAAAGTAAACGAAGTCTTCAAATTCTTTGTCTTCAAACCCAGGGGGTTGTTCAACATAGACTTCCTCTTCCAGATCACCATTCAGGAATGCACTTTTCACATCCATCTGATATACTTTGAAGTTGGAGTGTGCAGCAAATGCTAAGAACATCCTGATTGCTTCAAGCCTAGCAACTGGAGCGTAGGTTTCATCATAATCAATTCCTTCTTCTTGTGAATAACCCTTTGCAACCAGTCTTGCCTTGTTCCTCGTAACAATACCATCTTCATCCAGTTTGTTTCTAAAAACCCATCTGGTGCCAACTATAGATTTTCCTTTAGGTCTTGGCACCAGCTTCCAAACTTTCTGCCTTTCGAATTGATTGAGTTCTTCCTGCATTGCAGATACCCAATCTGGATCACTTAGAGCCTCTTCAACTTTCTTTGGTTCTGTCTGAGACAAGAATCCAGCAAAGTTACATTCATTCTGAGTTGCTCTTCTAGTCTGCACTCCTGTGTCTGGATCACCAATGATTTGTTCAACAGGATGGTCTCTACTCCATACCCTTTGTCTTGGCAGATTCAATCTTGATGATTCACCAAAATCATAGTTGTGTTGAGTGTGATGACTAGTGGATCCACTTTGACTTACTCCCCCTGAGCTGATGTAGATTCTATTTGTTGATCCTCCACTTTGACCACTGTGACCATGATGATCATTTGTATTGTTGCCAATACTTCCTCCAGATGGTTCAGGATCAGCATTTTCTTCATTTGCATTAGGATCTCTTATATCAGCTTCAGGTTCATCTTCTCCTAAGTAGATGTCTTCTAAATTCTCAAACTCCAGAGAATCAGATTCATTTTCCTTTTGAAGACTTGGGAGTCTGGTATCATCAAATCTTACATTGATGCTTTCAATCAGCTTGTCGTCATTGATCAGATAAACCCTGTAGGCCTTAGACTCCAAAGAATAACCCAGAAATATGCCTTCTTCAGCTTTGGCATCAAACTTTCCCAAATGCTCTTCTTTTAACACAAAGCATTTTGCACCAAACACATGAAAGTAACTCAGTGATGGTTTTCTGTTGGCCATTACTTCATAAGGAGTCTTATCCAAATCCTTGTTAATCAGGGTACGATTTTGAGTGTAGCAAGCAGTACTCACAGCTTCAGCCCAGAAATAGATTGGAAGTCTTGATTGACTAATCATTGTCCTTGCAGCTTCAATCAAGGTTCTGTTCTTCCTTTCCACGACACCATTTTGTTGTGGAGTCCTTGGAGCTGAATACTGACGAGAGATGCCCTTATCAGTACAGAAGTCATTAAGAACAGCATTACGAAATTCTGTTCCATTATCTGATCTGATTGCCCTTACTGGCAGATCTGCTTCCTTTTCAATCTTCTTGATATGATCAATGATGACGAGTGCTGCTTCATCCTTCGAATGTAAGAATAATACCCATGTGTATTTTGAGTAGTCATCGACGATCACAAGAGCATATCTTTTCCTTGATATAGAAGGAATGTTGACTGGTCCAAACAGATCCATATGAATCAGTTGAAGGGGTGAACCAATGTCAGACATGCCTTTGCTCCTGTGTGATGCTTTCTTTGACTTCCCTTTTTCACATGCATCACAGAGTCCTTCTTGACAGAATTCTTTCTGTGGCAATCCTCTCACAAGTTCCCTTTTGACTAAAGAATTCATAGTCTTAAAGTTCAAGTGTGAGAGCTTCCGATGCCATAACCAACTATCATCAGCAGAGGCCTTGGTGTAGAAACACTTGACCTCCCCCTTACTTGCTGAGTCTATGTCGGCTATAAACAAACTTGATTTTCTTACACCACGGAGTGTAAGATCCTTGTTCTTCCGGTTCTGGATTAAGCAAACTTCCTTCTGAAAGATTACGTCGTATCCTTTGTCACAGAACTGACTGATACTTAGTAAATTATGCTTGAGTCCTTCCACCAGAGAGATATCTTCAATTATGACATTTCCAACTTTCAGCTTACCATATCCCGTTGTAAAACCTTTGCTGTCATCTCCAAAGATTACAATTGGGCCGGTTCTCATCACCACATCTGTGAGCAGGGACTTTTCACCAGTCATGTGTCTTGAACAACCACTATCAAGAACCCACACAACTTTTCTTTTCCTTCCTGTGCCCTGCATTCACAAATGGATTAAACTTTCTTTGGTACCCAGACGTTCTTGGGTCCAGGTGATTTAGTAGAAACAGGATTATCAACAGAAACTGGTTTAACATGTGCTTGTTCAGGGGTGACTGGACTCTTCTCCTTTTTAGTCTTAGCAGAAGTGCTTTTAGACTTGGAGTTGGGAGTTTCCTTCTTCTTAGAAGGACTAGCAGTCTTTGCCACAGGGGCAACAGAAGGTGCAGGCATATTCATATTCATGGCAGATGGTGCAGAAAAAGATGCATTCAACATGGTAAAGCATGCAGACATCATATTCATAGCACATTGCATGCAACCTACTCTACCACAAGGTAAATGAACAGCATTCATGTTAACAATGTTTGGCATGCTAGAAACAGAATTATCTACTTTAATCACTTTACATGCATGAGTAAGATGATTAGTAGAATTGCAATTATTACAAACCTTTCTAGCATTAGAATTCCTAGAGTTGGTGTTCTTAGGATCTAACTTGCCATTCCTGTTGTTCTTCTTTTTGTTGGAACTAGTACTTCCTAATCCAGTTTTATCTGAGTCATCTCTGACATTGGAATTAGAAGGTACATCTTGTGATTCCTGTTTTACTTGAGGCTTAACAACTTCCTCATTTTTCAACTCTTCCTTGATGACAAGGTCTTCTTCTATCAGAGGTTCTGTTTGAGCCATTCTAAAGATAGGGGTCTTGGTGTTCTTCAGAATTTTAGGTATATTTGTTCCTTCAGGAGCATTCTCAGTTCCTGCTGAAACAAATATGCCTTCATTCTCTTTTCTCTTCTTTCTTTTAGCTCTTTCCAAAGAACTATAGTCAAGGCCAATAGCAACCTTCTTATCAACCCTTTGACTATCCAAGATCTCTTTCTGTAGAAAGGCAGAATTCTGATAGGCCCTAAGCTTAGTTTCTAGGTCAGCAATCTGAGACCTAAGGGACTCCTCAATTTCTGCACTACACTTCTCCTTATTCTCTAGATATTCAATTCTATCTTTAAGGTTAGTGTTAATGAGTTTCTCTAAAGCTAATTCATCTACTCTTTCTTCAAGTTTAGCTATCTTTAGAGAAAGACTACTGTTATCTGATTCTGAAGCTAATAAACTAGTGTGCAAGTTATACATCTCTTGACCTAGTTCATTTATAGTCTTTTTATAATCAGCAGTAGTCATGTCATCAACAGAAATTTCAGGAGATACCTGAGATGGAGATTCCTCGACAGTGTCAGCCATTAATGCAAATGCATAATTGCTTTGGACAGGTTCATCATCAGAATCTGTGTCATCCCAGCTTTTTCCCTCAGCAATGTAAGCCTTTCCTTTGTGCTTGGCCACCATTGCTTCCAACTTAGCTTTTAGCTTCTCATTTTCTTTCTTCAGATCCTCATAAGAATTCTTCTTATCATATGAGTTGCTTCTGACAGGAGCAGCTTTGGGTTTCCTGCACTCTGTTGCAAAGTGCCCTAAGTCATTGCAGTTGTAGCATCTGACCTTGCTCTTGTCATACATGTTTGGTTTGAAACTGCCAGTACTCTTTGACCCTGAGCCTGAGTATCCTCCTTTACCCTGAAACTTGTTCCCTGAAGCTTTCTTGTACCGAGGGTTCTTTCTGAACTTGATATGCTTAAACCTTGCAGCCATATAAGCCATTGACTTATCTTCCAGCTGCTCCAGCTCTTCTTGAGTGTAGAACTCATCCTCCGGTTCTTCAGAAACTTCATCAACTTCAGCTTCTACAATCTCAGTAATGGTAGAAGGATAGTCAGCTTTGATGGATGAACAATCACTCTGAGCAACAGTGTGATCATTGATACCATATTCAACTAATTGTTGATAACCAAAGTATGGTTGATCAGCAATCAGTGCAGTGGTCTTCTGTAAGGCCATACTCTTGGATTCTGTTGATCCACCACCATATATAATCTTTCTCTGTTCAAGTTCCATCTCAAACGTCTTCAGTTTTCCAAACAGCTTTTCCAAAGTCATAGTCCTGAAGTCGCTTCTTTCCCGGATGGTCTCTGTCTTTACAACTAGATGGGGTGGCATCACAAATGAGAACTTTCTGTTTATCTCTTTCTGTGGATAAGTCTTTCCATGCAGGGTGAGTTCATTCAGTAACAACATGAACCTCTCGTAGATTTGAGAAATGTTCTCTCCAGGTATTGCCTGAAATGCTTCATATCTGGCAATTAGCATATCGTATCTGTTTTCCCTGACTTCTTCAGATCCCTCCATCAATGCCTCAATAGTGTCCCACATCTGCTTTGAAGTTTTCAGACTTAGTATCAGATGTGTCATTGTCTTGGTCATTGATTCAACAATTATGAGTTGCAGATTATGATCTTGTGCAACATATTCCTTATCAGTGTCAGTGTATTCACTTTTTTCTTTGGGAACAGACTTCTGTGGAATACGAACACCATTTTCAACAGATTCAGGAATAATCTTCATAGGCACAAATGGACCATTTTCCAGAATCCCAATGAACATGGGATTAGCAACTCTGATGTACAGCAACATCTTCATCTTCCAGTTGTTGTAGTCATCCTTGTCAAATGGAGGTACTTTGATTCCTAACTTGTGTGTCGACATTGTTATCAGATAAAATTACGATTGTACGGACAGCTAGCTTTTCAGATTGGTTACGGATCTCAGATCTGTATATCGATCAACCTGGCTCTGATACCAATTGTTAGGTCCAATCAGACGTAGAAGGGGGGGTTGAATACGTCGTACCAATTTCTTCGATTTAATTTAATTGCGGATAATCTGTTTCAGTCCATGTTAAATCAATCGTAAATAAATAACTCCAGCAAGTCGGGGAATATTCTTTGTATTAGAAATAATCCTCGGGTGCTACAAATTCCAACACAAGTGTCGGCTGCAGAGACTACAATCACTCTATTACAAACTCTCGATAAATACGATCTTCTAATTTAACTCTCGAGAACGTGTATAGTGTGTGCACTTACAAAGTGTGTAGTTGTTTTCAAATGAAAACACTAAGCTCTATTTATAGGCTTTCCAACAACTAACCATGGTTAACGAGTTCGTCCTGGACGACTTGAGTTCGTCCTGGACGGATTCGATTTATAAAAATAAATCTAACTCCACAATATGCAGGAAGTGGCGCCAACTTTATATACATATATATACTTGTATATATATATAACAAAGTTGCGCTCCATTTACTTATTACTGCATTCCCTTAGAATAAATCTCAAGTAAAAGTGTGTGAGGGGACTGTATTGAAAGGAGGCGCAACATTTGACTTTTGGTCAAATGTTGCGCTCCATTCTCTAGTGGAGTGGCCTTCACAGTGTAAACAACTTAGAGAATTAGTGAGAAGTGGCGCTCAGGTTGCTTTACTGTATGAGGGTGGCGCCAACTTTGACTGGAGTCAAAGTTTGCGCCCATATACCTCCAGTAAGGTGTCCTCGTACTTAGACAAACTTCCAGTGCTTGTATATGTGCATTGGACACTGTTGAAGTCGCAACCTTTGACTTGGTCAAAGGTTGCGCTCCATCTCACTGTGTAGTCCATTGCCTTAGAATAATTTGCCTTAGTCTTCCATTTGCACTACTTATTAAATATATATATATATATATATATATAGAATTAATTGTGTTTAATTAATTACTTGAATTATTTATGTTCAAGTAATTCACAATTAATATATATACATATACATATGTATATTAATAAGTTCTTTGACGATATTCTGGAGCAGCTCGATTGACTTGATCAATTAATTCGTTGATCGAATTCACTGAATACTTTCGTACGTCCTGACGTCCTGTGCACTGGTCTGGTTCACGAACGACTCGAACTGAAATAATCCTTTGAATCCTTTGCTTGATAATGTACTTGATCAGTCATTCCGGGTTAGATGTTGCTTCGACAAATTTGATTACAGATAATCAATTTAAATATACTGGAATCTTCTGGTCTTTGATACTTGATCTTCAGGCAATCTTGATAGCAGACACATTGAACTTTATTCTTCACTGAGGCTTGAACATGTTAATGAACTTCTTTCAGTGGACTGATGCTCATCTCAGATATCTTGATTGTCTTTGTCTGTTCGTATCGAATCTCCAACCTGTAGATTCCTGTATAATACTTACATATTGTTTCCTGTCTTTTGTTGTGTTGAGTTATCGTAATTACAGTTACGTTACATTATGCTTTACAAGCTGAAGTAGGAGATTAAAGACTTATGAAAGGCATATGTTAAGCCTATTTGTATTTAAGAGGAATCAACTCAACTCTGATAAGAAAGCAAGTAAATAGCACTGTTATCCGGAATCCGTACGAAGAAGAACGTCAAATGATTTATTGAGATTTTATGTCAGAAGAATTTCGATGCTGCTGCAAACCACTGGAAGAAGTTCATTAATATGATCAAGCCTCCGTGTACAAATAATCTTTTGTGCACGTCCAGAAGATCAGAATATAAAGTCTCATACTTTATTTATTCAGAAGATTCCATTATTGTGTCTACAAATGAAAAAGAACTGAGAAGACGAAGAATCGAACAAGTCACGGCTTAATTGTTTAAATGACAAGGAATATTTAATTGAGCTAGTTACAGATGAAACAGACAGTACATTTGTGTATCAGCTCATCAGATTAAATATTCTACGTCAAAAGAAAGTGGCCGTTCTTCAAGTCGAAGATCTTAATTGTTTACAGAGACTGAGACTCTGAAGAAGAAGAAAGGGATAATTGATTATCTATTATTTAATCCACTTCTCAAATATTATATTGTGTGTAATTTATTATTAAATTAATTCTATCTCGAATTAATTTAATTTATGAATTTATGCATTTAATATAATTAAGTGGATGTTAATTGGTTAATTAATTAAAGAATATAAGCAATTGTCTTGTTGGAATACAAGGTAAGACAATCAGGATGATTGTCTTGCATGCACAACAAGGTAAGACAATCTTCCATATTGTCTTACCGTGTAAATCCACTTCCAACACACGGTAAGACAACCCACGGATTGTCTTACCGTCCCATACAATTGTCTTCCCGTGTGGATGCCAAGACATCCCTCTGTTGTCTTACCGTGTGGCTTCCATGACAATCCTTCTGATTGTCTTACCGTTTGGAGTGTAAGACAATCCTACAGATTGTCTTCCGTGCCCTGATTGTCTTACCGTGTCCTTTGGAATGTTCTTACCACTTCAGATTGTCTTACTACGTATGACAATGCTTATGATTGTCTTACCTTGTGCTTTTCAGCAAGACAAAGTGCTAATTGTCTTAGCAACCACTAGATTGTCTTTGCGACCATTGTCTTGCCTAGTTCTTGAATTGCCTTAAATATGGTTCATTCTCATTCATTTGTAAGTGTTCAAAGTGCTTGTAAGCTTTCAAGTTGTGCTAAACTTGCTATTCGTTAATCCGCAGTTTACTGTTTGCTTTCGGTTGTTTTGTTCCGCTGAGTTAGAATACTTTCTGTCAAATTTATTCTACGAACTAGTGGACATTAAAACGAACCATATTAATTATATAACGACTTAAAACATTGTTATATTAATTAATCTTAATCTGATTAACAAGTTACATTCCAATCAGATTTATTCCACCGCGATTATTTTTAAGTGACGATTGTATTAAACCCCCCCCCCCCTTCTACAATCGTTCCAGGACCTAACAACTTATCCTCCAGGATTGATTCTAATCATGAGCTCTATATGTCAAGATCTGATGCAAAGGAGCAATCTTTGGCTCAGGTACTTAATTTCTTGCAAACTTCAAAGTCTAATGCTCAGAATTCTGGAGAGGATCCCTCAACTAAGGGGGAAAATAGGGAAAAGGGAGGAGATGACAAATGAAACAACTCTAATCAAAGTAACAAGGGGAATACAAATACGAATACTTATGATTCTGCCCCTGGCAAAAGTTCTGAAAAGTCAAAGGCAAAGAACCAATGCATCAACATGACAATGTCTTCAACTCAGATAACTATGATGCTTATCCAAAAGACATGTATGATGATGATGCGTTTGATGCTACCTATTGTTAGGCTCAAGAAAAAAGAGTATTTGATGATAGTTACTTGTTTCAAAATGAAGAAGAGGCTATGGATCTTGAATATGAAGAGTTGGTGAGAAAGTTCAAGGAGGGGAACGAAGCTAGAATGCGAAAGCTCAGAGACTTTCAGAAGCTTCTAGAAGACAAGCTGATTACTAAAGAGCAAATCAAGGTGGACAAGTAGAAAATTTGGGATATTGCTTGCAAGAAGAAAAACCTTGATATTGCTAGAAAAGTTGGAAAGAGTTGGGACATAGCACGCAGAATTTTCAATGGACCTCAAAGGGAACCCTTCGAAGACAAGAAATTCATGTCTCTGATATATAATCTAAGGGAGGTAAACCCTGAGGAGGATGTATTCATGCATGCCCTTTCCTAGAATTGCATTATATAACTGTCGGTGTCAATAACTTGTTGGGAGAATGGGAGATTATCATTTACACTAGAAGAAACGGAACATTCAGAATCTCAGTTGATTTTCTCAAATCATTCACTGTGACTGAGCTCTGGGTGCTTCGTAAAAAAGTCAAGCGATGCTCTAATTTGAACGAACTCCTTCGAGACAAGCTGATGGAATGTGCTGAATTTAACAGTCCTCAGGTTGTCAAGAATCCTTACTGTGTGAAGTTCGTCAATGAAGGCATCTTCAGCTCTCTGTACTTGAATGAAGAAACACTTCCCAGATATCCAGTCAAGCAACTGATTCTGGTGTCCACTCTCCCAAGGACTAAGGGCTTCGCTTCGAAAGCAAAAGCTGATGCTGATGATGTAATTGCTGATTACTGCATTCGGAAAGACATTTCTAAATATACAAGGAAAATGAAGCAGATGAAGAAAACTCAGCCAACAGACTTTCAAGAAGACCTAGTGAAACTGGAAGTGTTACATCAGCTGGTTTTGGTCAATGTTTAATTTAATACCAGAAACTTTTGCTATTTATCTTTCCATGTTTAATCCTTTGTCTTATCAGTTCGTTGAGTTATCCTCTCGATAATTTGCATGTTATGTTAACAAACAAATAGGGAGAGATTTAAAGGCATATGTTAAGCCTCTTTGTAATTAAAGAGGTATCAACTCAACTCTGATAAGAAATCAAAGTAAATAGCAAGTACTGTTAATCAGAATCCGTACGAAGAACGTCAAATGATTTATTGAAGATTTTATGTCAGAAGAATTTCAGGATGCTGCTACAAACCACTAGAAGAAGTTCATTAATATGTTCAAGCCTCAGTGTACAAATAATCTGTTGTAGCACGTCCAGAAGATCAGAAGGTATAAAGTTTAAATACTTTATTTATTCAGAAGATTCCATATTGTGTCTACTTATGAAGAAGAACTCAGAATACGAAGAATCGACGAGCAAGCCACAACTTAATTGTTTAAGTGACAAGGAATATTTGATTCAGCTACTTACAGATGAACTAGACAGTATGTTTGTGTATCATCTTATCAGATTAAATATTCTGCATCAAACAAAGGTGGTTGTTCAATCAAGTCGAAGATCGTAATTGTTTACAGAAGATCGAAGACTCTACTGCTGAAAAAAGGATTTAAATGATTATTTAATTGATTAATTCACTTCTAAAAATAATTATATTGGATATGTAATTTATTTATTAAATTGATTCTATCTCGAATTAATTTAATTTATGAATTTATGCATTTAATATAATTAGGTGAATATTAATAAATTATTTATTTATAAGAAAATCATTGTCTTACCCATTCAAAACTCGGCAAGACAATCCAAAGGATTGTCTTCCCGAGCTATACATCATTTTTCAGGACACGGGAAGACAATCCCAAGGATTGTCTTTCCGTTCCATACATTGTCTTTGCCATGGAAAGGCAAGACAATCTCTGAGATTGTCTTGCCGAATAAAAGCTGGAAAAGCAATCCCCGAGATTGTCTTGCCGAGTGCCTTGCAAGACAATCCAGGAGATTGTCTTAACGAACAAGAACATCTCTCAGATTGTCTTGCCAAGCTTTAGACAATCTCTTAGATTGTCTTGCCTAGCTTATTTCAGCAAGACAATTTGCCAAATAGTCTTAGCAAGCTTCAAATTGTCTTTGCCACCATTGTTTTGCTAGGTTCTTGGCTTTGCGTATAAATATGGATAATCCTCTTCATTTGTAAAGTGTTCATTGCATTGTAAAGCTTTCAAGTTGTGCTAAACTTGTTATTAGTTATATCCACAGTTTTCTGTGCTTTGATCACTCGGTTGTTTTAACCACTAAGTTAGAATACATCCTGTCGAATTTAATCTACGAACTAGTGGACATTAAAACTGAACCATATTAATTATATAACGACTTACACAATGTTATATTAATTAATTATAATCTGATTAACAAGTCATATTCCAATCAGATTCACTTCCGCGATTATTTGTTATATTAACTAATTAATTTTGTGGACTGCAATGATTCTAATATTCTCGCGATATTATTTTAATGGATTACATGTGGTTTAATATTGATGTTGACACAGACATGTTAGTTGATGAGGCTCCAATGCATGGTGAACAGCATGGACATGCACTCGTGTTCACCAAAATTATGCAAGCATCTCGCGTTGATGGGCGATCACATGGAGTGGTTCGTTGATCAAGTTCACATTACTTATGATCCACACATAAATAACATGTATAGTTGCATTATTTCCCGTTATTACTTCTCAGGGGTGTGGTAACATGTCTATAATAATTAATCCACTTTTAATTTCTACAATAAAATGCATATTGTTGGACTTAAAACTAAAACTTATGAGGAACTCGTAAGAGGATGGGTTCGCTATATACTTTTGTATTTTAAGAGGATAAGAAATAAGAAATATATTTAAAGTAGGTTACATGTTGTGTTCCTGTATAATTAGAAAGCAAACAAAACACTACGCAAATATTGATTATGCTTTATCTATTGTGTCAGAGTTTTAAAATCATGACATAACACTGACGTAATGTGTTGCTATGACAGTACTTGGGTAAGTCCTTAGAATCTGCAGCAAGGGACTGGAAGGCTGGGACGACAGTGATGTTCAACAAAGGAAGGAATTTATGGCCAATTGGTGTCAGCGGAACGAACAATAGGATTCGCTTCAGCAAGGGATGGAACGCATTTGTCCAAGAAAATGATCTCAAAGTAGGAGACTGTGTAACATTCACACTTCAAGCTGATGGCCTGTCATTTGAGATAGATGTTAAATATGCAAAGACGAAACGTGGAATGAAGAGTAAAACATAGACTTAGACCTTCGGATGTGTTCTGCATAGTTTTGTTAGTGTTTTGGCAATTTGGGTAGAAGAAATACTCCCTATTATTCGGCTCCTCTTGGTCAATCATCACGTGTTATTAGATTTATAGACAATCAGGTTCTATCGTGGCGCAGCAAGACTTGAAGTGTACATATTTCTTAAGAGCTTCTATGGATGTCTTAAAACTACTTCACATTTGGTTATTTGTTTAGCCAGTGATACGTAACTTTATCATATTAGGCCATGTTTAGAAATAATTCACCTACATATATGTATAATCATGGTTATAAATATATTATGAATGA